>NC_136265.1:87682176-88127176 GCF_964187855.1 Myxine glutinosa
CGGATAATAATGTTGAATGAAATAAAAACGAAAAAATATGGAGGGGTCACCCGTGGGAATCCCACGGGCATGGACGTGTGTGACATTTCGACATATTGAGTTAGATGCTGCACATTCATTTTTACAAAATGGTTACTGGCAATTCATCAGATCCAGAAATGGTGGAATGAACACTATTTATTTATTTCACATAATATGTGACCCCTCACTCCTCTCCACCTGACACTCTCCTCTCTCCACCCTCACGCATCTCCAATCCCACTCCTCTCCAATACCTCCTCACACTCCTCTCCAATGCCTCCTCACACTCCTCTCCAATGCCTCCTCACACTCCTCCCCAATGCCTCCTCACACTCCTCCCCAATGCCTCCTCACACTCCTCCCCAATGCCTCCTCACACTCCTCTCCAATGCCTCCTCACACTCCTCTCCAATGCCTCCTCACACTCCTCTCCAATACCTCCTCACACTCCTCTCCAATACCTCCTCACACTCCTCTCCAATACCTCCTCACACTCCTCTCCAATACCTCCTCACACTCCTCTCCAATACCTCCTCACACTCCTCTCCAATACCTCCTCACACTCCTCTCCAATACCTCCTCACTCCTCTCCAATACCTCCTCACACTCCTCTCCAATACCTCCTCACACTCCTCTCCAATACCTCCTCACACGCCTCTCCAATACCTCCTCACACGCCTCTTCAATACCCCCTCACACTCCTCTCCAATACCTCCTCACACTCCTCTCCAATACCTCCTCACACTCCTCTCCAATACCTCCTCACACTCCTCTCCAATGCCTCCTCACACTCCTCTCCAATGCCTCCTCACACTCCTCTCCAATGCCTCCTCACACTCCTCTCCAATGCCTCCTCACACTCCTCTCCAATGCCTCCTCACACTCCTCTCCAATGCCTCCTCACACTCCTCTCCAATGCCTCCTCACACTCCTCTCCAATGCCTCCTCACACTCCTCTCCAATGCCTCCTCACACTCCTCTCCAATGCCTCCTCACACTCCTCTCCAATGCCTCCTCACACTCCTCTCCATTGCCTCCTCACACTCCTCTCCAATGCCTCCTCACACTCCTCTCCAATGCCTCCTCACACTCCTCTCCAATGCCTCCTCACACTCCTCTCCAATGCCTCCTCACACTCCTCTCCAATGCCTCCTCACACTCCTCTCCAATGCCTCCTCACACTCCTCTCCAATCGCCCCTCACTTTCCTCTCCAATCGCCCCTCACTCTCCTCTCCAATCGGCCCCCACTCTCCAACCCCTCGCTCCTCTCCAAGCCCCCCGCTCCTCTCCAACCCTCACACTCCTCTCCAATCCCTCCTCACACTCCTCTCCAATCCCTCCTCACACTCCTCTCCAATCCCTCCTCACACTCCTCTCCAATCCCTCCTCACACTCCTCTCCAATCCCTCCTCACACTCCTCTCCAATCCCTCCTCTCCAATCCCTCCTCACACTCCTCTCCAATCCCTCCTCTCCAATCCCTCACACTCCTCTCCTCTCCAATCCCTCACACTCCTCTCCAATCCCTCACACTCCTCTCCAATCCCTCACACTCCTCTCCAATCCCTCACACTCCTCTCCAATCCCTCACACTCCTCTCCAATCCCTCACACTCCTCTCCTCTCCAATCCCTCACACTCCTCTTCTCTCCAATCGCACCTCACTCCTCTCCAATCGCACCTCACTCCTCTCCAATCGCACCTCACTCCTCTCCAATCGCACCTCACTCCTCTCCAATCGCTCCTCACTCTCCTCTCCAATCGGCCCCACTCTCCAAACCCTCGCGCCTCTCCAACCCCTCGCTCCTCTCCAAGCCCCCCGCTCCTCTCCAATCCCTCCTCACACTCCTTTCCAATTCCTCACACTCCTCTCCAATCGAGCCTCACACTCCTCTCCAATCGCGCCTCACACTCCCCTCCAATCGCACCTCACTTGCCTCTCCAATCCCTCACATTCCTCTCCCCTCCAATACCTCCTCACATTCCTCTCCAATCCAATACCTCCTCACATTCCTCTCCAATCCCTCACATTCCTCTCCCCTCCAATACCTCCTCACATTCCTCTCCAATCCCTCACATTCCTCTCCCCTCCAAAACCTCCTCACATTCCTCTCCAATACCTCCTCACATTCCTCTCCAATACCTCCTCACACCCCTCTCCAATACCTCCTCACACCCCTCTCCAATACCTCCTCTCACACCTCTCCAATCCCTCGCATATCCTCTCCAATCCCTCGCATATCCTCTCCAATCCCTCGCATATCCTCTCCAACCCCTCGCATATCCTCTCCAACCCCTCGCTCCTCTCCAACCCCTCGCTCCTCTCCAACCCCTCGCTCCTCTCCAACCCCTCGCTCCTCTCCAACCCCTCGCCCCTCTCCAACCCCTCGCCCCTCTCCAACCCCTCGCCCCTCTCCGACACCTCATCACGCCCCTCTCCGACACCTCATCACGCCCCTCTCCGACACCTCATCACGCCCCTCTCCGACACCTCATCACGCCCCTCTCCGACACCTCATCACGCCCCTCTCCGACACCTCATCACGCCCCTCTCCGACACCTCATCACGCCCCTCTCCGACACCTCATCACGCCCCTCTCCGACACCTCATCACGCCCCTCTCCGACACCTCATCACGCCCCTCTCCGACACCTCATCACGCCCCTCTCCGACACCTCATCACGCCCCTCTCCGACACCTCATCACGCCCCTCTCCGACACCTCATCACGCTCCTCTCCGACACCTCATCACGCCCCTCTCCGACACCTCATCACGCCCCTCTCCGACACCTCATCACGCCCCTCTCCGACACCTCATCACGCCCCTCTCCGACACCTCATCACGCCCCTCTCCGACACCTCATCACGCCCCTCTCCGACACCTCATCACGCCCCTCTCCGACACCTCATCACGCTCCTCTCCGACACCTCATCACGCTCCTCTCCGACACCTCCTCACGCTCCTCTCCGACACCTCCTCACGCTCCTCTCCGACACCTCCTCACGCTCCTCTCCGACACCTCCTCACGCTCCTCTCCGACACCTCCTCACGCTCCTCTCCGACACCTCCTCACGCTCCTCTCCGACACCACCTCACGCTCCTCTCCGACACCTCCTCACGCTCCTCTCCGACACCTCCTCACGCTCCTCTCCGACACCTCCTCACGCTCCTCTCCAATCGCGCCTCACGCTCCTCTCCAATCCCGCCTCACACTCCTCTCCAATCCCGCCTCACACTCCTCTCCAATCCCGCCTCACACTCCTCTCCAATCCCGCCTCACACTCCTCTCCAATCCCGCCTCACACTCCTCTCCAATCCCGCCTCACACTCCTCTCCAATCCCGCCTCACACTCCTCTCCAATCCCGCCTCACACTCCTCTCCAATCCCGCCTCACACTCCTCTCCAATCCCGCCTCACACTCCTCTCCAATCCCGCCTCACACTCCTCTCCAATCCCGCCTCACACTCCTCTCCAATCCCGCCTCACACTCCTCTCCAATCCCACCTCACACTCCTCTCCAATCCCGCCTCACACTCCTCTCCAATCCCGCCTCACACTCCTCTCCAATCGCTCCTCACACTCCTCTCCAATCGCGCCTCACAACCCCCTCCAATCGCGCCTCACACCCCCCTCCAATCGCGCCTCACACCCCCTCCAATCGCGCCTCACACCCCCCTCCAATCGCGCCTCACACCCCCCTCCAATCTCGCCTCACACCCCCCTCCAATCGCGCCTCACACCCCCTCCAATCGCGCCTCACACCCCCCTCCAATCGCGCCTCACACCCCCCTCCAATCGCGCCTCACACCCCCCTCCAATCGCGCCTCACACCCCCCTCCAATCGCGCCTCACACCCCCTCCAATCGCGCCTCACACCCCCCTCCAATCGCGCCTCACACCCCCCTCCAATCGCGCCTCACACCCCTCTCCAATCGCTCCTCACACCCCTCTCCAATCGCGCCTCACACCCCCCTCCAATCGCGCCTCACACCCCCTCCCATCGCGCCTCACACTCCTCTCCGATACCTCCTCACACTCCTCTCCGATACCTCCTCACACTCCTCTCCAATCGCGCCTCACACTCCTCTCCAATCGCGCCTCACACTCCTCTCCAATCGCGCCTCACACTCCTCTCCAATCGCGCCTCACACTCCTCTCCAATCGCGCCTCACACTCCTCTCCAATCGCGCCTCACACTCCTCTCCAATCCCGCCTCACACTCCTCTCCAATCGCTCCTCACACTCCTCTCCAATCGCTCCTCACACTCCTCTCCAATCGCGCCTCACACCCCCCCTCCAATCGCGCCTCACACCCCCCCTCCAATCGCGCCTCACACCCCCCTCCAATCGCGCCTCACACCCCCCTCCAATCGCGCCTCACACCCCCCTCCAATCGCGCCTCACACCCCCCTCCAATCGTGCCTCACACCCCTCTCCAATCGCGCCTCACACCCCTCTCCAATCACGCCTCACACCCCTCTCCAATCGCGCCTCACACCCCTCTCCAATCGCGCCTCACACCCCTCTCCAATCGCGCCTCACACCCCTCTCCAATCGCGCCTCACACCCCTCTCCAATCGCGCCTCACACCCCTCTCCAATCGCGCCTCACACCCCTCTCCAATCGCGCCTCACACCCCTCTCCAATCGCGCCTCACACCCCTCTCCAATCGCGCCTCACACCCCTCTCCAATCGCGCCTCACACCCCTCTCCAATCGCGCCTCACACCCCTCTCCAATCGCGCCTCACACTCCTCTCCAATCGCGCCTCACACTCCTCTCCAATCGCGCCTCACACTCCTCTCCAATCCCTCCTCACTCGCCCCTCAATTGCCTCTCCAATACCTTCACACTCCTCTCCAATCCCCTCCTCACTCCTCTCCAATACCTCCTCACACTCCTCTCCAATCGCGCCTCACACTCCTCTCCAATCCCTCCTCACTCGCCTCTCCAATCGCCCCTCAATCCCCTCTCCAATCGGCTTTTCCCCGTCTCATTTCTCTCGTTTTCTCCTGTCTCGTTCTTTTTCTTGCTGCATCCTGTTCAAATCTGCGTTCTTCATCGATCGTCTCATTCATTTTGGAAATGGAAGTTTCCACGCAGCGCATGAATTGTCACGATCCTCAAGAGGAAGTGTCTCGTAAACATCAAATGATAAATGGCAAGTAAATTATATTGTGGAAAATTGAAGATTTCAAATAAACCTATTTAAAGTGTATGCGCACATAACTAATAAAAAAAAACGAACAAATTTCCTGACACATATTTTACTTCCGGATAATAATGTTGAATGGAATAAAAACGAAGAAATATATGACGGCATCATTGTTGATGTTTTTGTGACGACTGTCATCAAACGAAAAAGTAATATACAGTGGAACCTCGACTTACGAGTGCCCCAACTTACGAGTTTTTCGAGATACGAGCCGTCACTCTGGCAGTTTATTGCTTTGAGATGCGAGCCGAGATCCGAGTTACGAGCTTTCGCCACCCGGTCACGTGGTTATCTTGCCGTGCACGTACAGTATCTCTGTCGTATAGCGCTAATGATATATAACGCCGCCGATAATGATATGATAATTTATGATAATCTATGCAGCACGACGTGGTCCTCACGTCACACAAGGCGCCTTTGCCGGCGCAAAACGGCTCTCTCATGGTCAAACTCGGTATCGTTTTGAGCGCACGGTTCAGACCTTCAAGAAAAAGTTTATTTTGTAAAAATCGAGCCACGCGTTCAAAAGATATGACCGGTTTTGTTCGCCGGCACGTCGGCGCTCGAATCGAATCGAGTTAAAACGAACACTGCCGTTGTCGGGTCCGTCTGAGACAACCACCGGGCCTAGAACGCTGGGACCGGTCTCGTTGGATAGGCCTGGATCAGATCTCGAAACGCTGGAAGCTGCACCTCTCTGTGATAATCTTGTGGACCATGACAAGAGATCGTGCGACACGTGGTTATCATGCCGTGCAAGTTCAGTATCTCTGCCTTCAACTTGTTCAGAGTGCCGGCGATAGCTCGCCTTCTCTTTGTGGAAAACACGGTGAGATCCTTAACATCCAACAACTAATGGGACGCAAACGGGGCGCCCAGTTTAGCGGTACACCCATTGATGAATCACCCTGCCTGTGATTCACCCATGACAGGTTATAGCTGGGTCGGGATTCAAACCCAGGCTGGACAGTTTAGACTTTAGAGTCAGGTGTGCGTACCTCCAGTCCAGGCCATCCTGCCAACTTGTATGCTGCATACAGGTGAAATATAAAGCGCGAGATATTTTTATATATACTGTATATTTAAAAAAAAATTGGTGTGGTTTTTGGCGGGCTGGAACGGATTAATAGCATTTCAATGCATTTCAATGGGGAAATTTGATTTGAGATACGAGCAATTTGAGTTACGAGCTCGGTCACGGAACGGATTAAACTCGCAAGTCAAGGTTCCACTGTATCTTAACGGAAAACAAAAAGCGAATTGTTAATATATGTCGACACGTTGCCATCGGTGCCATGTTGGGCAGTGTATGATACATCATGACGCGATTTTTAAAAATATATCTGCATTTTCCCACGTGTGTGGAATGTTCTCAATTATTGCTGACACCGACCGAGTCGAAAACCATCGATAAAAATGAAATCAGATGGTGAGTTAGATTGGAGATAAAGGCGTGAGAGAGACTCAATGGCCTTGAAGTTACAGGCCTTTGAGAATTTAGTTCCACAAACGGCAACTTTCATTGGATTTTCTTCCCGTTTTTTTTCAACCGAGTCTAAAACTATGTTAGCGACTGTGAAAAATGAAATGATATATCGAATTTGATTTGAAATAAAACTGGGAGAGAGAGCAAGGCACCACGGGCCTACAAAACAGGCCTCAAAGATATGCGAGTTAATAAAATGGTGGATATTTGTTTATATGAAGCCTCTCCCAGAATGGGTGGAGCTACTCTCTCAACGGAGTAAGACACACCCCCGGACAGACGTCCAACAGAATCACCTACGCCTATTATAATATAGATATTAGACTGTGGGCTGTGCCTTCCTTATTCCTCGAGAAAATGATTCTTGTGGTCCACTCACGGGGGGGGCTTAAGCTCGGCTTAAAGCGAAATCTCGGCTTAAAGTGAAGCTAATATATGTGTCATCGTCTCCTGGAAAGCAAATCCAACGGAAGGAAATCTCATTTCCTTTCAAAAAGCCCGAAACAAGTGTGTGTCCACCCTCAGGAGAGCCAGGAAACAATATCTCACCGTTCTCAAGACCGAACTCTCTTATCTGTCTCCCTCTTCCAAATCCTGGTGGCGTCTGTTCAAATCTGTTTCTGGTGTTTGTTCCCCATCCATCCCCTCCCTCACCTCAAACGGCTTAACGGCTGACTCCGCACGTGAAAGAGCTGAATGCCTCAACTCTGTGTTTGCCTCTAAATCTTGTGTCCCAAACCCATCCCTCTCTGTACCCACAGTACCCAATCGTACCCAGCTGCTCCTGGACTCTGTGTCCTTCTCTCGTGACAAGGTGGAAAAGTTTCTGTCAACCCTCGACTCTGATTCTGCAACTGGTCCTGACGGCATCAGCCCACGGGTCCTAAAATCATGTTCTTCCGCTCTTTCACTCCCTCTTTCTGTTCTCTTCACCCTCTCTTTTGCTCAAGGTCATCTGCCATCTGCTTGGAAATCAGCCAACATCACCGCTTTGCACAAAAAAGGTGCAAAAACAGATCCCAGTAACTACAGACCAATCAGCCTTCTCCCAATTATCAGCAAAGTCATGGAATCCATCATTGCTTCAGATATGAAATCTCTCCTCTTCTCCAATGGCTTGATCTCTGATCATCAATTTGGTTTCAGACCTGGTCACTCTACTCTGGACATGCTGCTTCTGCTTTCTCAACAATGGATGGAGGTCCTCAACACCAAACAGGAAATTAGAGCTGTCTCCCTTGACATTTCACGTGCCTTCGATATGGTCTGGCACCCTGCTCTGCTCACCAAACTCTCCTCCTTTGGTATCCATGGAAATCTCCACGCATGGCTGGCGGACTTCCTCTCTGGTCGTAGTCAACGTGTGGCCCTGAATGAGTTTCTCTCATCTCCTCTTCCTGTTCAGGCTGGAGTTCCCCAAGGTAGTGTTCTGGGCCCTGTGCTTCTTCTGGTCTTCATCAATGATCTCTCTGACTCTCTTGAAAATCCTCTCTATCTCTTTGCTGATGACTCCACTCTCTGCCACTCCATTCCTCATCCCTCAGATCGGCAGTCTGCAGCCTCCGCACTCTCTGCAGACCTGGACAAAATCACAGACTGGGCAAACGAATGGAACATGTCTTTCAATCCTGATAAATCTCACACTCTTACGATGTCTCTCCGAAAAGACCGACTGGAAAACCCTCCCATCCACTTTCTGAATAATCTCCTGCCTCACACCTGGCTCGGCTTCACGCTGTTGAATCCAAAGCTTTCAGAATCATTGGAATCTCCCGCGATGAAGCTATCTCTGAGGGCCTTTCACTCACTCACCGCAGGCAGGTAGGTGGTCTTTCTGTCTTCTACCGACTCCTCTCCGGCCTTGCTCCGCCAGCTCTCTCTGTGCTCTGTCCCCCAAATATTCCTACAGGTCGCACAAGATCTGCCAGCCACCCTCTGATGGTTAAACTGCCGAAATCTCGGCTCTCTGCTCACCTTCACTCTTTCATTCCTCTTTTCTCCCGCCTCTGGAACAAACTCCCACACTCACTTCAATCACACTCCTCCCTCCAGGTCTTCAAAACAGCTGTTCACCACCATCTCTTATCTTCCCCCATCCAAAACCTTGATCTTTTCTACCCCCACTAATTCACCCCAGATCCACCTTGTTTGAAATTCCAACTTCTTTCCTGGAAGTCCTGGCAGTGTCCATATGTTTTATACCTCTCCCACCCCCCCCCCCCCCTTCCCATGCCTCCCCCCCAAAACCCTCTCCCTCCCACAGTTCTCTCGAAGTCTCCATGTCTCTCGGTCCCTGCTCAAATGTTGTGTTTGTGTCCTTCCCCCTCTCTCCCCATCTTGTCTACCGCTCCCGAGGTTATTTGTTTTGTGTGTCTGTTTGTCTTTCTGTGTGATTAATGTTCGCTCTTTCACGAGCCTCGATCTTGTATACAAAAAATAAAAAAAATAAAAAAAAATCCTCTCCAAGAAGTTCTCACTCAAGCTTTTGGGTCTCACTATTTGCCATGATCTTTCCTGGGAAAACCACATTTCAAATCTGGCCTCCAAAGCCAGTCGCCGACTGGGCATCCTCCGTCGTGCGAAGTCCTTCCTTGGCACACCTGAGCTCCTCACCACATACAAGGCTTTCATCCGCAGCTCTATGGAATACTGCTCTCCCCTCTGGTCTGGTGCTCCTGCCTCACACCTAGCCCGTCTTCACGCTGTTGAAACCAAAGCGTTCAGAATCATTGAAATCTCCCGCGATGAAGCTAACTCCAAGGGCCTTTCACTCACTCACCGCAGCCAGGTTGGTGGTCTTTCCGTCTTCTACAGACTCCTCTCTGGCCTTGCCCCCCCAGCCCTCTCTGGGCTCTGTCCCCCAAATATTCCTACAGGTCGCACAAGATCTGCGTGCAACCCTCTAATGGTTAAACTGCCAAAATCAAGACTTTCTGCTCACCTTCACTCCTTCATTCCTCTTTTCTCCCGCCTCTGGAACAAACTCCCTCACTCTCTTCAATCCCACTCCACCCTCCAGGTCTTCAAAACAGCTGTCCACCACCATCTCTTATCCTCCCCCATCCAAAACCTTGATCTTTTCTACCCCTGCTAATTTTGGTCCCCTTGTGTTTTGTACCTCTCCTCCCCCCCCCCCTCCCCTTCCCATGCCTCCTGCCCCCAAGCCCTCTCCCTCCCACACTTCTCCCTGCTCTCAAATGTTGTGGTTGTGTGCTTCCCCTTCTCTCCCTATCTTGTCTTCCGCTCCCTCTTTTTGTATAGTTTGTTTGTCTGGTTGATTTGTTTGTGAAATAAATGTTAGCTCTTTCACGAGCCTCGATTCAGTATACAAAAAAAAAAAAAAAAAAATCACTATTTTACCTTATCCCACATCCAGAAGTTGCACATTTGCGAAGGGTGCGGGCTCAAAGTTTTGGGGGTAAACAAGGAATTAGGGGCATGCATCGTCACTTCAGACCGAAATGTTATTTGTATTTTAGCATTTTAAGAATATTAAATATGCAACTGGTGTATTTTTATTATAAATATACACATCTGGGTAATAGAAAAACGTAATGTGCACAAAAAACAATGACCTGATAAGAAAGGAAATGTCAAAGTTGGTATAATTTTATATAAAATGTGTTCTGGACTATTTTGATGTGGAGTGTAATGTTGTGTGATGTAAATATGACGGTAGACAACAGATAGTCGGTTGACAGTTATCTACATGGTATTTGTGTTTTAATCATGAGTTACTCTGCTTGTGACTCGTACATAGTTTGGAAACATGTGGAGAAACTTTGTATTTGAAAGTTTGATGACACAGGGAACATTTTATGTACAGTAGCCTGTTTTGCGAATGAATTATGATTATTTCTTAAAGCTAATGCCCAATAAGGTCTGGTTTACAATAATAATAATAATAATAACAATTCATTTATTTTGTAGAGCGCTTTTCATGAAGCCCAAAGGCGCTTTGACAGAGTGCAAAACATAATGCATAACAAAACATGAAAACAATTGAAATCTCCACATGAAACATGAAAACAAACATGAAAACAGCACATATATATTGCATCAAATGTTAAATTTTAAATACTTTTGCAATTTAAATATTGTTTTGCTTCACATATATATTGTTACGGACGCGGTTAAGATGTTATTTTGACCGAGCGGTGGTATATTACCGCGACCGAACAGTTATTCCCCGACTCTAACACCCGATTTACCCCAAACTTTGGCTGGATCGCGCCACCGCTATTCAATCGGGAAAACTCTAAAGCGACCGAATACAAAGAGGAAAAAAGGAATAAGACGAGAAAACGTACAGAAGAGTAATTGGATTTATTATTTACACATATAATCAAGAAGAAAGCAGTCACGTTTATTTACAGACGAGATTAGATACACAGTGCAACGCTAGCTTACCTACAGTCTTAATTAACCCAGGGACAGAACAAACAAAAGACAGACTCACGTGGGGAATGCTGACAGGAATCGCAGGAGGTGGATGGCTGGAGGTGAACGCTTGGTGGAGCCAACGCGGAGCTTGGTGGAGCTTTGGTGGAGCTGAACGCTGGGTGGAGCCAACGCAGAGCTTGGTGGAGCCTTGGTGGAGGTGAACACTTGGTGGAGCCTTGGTGGAGGTGAACGCTTGGTGGAGGTGAACGCTTGGTGGAGCCAACGCGGCTGGTGGGGGGTTGGTGTGACGGGTTCTCTCTCCTTCCCTCACAAGCTTCAGGACTCTTTCTCTCTCTTTCTTAGTCCCACCCAGTCCAACAACCTCCTCTCTTGCTTAGTCCAACTCAAGGCCTCCCTGTCTTCTGATCTCCTCCCTCCTCGACTCTCTCCGGGGGCCTCTGCCTCGGGTTATATATGCCCCACCCTTGACCCTTTGCGAACCTCCCCAAAACGTTCTCTCTCCACCCTCTAAAGCCAACCCCTCGTTCTGGGTTGGTCGGCAAGGGCTGGTTCACTCCTCCCCTCTATGACGAGGTGGGGACCCGCCTTTCTTCCCCAACCCTGCCTCGTGGTCAATGGCGGATGAAGGGAAAACCGCCCAAAATGCAGTTGGCAATTGACGAAAAGGGGGAACGGAGGTTTTGGGAATGGGAATGAAGGGAATCTATCTCTTTCACTTGGTGCAATGGAGTACTTCTATTAATGGGAGACACAGCCTTACCCTAAAACACAGAATAAGATATAACTATCGAACAGGGGTATTCTATGATTGGCTGACGTGTATGCTTGTGGACTAATTATGGGACGCCCTTTTGACCTTTACACAGCTCCGGAGGCAGGAGGCGCAGACTCAAGCAATATTCATCACCAATTTACCACAATACAACACAATCAAAAAAAATACAATCCTCATATCCGCAACAATATATCGCGAATAAAAACATGGCTAATTTAATACATGGTGGCTGACTGCTCAACTTTACTAGTGGTTAGAACTTATGCAGCCCCCATCCCCACAATATCCTTTTCTGGCACTGGAAGTATACGCTGCTTTGTCTTGGCAGTAGAGGATGCTGACGGTGTATCTCCTTTCCCTGCAGTTGGTGGTTGCAGCTGATCATGTTGGATTGCAATGCCGTTGGTGTTGTGCGTTGACCCTTTCCCTGATAACGTCTCTTCTCCGAAGTCGTTATTGTCCCATACTGGAGATGTATAGACGCCTTTCTGGAGACAAGATGGTCCAGTA
Organism: Myxine glutinosa; assembly: GCF_964187855.1. Classification (NCBI taxonomy): domain Eukaryota; kingdom Metazoa; phylum Chordata; class Myxini; order Myxiniformes; family Myxinidae; genus Myxine; species Myxine glutinosa. The sequence goes on from NC_136265.1 coordinate 87,694,588, forward strand.
TTTGAGCCGCGAAGATTTTCCTGCTGGGCTAATGCAGTGTCGTGCTCTAACGCATAACTATGTGACACACTGTATCCAAAACCATCCAGTAGACCTATCAGTTGAGCAGAACCACCGAGGTGCCTGACTGCCATGGCCAATGATACTTCCTTTGGCATTGACTTCTTTCCTTTTGAGGCCAGGAAGACTATGTCTTGGGTAATGCTGAGGATTCTACGGCTCACCACATCCTTCACGTCAACATAGTTTTCTTCATCTGCATAATCTGAGGCCCCAATTACCCATGCCACAAAGTTGAAAGGCTTTGCGGGAATAATGTTACGGGCAGCATCAACCGTCAAATCTGAAGCAGTTGGAGGCCATGGTAGTGTTTCAGTTGACATATCTCGTATTACTTGGCGCAAGTCCAAGGCTGAAGTGGCAAATGGTGGCAAATACACTTTAAATTGGGAGAAATTCTCTCCCTTTCCGCAGCCATCATGCCACTTACGACACATAATTACATGCGATCAGCTGTTTGTGGACGTCGGACGTGACCCAAAAAATCGCGGTTTACGTAAATCGGCAATGAAACGTCAATAGCTGCCTTTGCCGCAGTCTTCCCAAACAGCGTTCCTTATTGGATAAACAAGAAGAGGCAACCGAAGACGTTACTTCAATAACATCTCATTGGATGAAAGCTTGCAGGTCGTTCAATACAATTTAGAATTGTATGTCGGTTATATTTCTCGAATTGCGCGAAAATGTGCATATCATATTCACGGGATAAGGTAAAATAGGTAATTTCTTAATTATTTCTTAATTTTAAACTGTTTTTTATGTCCGCCCCCCGAACTGGACCACAAGACTGAACGATACGAGCGGACATCCCATAGTCTATATGTGTCATACATGAACGTTATCCATGGAAACATTGAAACGCCCACTGTGTGCACAACACCACCTATACCATGAGCTACAATGCTCCTCAAGGTGATGTGGACAACCCGAAATCTCCACAACTCTTCCTCCACTCACGAAGATGTTTAAAACCCGAAATCTCCATAACTCTTCCTCCACTCATGAAGATGTTTAAAACCCGAAATCTCCACAACTCTTCCTCCACTCATGAAGATGTTTAAAACCCGAAATCTCCACAACTCTTCCTCGACTCACGAAGATGTTTAAAACCCGAAATCTCCACAACTGTTCCTCCACTCACGAAGATGTTTAAAACCCGAAATCTCCACAACTCTTCCTCTACTCACGAAGATGTTTAAAACCCGAAATCTCCACAACTCTTCCTCTACTCATGAAGATGTTTAAAACCCGAAATCGCCACAACTGTTCCTCCACTGACGAAGATGTTTAAAACCCCAAATCTCCACAACTCTTCCTCTACTCATGAAGATGTTTAAAACCAGAAATCGCCACAACTGTTCCTCCACTCACGATGATGTTTAAAACCCCAAATCTCCACAACTCTTCCTCTACTCATGAAGATGTTTAAAACCCGAAATCTCCACAACTCTTCCTCCACTCACGAAGATGTTTAAAACCCGAAATCTCCACAACTCTTCCTCGACTCATGAAGATGTTTAAAACCCGAAATCGCCACAACTCTTCCTCCACTCACTAAGATGTTTCAAACCCGAAATCTCCACAACTCTTCCTCCACTCATGAAGATGTTTAAAAACCGAAATCGCCACAACTCTTCCTCCACTCACTAAGATGTTTAAAATCCGAAATCTCCACAACTCTTCCTCCACTCATGAAGAAGTTTCAAACCCGAAATCTCCACAACTCTTCCTCCACTCACTAAGATGTTTAAAATCCGAAATCTCCACAACTCTTCCTCCACTCACGAAGATGTTTAAAACCGGAAATCTCCACAACTCTTCCTCGACTCACGAAGATGTTTCAAACCCGAAATCGCCACAACTCTTCCTCCACTCACGAAGATGTTTCAAACCCGAAATCTCCACAACTCTTCCTCCACTCATGAAGAAGTTTCAAACCCGAAATCTCCACAACTCTTCCTCCACTCACTAAGATGTTTAAAATCCGAAATCTCCACAACTCTTCCTCGACTCACGAAGATGTTTAAAACCGGAAATCTCCACAACTCTTCCTCTACTCATGAAGATGTTTAAAACCCGAAATCTCCACAACTCTTCCTCTACTCACGAAGATGTTTAAAACCCGAAATCTCCACAACTCTTCCTCTACTCACGAAGATGTTTAAAACCCGAAATCGGCCACAACTCTTCCTCCACTCACGAAGATGTTTAAAACCCGAAATCTCCACAAATCTTCCTCCACTCATGAAGATTATTAAAAAACCAAAATCGCCACAACTCTTCCTCCACTCACTAAGATGTTTCAAACCCAAAATCTCCACAACTCTTCCTCCACTCATGAAGATGTTTAAAACCCGAAATCGCCACAACTGTTCCTCCACTCACGATAATGTTTAAAACCCCAAATCTCCAGAACTCTTCCTCCACTCATGAAGATGTTTAAAACCCGAAATCGCCACAACTGTTCCTCCACTCACGATAATGTTTAAAACCCCAAATCTCCAGAACTCTTCCTCTACTCATGAAGATGTTTCAAACCCGAAATCTCCACAACTCTTCCTCCACTCATGAAGATGTTTAAAAACCGAAATCGCCACAACTCTTCCTCCACTCACGAAGATGTTTCAAACCCGAAATCTCCACAACTCTTCCTCCACTCACGAAGATGTTTAAAATCCGAAATCTCCACAACTCTTCCTCCACTCACAAAGATGTTTAAAACCAGAAATCGCCACAACTCTTCTTCCACTCATGAAGATGTTTAAAAACCGAAATCGCCACAACTCTTCCTCCACTCACAAAGAAATTTCAAACCCGAAATCTCCACAACTCTTCCTCCACTCACGAAGATGTTTAAAACAGGAAATCTCCACAACTCTTCCTCTACTCATGAAGATGTTTAACACCTGAAATCTCCACAACTCTTCCTCTACTCACGAAGATGTTTAAAACCCGAAATCTCCACAACTCTTCCTCGACTCATGAAGATGTTTAAAACCAGAAATCGCCACAACTCTTCCTCCACTCACGAAGATGTTTCAAACCCGAAATCTCCACAACTCTTCTTCCACTCATGAATATGTTTAAAAACCGAAATCGCCACAACTCTTCCTCCACTCACGAAGATGTTTAAAACCGGAAATCTCCACAACTCTTCCTCTACTCACGAAGATGTTTAAAACCCAAAATCTCCACAACTCTTCCTCTACTCACGAAGATGTTTAAAACCCGAAATCTCCACAACTCTTCCTCTACTCACGAAGATGTTTAAAACCCGAAATCTCCACAACTCTTCCTCCACTCATGAAGATATTTAAAAACCGAAATCGCCACAACTCTTCTTCCACTCACTAAGATGTTTCAAACCCGAAATCTCCACAAATCTTCCTCCACTCATGAAGATTATTTAAAAACCAAAATCGCCACAACTCTTCCTCCACTCACTAAGATGTTTCAAACCCAAAATCTCCACAACTCTTCCTCCACTCATGAAGATGTTTAAAAACCGAAATCGCCAGAACTCTTCCTCCACTCACGAAGATATTTCAAACCCGAAATCTCCACAACTCTTCCTCCACTCATGAAGATGCTTAAAACCCGAAATCGCCACAACTGTTCCTCCACTCACGATAATGTTTAAAACCCCAAATCTCCACAACTCTTCCTCTACTCATGAAGATGTTTCAAACCCGAAATCTCCACAACTCTTCCTCCACTCATGAAGATGTTTAAAAACCGAAATCGCCACAACTCTTCCTCCACTCACGAAGATGTTTCAAACCCGAAATCTCCACAACTCTTCCTCCACTCACGAAGATGTTTAAAATCCGAAATCTCCACAACTCTTCCTCTACTCATGAAGATGTTTAAAACCCCAAATCTCCACAACTCTTCCTCTACTCACGAAGATGTTTAAAACCCGAAATCTCCACAACTCTTCCTCTACTCACAAAGATGTTTAAAACCCGAAATCGCCACAACTCTTCCTCCACTCACGAAGATGTTTAAAACCTGAAATCTCCACAAATCTTCCTCCACTCATGAAGATGTTTAAAAACCGAAATCGCCACAACTCTTCCTCCACTCACTAAGATGTTTCAAACCCGAAATCTCCACAACTCTTCCTCCACTCACGAAGATGTTTAAAACCCGAAATCTCCACAACTCTTCCTCCACTCACGAAGATGTTTAAAACCCGAAATCTCCACAACTCTTCCTCGACTCATGAAGATGTTTAAAACCAGAAATCGCAAAAACTCTTCTTCCACTCATGAAGATGTTTAAAAACCGAAATCGCCACAACTCTTCCTCCACTCACAAAGAAGTTTCAAACCCGAAATCTCCACAACTCTTCCTCTACTCACGAAGATGTTTAAAACCCGAAATCTCCACAACACTTCCTCGACTCATGAAGATGTTTAAAACCAGAAATCGCCACAACTCTTCCTCCACTCATGAAGATGTTTCAAACCCGAAATCTACACAACTCTTCCTCTACTCACGAAGATGTTTAAAACACCAAATCTACACAACTCTTCCTCCACTCACGAAGATGTTTCAAACCCGAAATCTACACAACTCTTCCTCTACTCACGAAGATGTTTAAAATAAGAATCTCCACAACTCTTCCTCGACTCACGAAGATGTTTAAAACCCGAAATCTCCACAACTCTTCCTCTACTCACGAAGATGTTTAAAACACCAAATCGCATGTCCAGTGCACCAGATCCACGCTTGATCCACGCTTGTCGCTTGATACGCGCCGACTCTTCTTCCTCTCTTTCACGAATTTTTCTTCTTCCTTTTTCTATTCCATGTTACTTCTACTTTTATCGAATCCCTCTCGATCGATATCTCATCCCATCGCATATTATCCTCGTTACTTCAAGTTTAAAAGTTTTATTCACAAAAATATTGAATCTCGAATGAAAACGAGGAGGAAAAAAGGTTTGACATGTCAAGCTGGACGATGCACCTTCCTCAAGGTGTCTTGAAGAGTTGGAGAGAAGATTGATTCGGAATCTTGAAATTCAGTTAAACACCAATGGTGATGGAACGTCACTTGAGGGTTGAGAACCTTCCGACGATTGTGGACATTCGGTTGTTGTTGAGTGTTCACTTGTGTTTAGTTGTTGTTGGGTCATCGGTGCAGCCTGTGACTGCTGGTTTGTTTCATTGCTGAGAGCGAGGCTGTTCCGCTGTGTCGGTGCTCCAATAACAGCAACACACACTTTGATGAATCACCCTTGTGGTTGATTTTGGTTGATGTCGGTGCTCCAATAACAGCAACACACACTTTGATGAATCACCCTTTTGGTTGATTTTGGTTGATGTCGGTGCTCCAATAACAGCAACACACACTTTGATGAATCACCCTTTTGGTTGATCGGGGGTGCAAACATCCCTCCCTCCTCCCATTTCCCGTTTTCATTGCTAAATTATTTGTTGTGATATTGTTTGCAGACAGAGGCAGATACAGAGTGGTGGTAAAGCGCGGCGTTACGCGCGCTGCTTGTGAGCAAGGAGGAAGCGGACAAGCGGTAACATATAAACGTCTTTATTGTAAGACTACACTGTAACACTGAAATGCTCCGGGAGTGGTCGCCCGGTGTATATCATGAGGCCACGCCTACCCCTCGGGCGTGGCCACCGCCCACTTGGTGCGTGGAATGATGTCACCACGCCAGTGGGCTTTTGTGTCCGCCACAGTGGCATCATTCAACGTTCTCTCCATGTGTCAATCAATGATGTGTGCTTAACGTTTTATAACTAACGATTGTGCTTACATATTATTTCGAACCATTAGATTGAAGGAGCTGGGGCTCCCACGTCGATCGGAAGAATGGACGAGACAAAAAGCTGGAATTCATCCGAGTTGCTTTAATCAAACCAAACACTCAGGCACTCTGAAAAGCCCGTTTATCGGGCAGCAATATATATACATATTATCCCGGAGCGTTTGCCCAGGAAAGGCGAGAGGGGGCGTGGCCCAGCGTCCTGGCTGCGGCCTGGCAAGTTGAGCGCGGGCCTGCCCGGGCGTCCTGGACGAGCCCGGCATGGTGATCGCTCCGCATCCTTGATAGGTGCAAGGCGATTGTGAAAACCCAGCGGTAGCCGCTACACACGTCCCCCCAGAATCGACTTGCACCGGCAGGGTCAATTTGAGGGGGGTCCTGATGACCCGGCCAAAGCGACCCCTGGCGGGTCGTGGGAGGGGGTCCGGTGTGGTGGTGGGCGGTCGAGTGGGGGGCACCGTGGACGGGGGGCGGCCTCGCCGCGGCGGAAGGGCCACCCGTGGTGGGTGGTCGACGTCCACGTGCGCCGGCTTGAGGCGGTCCACCGCAATTCGGTCCGACCTGCCGCCGATGTCGATGACGAACGACTTGTCGTCCCGTCGCAGCACCCGGAAGGGCCCGTCGTACGGCGGCCGGAGTGGCCTCCGATGTGCGTCGTGACGCACAAAAACATACTCCGCTGTGCGAAGTGCTGGGGGGACGTAGGACTGGGGGTCACCATGGTGGGATGTTGGCACGGGGGCAAACCGTCGGGCAGCCTCCTGGAGGTCCGAGCGCTGGTGAGCTGCGGACCAGGGCCTGGTAGCGTCGGGCACGAATTCGCCCAGGACGCGTAGCGCCTGGCCATAGACAACCTCGGCGGTGGATGCCTGGAGGTCCTCCTTGGGGGCCGTGCGGAGGCCCAAAAGGACCCACGGCAGCCGGTCGGCCCAACCGCCGTCTTGAAGGCCGGCCATGAGCGCGGCCTTCATGGAGCGGTGGAATCGCTCGCACAACCCGTTTGCTTAGGGGTGGTAGGCCGTAGTACGGTGGAGCTTGATCCCCAGGTTGTGGGCGACCGTGCCCCACAGCTCGGAGGTGAACTGTGGTCCGCGGTCTGACGAGATGTCCGCCGGTGCGCCGAAGCGGGCGACCCAGGTGGCGATGAAAGCCTGCGCCACGTCGGCGGTGGTGGTGGAGATGAGGGGAACAGCCTCCGGCCACCTGGTGGTCCTGTCCACCATGGTGAGCAGGTGTGTGAACCCCCGTGACGGGGGAGGGGGCCCACCAGATCCACGTTGACGTGGTCGAAACGTCGTTCGGGCACGGTGAAAGGTGCCAGCGGGGCCTGGGTGTGTCAGTGGACCTTGGCCCGTTGGCAGGCCGTGCAGGTGCTGGTCGAATCGCGGACATCCCGACGAAGGCCGTGCCAGACGAATCGCGCCGACACCAGCTTCTGGGAAGCTTTCCGGCCCGGGTGGGAAAGGCCGTGGAGGGAGGCGAACATGCGGGGTTGCCAAGTGACGGGCACGATGGGGCGAGGCTGGCCTTGGGAGACGTCGCAGAGCAGGGCAGTGTCCGAGAAGGGGATGTCGGCCAGGCGGAAGCCCGTGTCCACCGCCCGGAGGGCTTGCACCGTGGTGTCGGTGGTTTGGTCCGCCACCATAAGCGCAAAGTCCACGCCCAGGTGGACCGCGTTCGCGCTGGCCCGGGAAAGACAGTTGGCCACGGCGTTGTTTTTGCCGGCTACGTGCCGGATGTCCGTGGTAAACTCCGACACGGCGGAGAGGTGGCGCTGTTGGCGGGCCGACCACGGCTCCGTGACCTTGGCCATGGCGTAAACCAATGGCTTGTGGTCGACGAACGCCGTGAAAGGTCGGCCCTCCAGGAGGTGGCGGAAATGGCGGACGGCCAGGTGTAGACCGAGGAGCTCCCGGTCAAACGTGCTGTATTTGAGCTCGTTCGGCCGGAGCTGCCGGCTGAAAAAAGTGAGTGGCTGCCAAACCCCGTTCACCCATTGCTCATGTACGGCGCCCACCGCGTAGTAGGAGGCATCCGTGGTGAGGGCGATGGGAGCGTTGAGCACCGGGTGAGCGAGCAGTGTTGCGTCGGCGAGGGCCCACTTTGAGCTTTGGAAGGCCGCATCCATTGCTGCGGACCAGGCGATGTCGTGCTTGGCCGGCTTGCCCCGGAGGGCTTCGTAGAGGGGCCGCATGAGTTGAGCAGCGCGGGGCACGAAGCGGTGATAAAAATTCACCATTCCCAGGAATTCCTGCAGGGCCTTTATGGTGTGGGGACGCGGGAACGTGGTGATGGCCTCGAACTTGGTTGGCAGTGGCACGGCCCCGTTCTTGGTGATGTGGTGGCCCAAAAAATCAACGGAGGTCGTGCCGAAGTGGCATTTGGCCGGGTTGACGATGAGGCCGTGCTCGCTGAGGCGCCCGAACAGTGTTCGGAGGTGGAGGAGGTGCTCGGCCCGGGACGTGCCGGCGACGAGGATGTCGTCCAGGTAAACGAAAAGGAACGGCAGGTCACGCAGCACGCCGTCCATCAAGCGCTGGAACGCCTGAGCCGCGTTCTTGAGACCAAACGGCATCCGCAAGAATTCGAATAAGCCAAATGGCGTGATGACTGCCGTTTTAGGGACGTCGGCCGCCCTGACAGGTACCTGGTGATATCCCCGTATGAGATCAATTTTCGAAAAAATGACCCGTCCCGCCAGACGGGCGGAAAAGTCTTGGATATGTGGGATCGGGTACCTGTCAGGGGTGGTAGCGTCATTGAGACGGCGATAGTCGCCACACGGGCGCCATCCACCCCCCGGCTTTGGCACGATGTGCAGTGGCGAGGCCCACGCGCTATCGGAGCGCCGCACGATGCCGAGGTGCTCCAACGCGTCGAATTCGGCCTTCGCCACGGCGAGCTTGGCTGGGTCGAGGCGGCGGGCCCTGGCGTAGACCGGCAGGCCCGTGGTTGGTATGTGGTGCTCGATCCCATGCCGTACTGCGACGGCCGAAAACGTCGGCCGCGTGAGGGCCGGGAACTCCGTGAGCAGGCGAGCAAACTCGTTCGCCGCCGGGACGGCGCATGCCAGCTCGGTCGGCGCGGAGCTGCTCAATGTGCATACCAGGGAGCTGAAGGTTTCGGCATTGATTAAACGACGCCGTTGGACGTCCACCAGCAGTCCGTGTGCGCAGAGGAAGTCGGCGCCTAGCAGAGCCATGGGCATGTTTGCGGTTACAAATGTCCAAGCAAAGCGTTGGCCGCCGAAGCAGAGGGTGACGTTGCGTGGGCCGAAGGTGCGGATGGTCGTTCCGTTGGCCGCAACCAAGGAGGGGCCGCAAACCGCGGATTGCCTGTCCTGGTCAGAGGCGGGTATGACGCTCAGTTGGGCGCCGGTGTTGCACAGGAAGCGCCGTCTGGACGCTTTATCCGTGATGAACAGTAAGTTGCCTGTGTGGCCGGCGCTCATGGCTGGTAATGAACGCCGGCCCGGCCGTTTCCCGGCCTGCCGAAGGTGCACGGGGGTCGGCATGTCCGGGCCTTCTGCCCGAACCTGGCATGATAGTAACACCACGCTTGGTCAGGTGGAGGCCCCGGTCGTCGTGCTGGAGGTGGTCGGCTCGGTGTAGCGGCCGCCAATTGCATCGGCAGTTCGGTTGTCAACCGTGCCGGGTGCTCGGCCGCCATGGGTGTTGCGTCGGACGGCGGTGGGTCCCATGTCGCCGCTGCGATGCGCTGTCCTGCGGCGGAGATCTTGTCGGCTTCTCTGGCAAGGGCCCGGGGATCTGTGATCGTCGTGCTTGCCAGGGCGAGGCGTACCGGGTTAGGCAGCTGACGGAGGAACAGCTCCCGGAACAGGAATGCCGGAGAGTGCTCGCCGAGCAGTGAAAGCATGTAGTCCATTCGCTCGGAAGGGCGCATGTCGCCGATCTCGGGCAGGTCGAGCAGGCGCCGTGCGCTCTCCGCCGATGGGAGGGCGAAAGCGTCGAGGAGAAGGTTCTTAATCGTGCCGTATTTGTCAGCGGCTGGCGGGCTCTCGAGGAGGCTCAGGGCGCGGGCCGCGGTGGCCGAACCGAGCGCTGCTACCACATGGTGGAAGCGGGTGTCGTCGGCCGTGATGCCTCGCAGGGCGAACAGGGAATCCGCCTGTGCGAACCAAACCGCCGCGTGAGCCTCCCAGAAGGTAGGCAGTTTAAGGGCGACTGCCGTGTCCATGTCGGTAGGTCATCAATGAAGGAGCTGGGGCTCCCACGTCGATCGGAAGAATGGACGCGACAAAAAGCTGGAATTCATCCGAGTTGCTTTAATCAAACCAAACACTCAGGCACTCTGAAAAGCCCGTTTATTGGGCAGCAATATATATACATATTATCCCGGAGCGTTTGCCCAGGAAAGGCGAGAGGGGGCGTGGCCCAGCGTCCTGGCAAGTTGAGGGCGAGCCTGCCCGGGCATGCCCGGGCGTCCCGACCGAGGCCTGGCAAGTTGAGCGCGGGCCTGCCCGGGCGTCCTGGACGAGCCCGGCATGGTGATCGCTCCGCGTCCTTGATAGGTGCAAGGCGATTGTGAAAACCCAGCGGTAGCCGCTCCAAGATTACATTTTGTAACTAACTTGTGCTTACATATTATGTCGAACCATTGTGATTACATTTTATAACTAACTGTTCTGCTTCCATGTGATAACGAACTGTTGTGCTTTAAGGTTATAACTTACTATTGTGCTTACATATTACAACTATATATTGTGCTTACATGATATAACTAACTATTGTGCTTACACGTTATAACTAACTATTGTGCTTACATTTTATGACTAACTTGTGCTTCCACGTTATAACTAACTATTGTGCTTTAATGTTATAACTTACTCTTGTGCTTACATATTATGTCGAACCATTGAGATTACATTTTATAACTAACTGTTGTGCTTACATATGATGTCGAACCATTGAGATTACATTCTATAACTAACGATTGTGCTTACATGTGATAACGAACTGTTGTGCTTTAAGGTTATAACTTACTATTGTGCTTACATATTACAACTATATATTGTGCTTACATGATATAACTAACTATTGTGCTCACATTTTATACCTAACTATTGTGCTTACACGTTATAACTTACTCTTGTGCTTACCTATTATGTCGAACCATTGAGATTACATTTTATAACTAACTGTTGTGCTTACATATGATGTCGAACCATTGTGATTACATTCTACAACGATTGTGCTTACATATGATAACGAACTGTTGTGCTTTAAGGTTATAACTTACTATTGTGCTTAAATATTACAACTATATATTGTGCTTACATGATATAACTAACTGTTGTGCTTACATTTTATACCTAACTATTGTGCTTACACGTTATAACTAACTATTGTGCTTACATTTTATGACTAACTTGTGCTTACACGTTATAACTAACTATTGTGCTTTAATGTTATCACTTACTATTGTGCTTACATATTATGTCGAACCATTGTGATTACATTTTATCACTAACTATTGTGTTTGCATGTGACAACTAACTATTGCGCTTTAATGTTAAAACTTATGATTGTGCTTACATATTATAACTATCTATTGTGCTTACATGTTACAACTCACTATTGTGCTTACTTTTTATAACTACTGTGCTTACACGTTATAACTAACTATTGTGCTTACATTTTATGACTAACTATTGTGCTTACATGTTATGACAAACTATTGTGCTTTAATGTTATAACTTACCATTGTGCTTACATGATTACATTTTCTATCCAACGATTGTGCTTACATGTGATAACGAACTGTTGTGCTTTAAGGTTATAACTTACTATTGTGCTTACATATTATGTTGAACCACTGTGATTACATTTTATAACTATTGTGCTTGCATGTGATAACTAACTATTGTGCTTGCATGTGATAACTAACTATTGTGCTTTAATGTTAAAACTTACTGTTGTGCTTGCATCTTATAACTATCTAGTGTGCTTACAAGTTACAACTAACGATTGTGCTTACATATTATGCCGAACCATTGTGATTAGATTTTAGAATTTACTGTTGTGCTTACATACGATCTCGAACCATTGTGATTACATTTTATAACCAACTATTGTGCTTACATGTGACAACTAACTATTATGCTTTCAGGTTATAACTTTCTATTGTGCTTACATATTATAACTATCTATTGTGCTTACACGTTATAACTAACTATTGTGCTTACATGTGATAACTAACTATTGTGCTTTAATGTTAAAACTTACTATTGTGCTCACATATAACTAACTATTGTGCTTACATGATATAACTAACGAGTGTGCTTACATTTTATAACTAACTATGGTGCTTACATATTATAACTAACTATTGTGCTTACATTTTATAACTAACTGTTGTGATTACATTTTATAGCTAAATGGTATTCATAGAATACTTACCCTGCGCAGTCAACTTCTTGTGAGCCGACTTCTGTTTTGAACATTATTTTTCTTTCATCCAATATGGCTGCCAGACCACGTGAGCGATGACATCATAAATTTATATTCTCCAATATAATTGTTGCATTGATCACTCTCAATAGATTTCAAACTGATCAGACTAAGCCATGTTTAATTTTTTTCCATGCAGCGGTTTTGGATATCATTATAGAGGTAAAACATTTTTCGGTTTTTCCAAATGACGCCTGTACCACATGACTTATGACGTCATGATTATCATTAAAATATTCGAAAGGAGGCGCTCCTGTGGTGAAAATTTCGTGTCCATCAGCCCAACAGTTGCTGAAAAAAATTTGATAATGATTGGATGGATGTGTTGTATTTGTCGAATTATGACGTCATAACGAAGGCACCGTTGAAATCATCATTAACATATCTTATTCCCCATGGTGAGTAATTGACAATGACCCAGGTCTAAATTTTTTCCATGGAACAGTTTCAGAGATAGAGAGGAGCGAATTTTTTCCAAAATAGCGCCTGTACCACGTGACCTATGACGTCATAGTTATCATTAAAATATTCTACAGGAGGAGGCCCTCCTATGGTGAATATTTAGATGTCAATCGGATCAACAGTTGCCGAGAAAATGATTTTTTTTAAATGCAGACACGGCACACATACGCACCTGAATGCTTTACCGCGCTTTTCGCTTACCGATCGCAGGGTAACTAATTATTGTGCTGCTGTGGAGGGAAAATTTACCATCCAGTGTTGAGTCGTGTTGTTTGCAAAGCATCTCGGGTAAAATGTTCAAATTAATGGTTTAATAGAGGATTTACATGAAAATATGTCTTGAAATGTATTTTTTCAGAAAGAGAATTGAAGATAGGAGGCAGGCAGGTGACATTGCACCACCTTGGTTAACTGTCTCCATCTCTCCGCATCTGGGTTCTCATCTTGTAAGGAGGTGTTTTGCACTTTCTATAAGCTGGAATAATGCCGATTCAGCGATAGTTGCAAACACGACACATTGGCGCCTCCATGTACGATTCGCTTCCACAGTTTTGGTGTCGGAGAAGTGGGATCGCAATACCTCCTGGAGCGGAGAACGAGAGTTTGGCAGCTGGAAGCGAGACAAACGTGGTCGCTACAACAGACTGAGGTAAAAGGACCTTTTGAAATCCTTGGAGAGACAAAGTAGAAGGCTTGATAGACGAAGTAGGAGGCTTGAGAGACAAAGCAGGCGGCTTGAGAGACAAAGTAGGAGGCTTGAGAGACAAAGTAGGACGCTTGAGAGACAAAGTAGGAGGCTTGAGAGACAAAGTCGGAGGCTTGAGAGACAAAGTCGGAGGCTTGAGAGACAAAGTATGAGGCTTGAGAGACAAAGTCGGAGGCTTGAGAGACAAAGTTGGAGGCTTGAGAGACAAAGTAGGAGGCTTGAGAGACAAAGTCGGAGGCTTGAGAGACAAAGTAGGAGCCTTGAGAGACAAAGTTGGAGGCTTGAGAGACAAAGTAGGAGGCTTGAGAGACAAAGTCGGAGGCTTGAGAGACAAAGTCGGAGGCTTGAGAGACAAAGTATGAGGCTTGAGAGACAAAGTCGGAGGCTTGAGAGACAAAGTCGGAGGCTTGAGAGACAAAGTAGGAGGCTTGAGAGACAAAGTCGGAGGCTTGAGAGACAAAGTAGGAGCCTTGAGAGACAAAGTTGGAGGCTTGAGAGACAAAGTAGGAGGCTTGAGAGACAAAGTCGGAGGCTTGAGAGACAAAGTCGGAGGCTTGAGAGACAAAGTCGGAGGCTTGAGAGACAAAGTCGGAGGCTTGAGAGACAAAGTAGGAGGCTCGAGAGACAAAGTCGGAGGCTTGAGAGACAAAGTAGAAGGCTTCAGAGACAAACAATCTTGTTCAATCTTCATACTATTTACAGTAACAGTAACCAATTAAAACTAGTAACTCAAATTTCAAGAATTTATTTCTCCAATATCAAAATGTTCAATGTTTAACTTTCCCAAAATGACCCGTGACACGTCACATCGGAGTGTTCTACACAATGCACCAATCTTTGTACCACCACCAATTCCAGCGATGTGTAAATACCAATTTACCAGAATTGGGACACTGCATCCACGGCACCAACATCGCAACCTCCCATCTGTCTACACCATGCCACAACCCCGACCTCCAATGTCCATCGGTCTCCCCACACACAGATACATCTAAACTCGTCCATAAATCTCTGAGACACACACGACCTGTCCACCAAATTTCACAGTGAGGTGGGGTGGGGTGCAAATCAATTCTGAAATACAGAAGAACAAAAGAGGGGTTTGTCTGGAATTTGTCTCATTAAAACCCAATCCAAGAGTTCAGTGTAACAGACAGACAAACACATAGACACACAGAAAACCCCAGGGTCCCATTCAGGTGAGCTGGTTCCCAATCCACAAATGTGCACTTCCTCCCTCTTGCACTCTCCTTATTTCATTCCCTGTGCCAATTAAACAGACAGTTCAACGTGTGTAAAATCCAAGGTCGGAGCACGCGTTGGGCTGGTGTGGGAGTGGGATGTTTTTCTGGCCCAACCAAGCCTGTTTATCACATTAAAGTAAATGCATTGTAAATGCAGTGAATTTTCTTAAATGCTAAAATGAAATTGGACGGAGCTTTTTGAAGCACTTTGGACAATTTGCAGCTAATGTTAACCTTTAATTTCAACTAAATTCAACTGAAGTGGTTTTCCTGACCCCAGGCAGTTACATTCAGTAACATACATCCCTGCTCACGTCACACAAGATGACAGGTGATCCACTATCAACAGACACCACACTACACAAACTTTTGGCAATGCAACAACCAAAACTGCCAAGACAACACATCCAATCCACCTCAATGGCTCACCGAGCAGCTCATTGTGTCTATGTCTGTCTAAAAAAAATGCAATTCACCACGCACACAACCATCCCACCACACACAACACAATTGAATACAACAACAAAAACAACCACTTTTAGAGGCCATTTTTCCCCACGAAAGCAGGGGTTGGCCTTTTTCGGGTACTGTGGTCCCCATTTTGAAGCAATGTTTTATGGCCGGATGCCCTTCCTGCCGCCAACCCTGTTAGTTTGCCTCTTGCAACACACAGGGAATTACCAATGAACTGGTACTCAATTTGCCGACCTCGGAAAGCAGGGGTTGACCTCAGACAGGCTGAGTCAACCCCCTGGCGTTAATTCAGCAAATGACCAGGATTCGAACCCAGGATCCTGGGATCCCAAGCCGTCACCCTACCCGCTAAGCCAACACCAGGCTCACACAACACAATTGAATACAACAACAACAGGCATTTTAAAGGCCGTTTTCCCTGCAAGAGCGGGGGTTAGCCTTGCGGGCCCCATGACAATCTTCTCCATTTTGCCCTCTTTCCTGCATCTCTCCTTGTTAACCCCCTCCTTGCCCGCATTTCTTCTTCCACCATCTTTAGCCAAGTCTTTCTCTGTCTTCCCCGTCCTCTACTTCCTTCCACATTCATTTCCATCAATCTTGTCAACCAGTCACTTTCATCCTTCCTCAACACATGACCAAACCACCTCAAACTGTTTCTCTTCACAGCATCAATCACAGGCTCTATTCCCATCATCTTTTGCAATTCATCATTTGTCTTCCTCTCTCTCAACGATGCTCCGCACATCCGTCGAACCATTCGCATTTCCACCCTTTCCAACCTTTGTTGCTGCTCCACGTTCATTACCCATGTCTCGCTCCCATCAATCATAACACTTCTCACACATGCAGCATACACCTTTCCCTTCAGCTTCAACGACACCTCCCCTCCTGGTCAGCACGGCACTCAGTTCCCGAAACTTCTTCCATGCACATCTCACTCTAGCAACCGTTGCCGGGTCTGATCCACCTTCTCCATTCAGCATGTCTCCTAGGTAACAACATGTTTTCACACCTTCCAACTTCACGCCGTCTCCAAGATCCAACTCAACATTTCCTCCATCTGCAGCTCCCTCTGTGCACACCTTACATTTGAATGTAGCTGCCACACTGGTTAATGACCCTCTCAGACCACTACATTTTTGATGTACCCACTCAGCGCACATTGTACATTGAATGGAGTTCACTCCGACACCCTTTCTGCACATAGCACAGGGCCACTTCCCAGTTCTTTCCACCTCACCACATGCTTTACCACTTGCATCACCTTTGTTTTTCCGATATTCACCTGCAGACCTTTCGTATCCATACATTCCTTCCACTTGTTCATCTTCTCCTTCAATCCATCCATACTTTCTGCAATCAACACCAGATCATCTGCATACAACAACTCCCACGGTAAACCCTCCTTTACGTTCCGAGCCAGCACCTCCCTCACAGCTACAAATAGTAGTGGACTTAGTACCGACCCCTGATGCACTCCCAACTTCACCTCAAACTCACCACTGTTCCCGTCCTTCGTCCTTACAGTTGTGCGCGCTCTTTTGTACATTGCCATCACTACTATGATCAACCATTCCTCCACTCCTAACTTCCTCAATGCCCATCTCACTACGTCACGTGGAACCCTATCGAATGCTTTCTCCAGATCAACAAACCCAAGAAACAACTTCTTCCTCTTCTTCATGTACTTCTCCTGCAACTGTCTCACAATAAAGAGCGCATCTGTCGTTCCTATTCCTGGCATAAATCCAAACTACATTTCGTAGATCTTCACTTTCTTCCTTATTCTCCTCTTCAACACCCTTTCCAATACCTTCATTCCATGCTCCAATAACTTTATCGCTCGATACGAGCCACAGTCCAGAGGCAATGTTTTTATGGCCGGATGCCTTTCCTGACGCCAACCCTTTTAGTCGCCTCTTACGACACGCAGGGATACGGTGTACCTATTCTAAACCGGGGTACACACCTAACACAACACAAATGAATACTGCAAGCAATTCATTGACACCAGATCCAACTGGTTATCAGCAACCAAACTTAAACACAAAACTGTCATCTGCTGTGACAAATAAACAACCAAATCACTTCACACCACAAATCGCGGTTCACAACGCCTTCTTCTGCAGTAAGAGTAGGTCCGTGACAGTTTAACCACCGCTACAAGATGTGGACAACCTGTGTTTAACCAGTCAAAACTAGATCAAATCAGATCTGTCCTGACTCTCAAAACACCAGGGTATTTCACGCGATCAACATCCGGTGCCCACACCAAATCTTTAAATGGCCAGAACCAGATAACGCACACTAGGTCACACACACAAGGGTTATTCCACTCGTTCCGAGCCCGGTGCCCCCAAACCGAATCTTTAACACAAATCACTGGACTTACACATCAACCGGAGAGAGGGTTTTACACCTGTACATAATAAAAACGACTGCAAGAACAAGCAAACAGATAAACACACATCATACACAATGCACGGTCATCAAAAATCAGCGATTGGTTCTTGAATATGTTACCAGACGATGTGGAGCGATAAGAGAGAGATTGTAGTACGCGCGAGGTGAAGACAGATTTAACAGGGTACAGAATTTGTCCTTCACCTTCGATCTCTTTGCATTCACCTCCACACACTTTCCTGCTCCCCTGTCACTCCAGATCGCTCCAGCGTCAGTATCCCGTCTCACAGTCGCCATCTGCCGTGGCACTAATTTCACTTAGCCTTGATTGAGAGATAGAAGACTCAATGATTAATGTCCACAAACTGTTTAAGATAATTGACTGATTTTTAATGAAACATATCGACCTCACTTCCAGGTTTACAAGAAGATAATATAAAGCACACCACAATCTGGATATAAAATCTCAAGACAACATCCAATGAACAGACAAAGTACAAAGAAAGAAAGGAAGAGGAAAAAGATCCTCCAGCTGGTTTTCCATGGTTATTATATCGTGGGCAGCTCAAGGAAAGTACAGGAGAGGGTCAGGGCAGGGGGGAGGGCTAGGAGGGGAGCAGACTAGATCTGGGGGGTGGGGGGGGGGGGGGGAGGGAAGCGAAGAAAGGAGTTCGACAAGAGAAGAGTTTGCATTTGTGGTCTCTCAGCGCCATCTGTTGGATCCATCCATGGCACAGCAAGTTCCTTCGTGATCGATGGTACATGTTGTTACAAAGCATCTCAGATGTTTTACACTTCAAAACTAACAAGTTATATTAGTCCATGGGCCAGGCCAGATATCGGTACCACCTGGGGTGACCAAACCTAAGTGGTACTAAAATGTTTATTGGGTCAATGTAAGTACATTAAGATGTGATAGCCTTTCCACACTGGCAGCTTTGTCCGTTTTTTGTAAAAACTTCAAATTCACCCAATAGCGGCATTGCGTCATTCATTTAAATCTTGCGGTATGCAAAGATCACATCTAATTTCAGTCAATACAGAACTAAAACCATGTGAGAAATGCTACTATATTGTAATTATTAAACATCAGAGCAAAATAAATGCATTTCCTATTTGTCTGTACTTTCTTATTGCATAATTGTGCACTCACGTTCAGCTTTTTTTCTAGGAAGAGTTAATTGCGGATAGATGTAAGCTTTTTTTTCAGCTCCTTTGATGGAACTGGTGAGATATCTGGCTATGTAAGTTATCTTTTACAGTTCTAATTAAGGTTAATGAAGTTTGATTAATTAAGATCAGTTAACTATGGTAATATCCTTTCCTTTTCTAGGATTAACTTACCAGTGAGGTCAAGATGTGGCAGATCTGAGATAAGATTTTGTTTTGCTTTCAATGGTACTGTCAGAACAAAGATTGCATTGGATTGCTGGAACACTGATTGCTGCTTGTACATTGCAGGTGTCTACTGTAGTGTGCTGACGTCCTGAGGTGTACATGATGGATCCACCAAGTAGAGATGAAGGTGCCACCCTGCCAAGGAAGCGAGCACGCACTGACTGTATCATTCATTGCTCTAATGAAGACTCTGACTCCCTGGTGTCACCACAAGATCTGGACTCATGGAACACTTTGCTCAGGGCTGCAGAGATCAGACAGCATGCTCCACTTCTGGATATAGCCAAAGGCATTGAAGAAGGACAAATACCACAATTGCAGTATAATCGCAAATGCCGTAGCATTTTCACCATGAAGAAGTCTCTTGACTCTCTCCTTTCCAAAGACCCCAAAGATGAACATGGAGAGGTCAGTTCAAGAAGATCAGCTAGGGATGCGCCAGATACATCAAGAGTGTATGATAAAATCTGCATTTTCTGCAACAAGTCGAGCACATACCAAAAGGACACAATACAAGGGAACCCCTCATCCAGTGTGTTGAGTTACGTGCAGATGCCAGGGTTCGCAACGCAGCAACAAAAAAACTGGATCCAAGAATCCTTGCCTTACTGAGCAGAGACCTTGTTGCTGCAGAGGGACATTACCACAAGTAATGCTACAAACTGAACACAAAAGACGGGTCTTCTGCCAGCTCTGGTGCAGGTGAGGAGAATGAACAAAGAGAGGATGCAGAGTATGAGGAAGCAGTGAGACAAGCCGACGAGGAACTCTTCTTGTATATCAGGAATGAATTCTTTTCCAATCCTGAAATACTGCCTATGACAGACCTCACAGGTAGGCTAGAGAGATCCATGAACGCACTTGGCATCACCCAAATGAAACCCTCAATGAAGAAACATGTTCGTCGTAAGCTGGAAAGTGAGCTGGGAGGCTCACTCCACTTTGTCTGATGAGAAAGGAAAGATTCTCCTCTATCCAGACAGCCTTTCCATGGATGATCTTGCCAAACAAGCCCACAACATGAAGAAGGATCTGCAAGAAGCAAGGACTGCCAGCTCTGGAGATGTCTTAACCAAAGCAGCAATGCAGCTGAGGAACCAGATCAAGAAGCAAGACGTCAGTCAAGCATGGCCACCCAATACAGAGCAGAGTGTCATTCCTGAATTGGTCAAGGAATTCCTGTATACCCTGCTGACTGGAGAGTGTGACTGTGCAAATCTCTCCAAGAGAGTCCAAAGTCTTGCCACTTCTTTTGGCAGTGATTTGGTCTTTGCGGTCACCCATGGCAAGACAAAACCACCCAAGCACATACTTCTCCCATTTGCTGTGAAGTCTCCGACAGGAAACACAGAACTGATACGAACTCTGAATCGCCTTGGCCACTGTGTTTCTTCCTCACAGGTTGAGGAGATTGACACAGCACTTTGTATCCAGAAGTTGGAACTCTCAAAGGATGACATCCCACTGCCAGGAAACATCTACCCAGGTGTGTTCACAACCCTGGCCTGGGACAACATTGACAGTCTTGAAGAGACACTCAGTGGAGCAGGTACTTCTCACAGAGTCAACGGCATTGCTGTCCAGCCCAAAGTGGCAGGCCCCATGCCACAGAATGTCCTGCCTGCAGTTACAAAGTCCAAGAAAAGAAGCATCAGTTCTACCCCATTAATGCTGCCAACCTACAATGTTGGGAAGCGAGCTGGGCCACCAAAGATTGAGACTGTAGATGCCGACACTACCAGAGAGGTCCAAGACGCAAAGACCAAGAACCATGTCTGGCTCCTGACTCGGATGTCAGACTCTGAGAACCAGAGCATCAGTAGTTGGACTGGGTTCAACATCAAGATCCACAGTGACACCACAGTGATCAAGGACACTGTGAGCTACCTGCCCACTATCAGCGCTCCTGCAACAGAAATGTCCACTGTGAATGAAGTGTTGGAGCAAACACTTGGCATCATGCAGTCCTTGCAGCTCAACAAGATCGTCTGTGTGTTTGACCAAGCACTCTATGCCAAGGTTGCAGAGATAGTGTGGAAACAAGACAAATTCAAGAACATCATCATCAGAATGGGGGCCTTCCACACAATCTGCAATCTCCTCTCCACCATAGGGAAGCGTTTTCAGGATGCAGGGCTCAGGGATCTGTGTGTTGAATCGGGTGTCATTGCAGAAGGCTCAGTGGCTGGGCTGCTGGAAGGTCGCAAATACAACAGAGCATTTAGACAACACAAGCTTGTGTACGAGGCACTGATGAGGCTTGCCTGGAAAGGCTTCCTTCCCTGGATAGAGGACAACCATGCAGGAGTTCACCACCTGGAAGAAACCCTGAAGAGCATCGCCAGCTTCCACAGCAGTGTCTGTCATGCATCATTCGAAGAGCTGCTTGAAAATGAATCATGCACACGCATCCTGAAGCTGTTTCAAGTCTATCTGGACTCCCTCAGAGGTGAACACCGCCTATCAGCATTCTGGATGTCTTACCTGGACATGACTGAGATCATGCTTGGCCTGATTCGAGCTTCCAGAGAGGGCAACTGGATGCTTCACCTTGCAGCAATCCGGGAGATGATGCCATGGTGTTTTGCCTATGACAAGGTAAACTACGCGCGCTTCCTGACCTACTACTATGCCACGATGTCTCGGCTGCCTATTGAACATCCTGAAGTGCATGCCCACTTCATGCAGGGTGGCTTTTCAGTCCAGATTGGGAGCCAGAATCCCTTTGGACGGATACCTGTGGACCAGACGATCGAGGAGACTGTGAACAAAGACACCCAGACAGCTGGAGGTACGAAAGGTTTCAGCCTGAAAGGTGGAGCTGTGGCTAGACACTATTTGACATCTGAGTACCGCAGCAGGTACTTAAGGCAGCTGAGGGGCATGATAGGTCAACATGACTCTGACTTCAGTCATCCAGACCTACAGTTGCCTAGGATCAGAAGAGATGAGGCTGATGTCCAGTCCCTTGTTCAGCTGATGGACGCGAGTTGGCTGAATCCTTTCAACCCTGATCATGGAGAGCTTGTCAGCTTGTCAACTGCTACAGCCGCACCACCAGAACTAGTGGCCAAGGACCTTCTGGAGGCCCGCAGGATAGGAGAGGAGGCATATCAAACTTTCAAGCAGGAACACATGCACGCAAGTGCACCATCTACCCAGTTCCATGACAAGCTGACGAAGAAGAAACTGAAAACGTTCTCTGACATCAGAAAGAAGCCACGCAACCAAGGTCCTGCCAAAGATGTGGTCCTACAGGCTGACAGGAAACTGTTTGGCCAGATGATCCTTGTTGCGGAAAACAGAAAGCTACCCATTAGCGATGTCTTGGCTCATCCCATGGGGCCTTTGCCATGGGCTCTCGCCAACGGTGATGGCTCTCCCTGTAAGACCAACAAAGCAGCCCTAGCGAGAGAGTTGGAGAAGAACGTTTTTCCAGCAGAATTCCTCCCAGAGCCATCAGCAACTGTCATTGATGGGATGAGCCTGGTCCAGAAACTGAAAGGGAATGACAAGACCTTCTCACAGCTGGCAGAATCAGCCTTGTCAAGTGTTCTCCATGAAGGTGCCAAGAGCCATCGCATCGATGTCGTCTTTGACATTTACAAGGAGACGTCCATTAAGGATGCAGAAAGAGCCAACAGGGGTGCAGAAACTGGAATCCAATTCCGGAACATTGCACCTGGGCACAACATCCAGCAATGGAGGAAACTGCTCAGCAGTCCTTTGAACAAAACAAGCCTCATCAAGTTTCTGGTAGAGGAATGGAAGGGGCCAAGACAGAGAGAGAAACTCGAGGACAAGGTACTCTATGTTACCTGTGAGCAGCTTTGCTTCAAGATCACCAAAGATCAATGGGAAGAGGCCACAGAGCTAAAATCCTCACAGGAAGAAGCTGATACTCGCCTACTACTCCATGCTCTTCATGCAGCAGAATCTGGCTACAAGTCTGTTGTCATCACTGCTGAGGATACAGACGTCTTGGTTATCTGCCTGGGGGTCAGCAGCAACATCCCATGTCCCATGTACCAGAAATGTGGAACAAAGAACCGGACAAGGTTCCTGGACATCACCAAGCTAAGCCATGCACTGGGAGGTACTGTCTGTGATGCCTTGATTGGTATGCATGCCTTCACGGGCTGTGATACAGTCAGTGCATTCGCTGGCCATGGGAAGATGACGACCTTGAAGCAGGTGAAATCTGACAAGACCGATCAGGAAGCTTTCATGGAACTTGGACGTTCATGGGAAGTATCTGCAGAACTGTTCCAGAAGCTACAGGAGATCACCTGCCATATGTACATGCCTTCTAGCCGCACATCTGAAGTCAACAAGCTTCGATACCAACTGTTCTGTGCCAGACGTGGAGAAGTTCAGTCAAGTCAACTCCCTCCTTGTGAGGACTGTCTATTCATGCATGCTCACCGCGCAAACTATCAAGCTGCCATCTGGAGGAGATGTCTGCAGAGCCAGCCCTATGTTCCAAGCCCAAAGGACTGTGGTTGGACAACTGATGAGGATGGGAAGCTGGCTGTTGAGTGGATGCATGGCTCGCCTGCACCAGATGCTGTGCTGCAGCTGCTCTCCTGCAAATGTGTGCGGTCATGCAAACTACCAGCATGTAACTGCCTCAGCAATGGCCTGACGTGCACAGACATGTGCAAACTACAAACGTGCAGCAACCAAGCCAGTGAAGAAGAGCCAGAAGTGGCATTAACCGACTCTGATATGGATGACGGTGATGATGAATAACTTGGTGGCATAATTATGCACAAACAGAAACGTGAAACTGTACTTCATTTATGTTGATTCTACTGAATCAAAGACCTTGCTTAAAACAGGAAACCTAGAGTCTGATTTGTCACAGGGTGTGACTTGACAAAAACATAAATATTTTGTTCAACTTGCATAAATATTTTGTTAAGTTAAGTTCGAATTTTTTTGAAAACAACCCACTTCATCTACAAAATCTGCCTTTATGTTCGAGAATGACTGCCTACATTTGTGATACTGGTAAGAAAGGATCCCTATGTGGTATTTTATGCTTGTCTGTGACTGAACTGATTCTCAACAGAAAGATTGTGGTGTGAGAATAAAGGATAGTGGTAAAGTGTGTGTTCGCGCGCCTTTCATCCATGGGGCATGTCCATTACAAGAAGTGATAAACTCTAAAAGCTGTGAGTCTGCAAGGGCTATCATATCAAAATGCAAACTAGAGACATATAGCAAGTTAAAAACACCAAAGAGAATTAGTCACCCTGGGTGGTACCGATACTGGAAATTTGGGATCCTGGCCCATGGACTATATGACTTTTAAGTAGAACACATGTTGGCTCCAATCTCCACTCAGCATGGGGAGGGGGAGGGGGGGGGGGGGTTGGACTACAGACAGTGCAATTTTCAATAATTGTGGAGAACAGAAGTTATATCATAGAACATTCTCATAACCCACAGTTGTGTAGACTTGAAAGAAAGTGTGCAATCCATGGCTTCCCTTCGAGAACGGTATTTCTCCAGCCCAGTTGCGAAGTCACAATCTAATCTTTTTAGTGGGATGTGTCGTGGGTGACTTTGCAGGGAGCTCAACACTCATAACAAAAAAAGTTTCACAACAGTTACAACTGCGGGAAACTTTTCCCAAACTGAACCATATGTTGAAATCTGAATACACAGCTTATTTGTTGAATACAAGGATTATATATATATATATATATATATATATATATATATATATATATATATATATATATATGTATATATATATATATATATATATATATATATACACACACATACATATATATATATTGTTACGATTCGCGGTTAGGATGCTATGTTTGCCGAGCGGAAGCTCCGCGACCTAACAGTTTCCCCGATTCACCCGATTCACTCGAACGTTGGCCGTATCGCGCCACAGATATTCAATCTGGAAAACTCTAAAGCGACCGAATGCAAAGAGGAAGAAGAAGACGTACAGAAGAGTAACGGGATTTATTATTTACACACACAAGCAAAAGGAGCAGTCACGGTTATTTACAGGGAACATGAAAAAGCAGGTGACACAGTGAAAATTACAAGCTTATCTAACAGGCTTAACTTATTCCCAGGGACAAGAGAAAAGACAGACTACGACCACACTTACACGGGGAATGATGATGATAGGGATGGCAGGTGGATGGCTGGCGGGATAGGGAGGTCCAACTGGTCCTGCAGCACGATCGGCTCGTTGGGCAGGCGCTGTTCCTTCGCGGCCCTGCTCCAAACTGCCGTCCAGGCCCCAAGCGGCTGTCGAGTGTTGTTGCTGCTGTGGACGCTGCTGCTGCTGCTGCTGTGGACGCTGCTGCTGCTGTGGACGCTGCTGCTGGTGAGCAAGGCGACGACTAGCAGGCTTTGTGCTTCCCTGGATGATCTCCTTTGAACAAGAATCGCTGCTGGATGATCTCTTCTCTTTGGACCTCACAACCCAGCTCTCTCTTGGACCCTTTTACTCAGCTCTCCTCTGATGACCCAGCTCTTTTCTTTGCACCACACCACGCAGCTCAGCTCAGCCTGGTCACTCTTGCGCGCGCTCTTATGGCGCCGCCGGCGATTAAGCCGCCGGCCTTCAGGACACGCCCATCGGTGTGCTCACCTCGGCCCTGGTTGGTCACGCGACCCTCTGGCTCTGCCCTTGATGACGACGGGTGGGCACGCCTTTCTTCCCCAACCCTGCCTCGTGGCCAATCGCGGCAATTGTAGCTGGCAATGCGAATGGCAATTGACGAAAGGGGAAATGGAGGTTTTTGGGAAAGGGAATGAAGGGAATCTATCTATTTCACTTGGGGCAATGGAGTGTCATTTTAATGGAAGACAAGGCCTTACCCTAAAACACATAATAAGGATATAAATTACTGAACAAGGGTATTATAGTGTCCTTCAATGTGGTGTTTCATGGAATTAACTACCGGGACGCCCTTTTTACCTTTACACAACTCTGGAGGCAGGAGGGGCCATATTCAAACAATGTTACACAACAATTTCCCACAATACAACACAATAAAAAAAATACAATCCTCATATCCGCAACACTGCACCCTCCTCCTCTTAGGCACAGTCCCGGGCCTACAACTTTAAGTTAGTGTGACACGTAGGTGTAGTTCCCTCTACTTTTAACCTGACTCTGAATGCGACACTTTTAAAACATAAATAAATGTGTCCCGCTGCTCCATTGCACCCTGCCTAACAGACTTACGCCCACAGTTAACCGAATTGCGGAATGGTCTTCAAACTACACACTGACGGTGGGGAGCATTATTTACAATTGACGCTACTTTATTTACAAAACGCAATCCAGGACCTGTGATTGTTCTTTCTGGGGGGGAGACAGTCTGCTCTGCATCGACGCACCATGAAAGCACCCATAACGCACCAATACACCCTCAAGCACCAATCGGTGCACAGTCATCACTGTTCAATCAATAAAAATAAATCAACAACCCCTAACCCTGCAGGTGGTCTCTTGCTCTTCGGCTCCCTCTGCTGGCTATTATTATTTCGTCCAGATGTTGTCTTTCTTTCATTTTCTTACTGGCAGCCTATTTGCAATAAAACTTGCCCAAATGTGTCCATGTTTATTTATTTGATTTATGGCCCACAGGGCCGACTAGTGTGGTTCACCTGGGGGGCATCGGTGCCCTGTGGCCAAGGTCCGCCAGCAAGATTTCGGGCCTTCATGGCCAGTTCCAGCAGAGGGGCCATGCCCCAACCCATGGGGTCCATCAGTGGTGCTCGGCCACAGACATGTGGTCCATAATGTGGTGCATCGATGCAGACAGCTGGTTCTGGGAGTTCCGGGCGCACAATGGCGGACTCACGCACGCTCCCCTCGGCGCCCAGTGGCGCTCAGGTCCTCATATGGGAGACAAAGGGGGGAAGACAGATGAGCGAGGGGTAAGGTCACAAGGGTACACATCAATAAGGCAATGCAAGGCGAAGTGCGTATGGAGAGCGAAGTGAGAAAACTCGTCCCTACCGTATGTCACCCCCCCTGTCACCTACCCTACCCTTGCCCTTACCCCATATTTACAAAATCTACACATTTACAAATCCGTCGCTACCGTCACATCTCCCCATATTTCCCCTCTACCAAATTCGTCTCCACAATCCCTCTAGCCAAAATTTGCCATCACCCAATTCATCATCAATCCTCATAAGGAGGAAGAGATGGAACAACAAAGCACAATGTCACACCCACGTCATGATGTGTCTCACATTCCAAACATTTGCATCAAAACTAATAAAACAACCTGGCATGGTGTGGAGTACCTGTCACCTCAGGTGAGTGGATGCAGATGGTGCGAGGAGACTTCAATCCTAACTATCCTCTGAATGACTTTAACACACGTTACACTACCCGGGGTCTTTCCCTGCCAATCCATTGGCCAACTTACACTCTGGGTTCTAAAAACCAATTCCCATTGACCAAACTGTGGTGCTTCTCAATTTGGGGTCTCACTCCCCCGATTCATCTCCCAGTGCCCTTGCACAATTTCTGGGCTGGGTCGTGTAGCTCTCCCAGCAGGTCTACCCACCTGCACACCTCCACCACTGCCGTTGCCACCCGAGCTTACCTAGCTCCTCGCCCTGACCTATCTAACTGGGGAAGGCCCCTCCTGGCTCTGTCACCCCTCGGTGCCCCCTGGCACTGGGCTACCCGGGTCCGTCCTCCGGATCCTCGGGCCCCATCCACAACAACTCTACCGGCTCCCAGAGCCCACCTGCGGCCTCACCTGGCCAACATCCTTACAGTGGTGGAGTGCCCAAACCAACTACACACACTAACAGGCTGCACGCCCAGCCATTTCCACAACACTAATGCACCCATCCAAACATCATTCTTCCACCCGCACCACAGATGCCAATATCCAACCACAATTTACCTGTACCCTCTACCTAACACTTACACTACCCGCCCCAGGTATTCATGATGGGGGTCCACTCTTCCCCCATTCACACCTTCGCACCATCCACTCCACTCCATAGTTTCCACCATACTCACTCCACGACCATCCATTCCAATACTCCACATACTCCACACTCCATGTATTTCACACAACCATTCTCCATTCACCTGTTCAGTTGCACACCTGTGCAATCACACCTGTTCCTCACACACTTTTCACAATACACTTCTGAATACACCTCCAACACTCACACGGCATCATCTAAACTACCTGTTGCCCTGCTAACTTAGTGCTCCCCGTCTTCCCTTTAAACTAAGCACATACCACGTCATTATCATCCACCCTAATCTACCTGCGTCCCCACTACAGGTATCAGTCACTACCTCACCTTAACATTACCTAAGGTCATCTTCTAGGTCCCTATCATTATATCCTAACCCTCCCAGGCTAGTTTTCACCGCCAAACCCCATAAATCTAGTGCTCCTTTGCCCCTGCTGTGAGGGATGGCGGATTGGCCATCCCATCACATGGGGCATCTCTTACTATAAATTTTGCTCGTCCAATTTCCACAAATCAAAAATTTTCCAATTACTGCCAATTCTACTCACTTTTCTAAATTTCGGATCAAAAGTACTATCACTATTATCATCATCACAGTCCGCTATATCCTAGCCTCGGTGCGTCATGACATCATTAAACTCGGCTTCGTAAAGCCGAGCAATGAATTCGGGTGGTTTGGTCGCCTGCAGGTTGGATCCGTCCGGCTTTCGGTTCAAGGGAGGTGGTTTGGTCGGGCCGAGATTCCACGCACCATCTCGGCGCGGCACCTTGCGGTCCCGGGCCCGATGACCGAGGCTCACCCGATCGGAACCCCGTTCCCCGCGAGGGGGCACCGTTCCGCTTCCTCCCACTCGCCCTTGAACCGGACCGGTCGCCTCGCCCGCCAAGGCCCGGACTCGACCGTGCAGGGCGGGGCCAAGCCCGAATCGGCAACGACGCTTCGAAGAGAAGCGACGCAGCATCGATCCGAGCCGGGCCTCGCATCCAACAAAGCACTCCGCGCACCGAGTGCTCGCATCGGCTATCCGTCGCCCTAAACGCCAACCCTTCCAATGTCGATGCCTCACTTGCATACGCCACCCGTTTCACACTCACAAAACCTGGCGTTCCAATGCCTCCAGTGCATCCCACACACTCCGTCCATTCCACCGACGCACTCCCTGTTACACACCACTCCTCTCGCGCACACTCGCCGTTCGCACACTCTAACACACCTAGCGCACCGCCTTGTGCACTCTCCCTCGGTACGTACTCCGTACCACTCACCATGGGCGTGCACCCTTGCATCCACCCACTAACGCGCTCACATGGGCTCTCCCACACCCGCGCCATGACCAACTCAGGTGTGCTTCCTCGCACACCCTCAACCATTCCAAGCGTGCATTCTCGCACCCCCTCCACCACCAACTCACTCTCCGGGTCACTCTCACCCCGCACGTACACTCCGTATCGCTCTCACTCCCTGTGTCACACCCCGACATGCATTCTCGCTCGCACTCGGTATCACACTCGCGCTTCGTAACACGCTCACCCCTTGACGCACACTTTTTTTTCGCACACGTGCCATTTCCACTCACACGGGACCCTTCACCAACGCCCGGGTGCCATATTGACCGCAATCGCGCGACAATTCTTTTGTCGCCAAACATCCTTCTACAAAATCTACCCGCACAATATACAGCACGACTCACCTGGGGGATCCTTTTCTCCACGCGCACCTGCAAACTCTTTATTTGGTTAGTGAGCATATCATCATGATTTGAGCAGGGACTTTGTACATATTCCATCTTTTCCTCCCGCCGCGAGTGGTTTTCTAAGTCCCAGGTCTCTTCAATTTCAATGCCCACTTCCACTTTTTCTTTACTCACCTCGACGACCGTTGGCTTTAATAAAATTCCCTCTACCTCATCGGTCGCCGGCTTTTCCAAACCCCGTGTCGCGATTTCTAACCCCGTCATTGTACCCGCGCTTTCCTCCACTTCGCTCAACCAGCGCTTCTCGACCTGCGTTACCTCCTCATACACCCGTGGCACCTGCTCGCCCAACCCGCGGTCTCTGTCCCTCTGCTCCATTTCCTCCCTATCGGCCCTCATTCCGTTTATTATTCGCTCACTATCAGCCCTCGCTTCGTCCCTCATTACTCCCAATTGCTCACTATTAGCCCTCATTCTGTTTTCCATTCGTTCCATACTGTCGTTTTTTTTCTGCATTTCCACCATGAATTGGGCCATGAAGGCTTGCATTTGGACCACGCCCATTGGTTCCGCGGCCGTGGCCCCTCAACCACATGCGCGAGAGCGCCATTTTGTGCGCCCGATACCACCTCAACCACATTGCCAATGTTCTCCTCCTCTCTTTCATCCACATACATTTCCCCGAGGTCCTGGGTCGATTCTACCCCGTCTATCTCTCCCACCGACATCCCGTCGCCTTGACCAGCCATGGGGCGATTTCAAAATTCGGGTTTTGTAAAACAAAGCAAATTTCGGCCGCTCCAAATTTTGACCAAATTTTTTTTTTTTTAGATGTTCTAAAAATTTGGTTCGGGCCTCGAATCTCACTCCCAGACACCAATTGTTACGCCAATTGTACAATTGTGTCCAAAATTAGGGCTAAATGAATTTAGTCCCAGGTCCGAATCCGACACTCCTGACACCAATTGTTACGATTCGCGGTTAAGGATGGTATGTTTGCCGAGCGGAGGCTCCGCGACCTAACAGTTTCCCCGATTCACCCGATTCACTCGAACGTTGGCCGTATCGCGCCACAGATATTCAATCTGGAAAACTCTAAAGCGACCGAATGCAAAGAGGAAGAAGAAGACATACAGAAGAGTAACGGGATTTATTATTTACACACACAAGCAAAAGGAGCAGTCACGGTTATTTACAGGGGACATGAAAAAGCAGGTGACACAGTGAAAATTACTAGCTTATCTAACAGGCTTAACTTATTCCCAGGGACAAGACAAAAGACAGACTACGACCACACTTACACGGGGAATGATGATGATAGGGATGGCAGGTGGATGGCTGGCAGGATAGGGAGGTCCAACTGGTCCTGCAGCACGATCGGCTCGTTGGGCAGCCGCCGTTCCTTCGCGGCCCTGCTCCAAACTGCCGTCCAGGCCCCAAGCGGCTGTCGAGTGTTGTTGCTGCTGTGGCGCTGCTGCTGCTGCTCCTGTGGACGCTGCTGCTGCTGTGGATGCTGCTGCTGGCGAGCAAGGCGACGACTAGCAGGCTTTGTGCTTCCCTGGATGATCTCCTTTGAACAAGAATCGCTGCTGGATGATCTCTTCTCTTTGGACCTCACAACCCAGCTCTCTCTTGGACCCTTTTACTCAACTCTCCTCTGACGACCCAGCTCTTTTCTTTGCACCTTACCACGCAGCTCAGCTCAGCCTGGTCACTCTTGCGCGCGCGCTCTTATAGCGCCGCCGGCGATTAAGCCGCCGGCCTTCAGGACACGCCCAACGGTGTGCTCACCTCGGCCCTGGTTGGTCGCGCGACCCTCTGGCTCCGCCCTTGATGACGACGGGCGGGCACGCCTTTCTTCCCCAACCCTGCCTCGTGGCCAATGGCGGCAATTGTAGCTGGCAATGCGAATGGCAATTGATGAAAGGGGAAATGGAGGTTTTTGGGAAAGGGAATGAAGGGAATCTATATATTTCACTTGCTGCAATGGAGTGTCATTATAATGGAAGACAAGGCCTTACCCTAAAACACATAATAAGGATATAAACTACTGAACAAGGGTATTATAGTGTCCTTCAATGTGGTGTTTCATGGAATTAACTACCGGGACGCCCTTTTTACCTTTACACAACTCTGGAGGCAGGAGGGGCCATATTCAAACAATGTTACACAACAATTTACCACAATACAACACAATAAAAAAAATACAATCCTCATATCCGCAACAATATATATATATACAGTGGAACCTCGACTTACGAGTGCCCCAACTTACGAGTTTTTTGAGATACGAGCCGTCACTCTGGCAGTTTATTGCTTTGAGATGCGAGCCGAGATCCGAGTTACGAGCTTTCGCCACCCGGTCACGTGGTTATCTTGCCGTTCAAGTACAGTATCTTTGTCGTATAGCGCTGCGTTTTAGTTTTCGCATTTCGGTTATTTTGAGTTTTGCCGCCAGGTGGGTTCTGGTCACGTGGTTATCTTGCCGTGTACGTACAGTATCTCTATCGTATAGCGCTGCATTTTAGTTTACGCATTTCGGTTATTTTGAGTTTCCGCCGCCAGGTGGGCTCCGGACACGTGGTTATCTTGACGTGCACGTACAGTATCTCTGTCGTATAGCGCTAATGATATATAACGCCGCCGATAATGATATGATAATTTATGATAATCTATGCAGCACGACGTGGTCCTCACGTCACACAAGGCGCCTTTGCCGGCGCAAAACGGCTCTCTCAGGGTCAAACTCGGTATCGTTTTGAGCGCACGGTTCAGACCTTCAAGAAAAAGTTTATTTTGTAAAAATCGAGCCACGCGTTCAAAAGATATGACCGGTTTTGTTCGCCGGCACGTCGGCGCTCGAATCGAATCGAGTTAAAACGAACACTGCCGTTGTCGGGTCCGTCTGAGACAACCACCGGGCCTAGAACGCTGGGACCGGTCTCGTTGGATAGACCTGGATCAGATCTCGAAACGCTGGAAGCTGCACCTCTCTGTGATAATCTTGTGGACCATGACAAGAGATCGTGCGACACGTGGTTATCATGCCGTGCAAGTACAGTATCTCTGCCGTCAACTTGTTCAGAGTGCCGGCGATAGCTCGCCTTCTCTTTGTGGAAAACACGGTGAGATCCTTAACATCCAACAACTAATGGGACGCAAACGGGGCGCCCAGTTTAGCGGTACACCCATTGATGAATCACCCTGCCTGTGATTCACCCATGACAGGTTATAGCTGGGTCGGGATTCAAACCCAGGCTGGACAGTTTAGACTTTAGAGTCAAGTGTGCGTACCTCCAGTCCAGGCCATCCTGCCAACTTGTATGCTGCATACAGGTGAAATATAAAGCGCGAGATATTTTTATATATACTGTATATTTAAAAAAAAATTGGTGTGGTTTTTGGCGGGCTGGAACGGATTAATAGCATTTCAATGCATTTCAATGGGGAAATTTGATTTGAGATACGAGCAATTTGAGTTACGAGCTCGGTCACGGAACGGATTAAACTCGTAAGTCAAGGTTCCACTGTATATATATATATATATATATATATATATATATATATATATATATATATATATATATATATATATATATATATATATATATATATATATATATATATATATATATATATATATATATATATATATATATATATATATATATATATCTATATATATATATCTATATATATATATCTATATATATATATCTATATATATATATCTATATATATCTATATATATCTATATATATATATATATATATATATATATATATATATATATATATATATATATATATATATATATATATATATATATATCTATATCTACTGTATATATATATATCTATATATATATATATATATATATATATATATATATCTATCTATATATATATATATATATGTCGGTCGAAGACCTCAAGGGAAGGAAGAAGAAGAAGAATCAGAGCAACAATGTTTAATGGGATCGATTACAAACACACAGTGTGGAGCAAGGCTCGAGAATGCACCGCCTAACACGCAGCGGGCAATTTCTCAAGGCACTCGCTGAAAAATAAGTAAAAAGGCATTTCATTTATAGCAAAAGATCAGACAAGAATCTGCGCTAAAGACATAGCAAAACCTTGGGCCCTAAAGACCCACCTTCCCTCGTCCCTTCTTAAAGAAGGCCAAACTTAGACAAACAGATGTAAGCATGGGATAGGCTGAGCCCTTTTGGCTCTTTATCTAAACATATCAGACCCGAGCGCAGGCCGAAGAAAATATTCTCATACACTAGGCTAAATGGTAGATGAATGATTGGATACACGTGCTAAATACAATAAAATCAAGGATATGTAATGTCTATATTTCTCCCGAGGTTGGTTACATCCTTGAGTTAGGAGACATACTAGAAACTACAAAGATATATAATTAATTATTCCCTTTGTGAAGAAGGCGTTTGGCGACATGTTTTCCCTGTACGTGGGTCGCGAGCATTTTATCTACTGTCTGGCACATACATTCAAGGACTTGTTTACTGGGCTAAGGATCCACCCTGCACCTCGAGCCTCGAAACCACATTTTGTCCACTCGCCTCTGCCTGCAGCTGAGTTCAAATCAGTTTTCAGAAGCACGATATATAATTTCAGATGTTTATGATCAATTGAGTCATGGGGTTTAAACCCCAATGGCTGACAGTTCCCTCCTTTGTCTTTACAAGACAACTCCTTGGAAAGACACCGTATACCCCAGTGGGCAGCATCCCAATTAGTCACATGGCAGGCACGACATAGCGTCACGTATGCTCAAAGAGAGAGATACCGGCCCTAACTGGCCGTCTAACATTCAACGCATGAATTGTTAGCCATAATTCGCGACGACGGCGCCTGGTTAGGAGATTGCTGCCGCCCGGCCAGATTCCGAATCCACCCTCGCAGCGGCGTAAGTGCGACCCAGTTGCCAGCCAGATTTAGGGCCCTCCTTATGCAGGCGTGGTCCTCGCGAATTAGGGCAAACAATCGACGTCCAATGCCATCAAGCCTTGTACATGTGATTGCTGGGTGGTGTAAGTGGTGGTGAGGGTGGTTCTTCCGGATACATGTTTGCCATCCGCTCCTTACTGCTGGCATAATAGCAATAACCTTTAAAAGAACCTACACTTTCTAAATCACAGGTATAATCATCCCAACTAAAATCATCATTATCAGAATCCCAAGCATCAATAGGTTCATCGTTTTCCCCACATACTCCTTCCTTTTCTGCCAACAACATATCCAAAGCCACTTGATTCTGCATCACCATCGTTCGCATATGCACTAATTCGTTTTCCAATTGTAGTTCTGCGATTCGGGTTTCGTTTCCAATTCGTTCCATTACTAATGCGAGACTATCTATTAGCCAATCATTCATAATACATAAGAGGCGTTAGCCAGTACACGCAAGGGGTTTTCCACACAAGTATCACAGTCATCACAAAAATCAATACAGGCAGCAGTCAGTTCCCACATGGGATCAACACAAGTATCACAGTCATCACAAAATTCAATACAATTTTCTGGAGCGCTGGTCACAACTGCCTTGTTGAAGGGCCCATTCAGGTCAACGGCCTTTGTGGTCAGAACCATAGTCGTTGTCGGCGGCTTCTTCACTTTCCATCCTGTAAAATACTTTCTTACACACACCATGGTCAAATTCCTAGCCCCCCGTCCCACCAATTGGCATTTAGTTACCTTATCTCTCAGATGGTTGGCTTATTCATAGCCGCATTTCCTGTGTCGTGTCTGGAAATTCGAATGCCATATTTACTTTCACCAATTTCCGAAAATACCTTCCTTTTAATCATCTTCCCTACATCTAATAATACATGATTTACCAACCATTTCCCCCCCCCCCCCCAGTGCAAGCCAACCCCTTGTATCACCTTCTTATCACGAAACAACAGTCCATAACTAACCACTTTTCTTTATTTCCTGCCTTTTCCATTAACTTTTATAACCTTTTCCTCCACTTTCTCATCAATTCCTGCAGTCACCTGTCATTGACAAATAATCCATCTGATTCGACTTTCCACTCCAATCATCTTTGCACTTTCCATGACCTTCTTCACACTTCCTTTTAAACCTTTTCTTCAGACACAACCCACATGAGTTATGAATACAATTTCCCCTTTCAGGCACGTGTCTAGCCACTCACAAAGTGTCCATAAGACAACGTCATCATATTTCACACCTCAGCTCTCGAGACCACCCAGGGGTCCCTTGAGAGATGCATCCTAATGTTAATCAGCTCTCGAGAGCTCAATTTTGAACAGGGGTAAAACCAGCAATACTCAATTCTGCCGAGCAAGAGGCCAGAGCAGTATCACTCCCTCTTCCCTCTGCCCACCATAACTGGCAGACAGACAATGGCGAGCCATAAGCCCCAAAATGACATTGCACGAACCTTTTTAATATCTGTCTAAACCTACTGCCATTTAACGACGCTTCCCAGATGACGGCGCCCATACACTATTCTGTCTGTGAATTGTTGCATCCCACAGATGCCACGATTATTTGAACAAACTCATTTTCCTAATCCACCCTTTCAATTTTCATTTCAATTTAATGTCAATCCAATGTCCTCTAATACCTCTCTTAGCATCCCATGCACCTGTTGCAGACACCTGTTTTAGCCTCTGGCCCCAGATAACTCTCTGCCGGTAGACCTTAATGGTTTGGTCGCCATATGCATATGTCTCCGTGTTCGCCCATGCCCTCATGTCCCCAGTGCTGGCAAAGCGGTATATTAAACTAAGTGTGATTGCCACCCCTAACAGGCGGTGGTGCAGCATCCTCGATCTGTGGTGGTGCGTTTGAGGTGTCTGTGTTTGTGGGTATGGCCAACTTACAATGTGTGGCATGTACCCAGGACGACTTGCCCTCACAAAACACCGCTGTTGGTGTGATCAGAAGAACTTGGTATGGCCCCGTCCACCTTGGTTCGAGCGCAGTCTTACGGGTGAAATGCTTCACCAGCACGTAATCTCCTGCCTCGAAGGTGTGGATAGGCTTGCTTGCTGGCTCCGGCAAGGCCTCCCGAACGCGTTCATGTATGCTGCACGCTACATGGGAGAGACCTATGCAAAACTTTAGAAGCATGTCATCCATGATAGGTAATTCAAGTGCTGCCATATCCACTGGCGCCGATACCGGCAAACTCATGGGCCGACCCATTAATATCTCGTGCGGAGAGAGACCAGTGGTGCGCCCTGGAGTGGAGCGCACGCTCATTAACGCTAGCGGAAGGGCCTCCGGCCACTTGAGGCCTGTCTCGTCGCAAATCTTTGCCAACTTACCTTTCAGTGTGCCATTCGTTCGTTCTACAAGTCCCGCCGATTGTGGGCAGTAAACACAGTGGAACGACTGTATCACTCCCAAGGCCTTTAACACGGCTTTAATGACGTCACCTGTGAAGTGCCCGCCCTGATCGGATGACACTTTCTGCGGGACACCGAATCGACATATAAAGTGCCGCAAAAGGCACTTGGCCACCGTTATAGCGTCAGCCCTGACGCATGGGTAGGCCTCCACCCACTTGGTGAACATGTCCACCACTACCAATACATGCTTAAAGGACATACAAGGCGGTAAATTGAAAAAATCGAACTGGATATGACAGAACGGCCCGACGGGAGCCGGGTGACCCACGTTGTGGCGGCGTCTGGGGGGTGCCCCCCTATTATGCCGTTGACATATAGCGCACGAGCGACAGACCATGGTAACCGCAGCCGAAAGGCCTGGTGCTGCCCAGGTGGAAGTGACCTGCCTCATCACCCCCCTATGGCACACATGGCCATTTTGATGCGCCATGCGTGCCAACCATGGCAATAAAGCTCGCGGTGCCACGGGTTTGTCATTAATCGTCCACATTCGTCCTTCTGCGGGGCGCTGAGCTCCCAATTTAATCCAATCTTGATGTTCTACGTTTGAGGCCGCGGCTTGTAATTGTATTACATCGAACTCTGTAGGTGCGGGTGTCGGAACGTCTACCTGGGTGGTCGCTTTAGCGCCCTGTTTGCGCGTAACTACTGGCATATTATATCCAACCTGTTGGTTTGCCGTTTGTGCTGCTGCTTCGTCGGCTCGGGCGTTTCCACGGGCCACAGCGTCGTCTGTACGCTGGTGACCTCGGCATTTAACTACAGCTATTTCACGTGGAAGCATAATACTATGAAGCAGATTACGCACTAAGTCCCCATTTTTGATGAGTGCTCCCGCTGAAGTGAGGAACCCTCTCATTTTCCATATGGCCCCTTTGTCGTGGACCACTCCGTGTGCGTATGCTGAGTCTGTATAAATTGTCACTGCTTTTTCCTCGCTTACTTCGCACGCTCTCGTGAGTGCGTACAGTTCAGCTTGTTGTGCTGACCAGGTGGGCGGGAGGCGGCCGCTTTCGACCGTCTCCGTATCCGAGCATACTGCGTACCCAGATAACAGGGATCCGTCCCAAGCCCGTTTGGCTGAACCATCGACGTAATAGGTATGATCGGCTTCCTGTAGCGGTGTGTCCTGTAAGTCGGGCCTTACCGTGGATATTAATTGGACCACGTCCGTACAAACGTGCGGGATTCCCTCCTCCTTTGTTGGCAAAAGTGTCGCTGGGTTAAGAACGGTACACCGCATCACCGTCACGTTGGGTGCCATAATTAATGCCGTTTCGTATTGCATCAGTCGAGTGGCTGTGAAATGCTGTGTGTTTCGCTGTTGTAGTAGTGTATGGACGCAATGCGGTACCTGTAAAAGGACAAGATGTCCCATTACTATGTCGGCCGTCCGCTCAACTGCGTATCGGGCAGCCGCCACGGCTTGTAAGCACAGCGGAAAGCCTTGTTCTACCGCATCAAGCTTTTTGCTGAAATAGGCTACCGGACGTTCCCTATCTCCATGAGTCTGAGTTAACACGGATTGTGCGAATCCCCCTACTGCATGGGTGAAAAGTGTGAAGGCCTTCTTATAATCGGGAAGGCCCAAGGTTGGAGCCGTTACCAGGGCTCGTTTGAGTCCTTCGTAGCAGCGTATTCGATTGTCCG
Organism: Myxine glutinosa; assembly: GCF_964187855.1. Taxonomy (NCBI): domain Eukaryota; kingdom Metazoa; phylum Chordata; class Myxini; order Myxiniformes; family Myxinidae; genus Myxine; species Myxine glutinosa. Next base: position 87,733,358 of record NC_136265.1, read on the forward strand.
TCCAGTTTACCATCCGTGGCTGGTCGTTTTTCGTCGCCTCATACAGAGGTTTTGCTAATAACGCATAGTCAATTATCCATGTACGACAGTACCCTGCCATTCCCAAAAATCGCAACACCTCCCTTTGTGTACGAGGCAACGGGGTTTCCATGATGGCCGTGACCCGGCTCGCGTTGAGCTCGCGTCTCCCATGCGAAATCGCGTGTCCCAAGTATGTAACTGTCATGTATGCAGTGCAAATGTTCACCGTTGTATCCCTACACCGGGACCGGGTTGTATCCCTACGCCAGAGCTCGGATGGCGCTGCTGTGAATCGGGCCTTGATCGGCAGAGTGAATAAACGCGTACGACAATTGATCGCAGTTTGTCGAGATACTTTACATGGCGACGAGAATAAACATCTAGACCATGACATCTTTCGGCCATATCGATGAATTCGACCCTCATGAGGGGGATTTTGACACGTATTCTGAGCGTTTGTCTTTCTACTTCGAGGCGAACGGCATTGCGACCGAAGGCCTGATGAAGGCCGTCTTCCTGTCCGTTTGCGGAGGTGAGACGTTCACACTCGTTAAAAACCTGATTCGGCCTCGGACAATCCAGGAGCTCACGTATGCAGAGCTCAAGGCCGCTTTGAAGGAACATTGCAACCCATCTCCTTCAGTCATCCTGTGTCGGTTTAATTTTTACATGTGCAGACAGCAGCAAGGTCAGTCGATCGCAGACTTCATTGCACACCTCAAAAAACTGTCACATCTGTGTGAGTTTGGGGACACGATTGATGACATGCTTCGTGATTTGCTGGTGGTTGGCATGTCCGATGACCGCACTCGTAGACGCCTGCTTGCTGAGAGAAGACTGACGTTCCAAAATGCCAGAGACACCGCAATTTCCATGGAAAGTTCTGAACGCAACGCTACAAGCATCGGTGCCACTCGCTCATCTGGTACCAGCCCTGCTGTGAATCGGTTGGATCATGTTCAGCCACAACGTTGGAACAAGGCTCCTCGTCAGAAGCCAGTGCAGTCTCAAACCCACAACAACTGTTTTCGGTGCAACGGAAAGCACCCTCCGGAGACGTGTCGGTTCAAAGATGCCACCTGCCATTTCTGTTCGAAAACTGGCCATATTGCTCCAGCTTGCATCACTCGCAAATCGGGAAAAGGAAAAGCTGCTGACAAGATTCATCAGTTTATCGGTTCGGAGGAACCCGAGCTTGACCAGGTGAGCTCTGTTTCCGACAACTCAGAATCGTATGACCTGCTTCATATTGATTCTCACCATAGGCGGGACCCTCTTCTTGCCAATGTTGTCGTCAACAATCGACCATTGCAAATGGAGGTCGACACTGGTGCGGCCGTCTCGCTCATCAGCCATGCTGTTTTCACAAACCTGTGGAGTGATGCTGACCGACCCCATCTGAAACCTACTACCTATGGACTCTCCACCTATACAGGTGAGAAGATTGTTCCCTGCGGTACATGTGATGTCACGGTGGGCTACGATAACCGTGAGTTTCACCTACCCCTGATCGTCATTCCTGGAAAGGGCCCTTCCTTACTCGGCAGGAACTGGTTGAGCATAATTCGACTGAAGTGGGAAAGCATTCATCAACTCCGGGCAGCCAATGTTTCTCCTACCGCAGCATACACACTCAAAAATGTGCTGGATACGTACCCGGATGTCTTCAAGGATGAGCTTGGAACCTTGAAAGGACATACGGCTAAACTCAGGGTTGACCGGGATGCCAATCCTATATTTTGCAGGGCTCGCCCAGTCCCTTTCGCCCTGCGTGAGCGGATTGACAAGGAACTGGATCATCTTGAAAATCTGGGGATCATCGAGCAAATCCAGTATGCCGAATGGGCGGCGCCCATCGTTCCAGTCATAAAATCGGACCAGTCCATCCGCATATGTGGAGATTATAAAATGACCGTGAACAGGTGTTCTTCATTGGATAAATATCCAATCCCGAGGATCGAAGACCTCTATGCTCGTCTCACGGGAGGCAAGACTTTTACGAAACTCGATCTCAAATCCGCCTATCTACAGCTCTGCTTGGACGAGAATTCGAAACAGTATCTTACCATCAACACGCATCGTGGGTTGTATAGGTACCACCGACTTAGTTTTGGAGTGAAATCTGCACCTGGAATTTATCAGCGTGTCATGGACAGTTTGTTTGCCGCCGAACACAACGTTGTTTGTTACCAGGATGATATTCTGGTTACTGGTCGTACGGACGCGGAACATCTACAGAACCTGGAGAGAGTTCTGAAGAAGATTTCGGACTCCGGCCTACGTTTGCGTCGAGACAAGTGCAAGTTTATGGTGCCATCAGTCACGTACCTGGGTCATACGATTGATGCCGAGGGTCTACACCCGACAGATGAGAAAGTCCGAGCTATCAAGGATGCTCCTTCTCCACGAGATGTGACCGAATTGAAGTCATACCTCGGTTTGCTTCAGTTCTATGGTCGTTACATCCCGAATGTGACCGACGTTTTGGGCCCCCTTTATCGGCTTTTGAGGAAAGGAGTCTCCTGGAGCTGGGGGTCTAGTGAACAATCAGCATTCCAGACCTCTAAGGATCTGCTCAAATCGTCCAATGTTCTCGTTCATTTTGATCCAGAGAAGGATCTTGTGCTGACATGCGATGCCTGTCGGTATGGAGTGGGGAGTGTATTATCGCACGTGATGCCTGATGGTACAGAAAGACCGGTTGCATTTGCATCCAGAACGTTGACCCCGGCAGAGAAAAACTATTCCCAACTTGACAAGGAAGGATTGGGAATCGTTTTCGGCGTTGGCAAATTTCGCCAGTACCTTCTTGGACATCATTTCACGATTCGCACTGATCACAAGCCACTGATCAGTCTGTTTGGTCCAACTAAGGCGACATCTGACACACTACCGCCCAGGATCATCCGCTGGTCCCTGTTTCTCGCTGCTTATGACTACACCATATGTTATAAGCCCGGTTCGTCTATCACAAATGCAGATGCCATGAGTCGGTTACCCCTTCCAGAATCCGTTGATGATTCGCCTACACCAGGATCCATTATCGCACTGATGGATCATCTGGAAGATTGTGCTGTCGATTCTGGCCAGATCCGCACTCATACTCGACGAGACCCCGTTCTGTCCAGAACTGTCCAGGCTGTACAGCTTGGATGGCATTTGCTACCTGAGGGTGACCCAGATTTTGCGGCTTTTAAAGCACGTAAAAACGAACTCAGCGTGGAAAATGGTTGCCTACTCTGGGGATGTCGTGTCGTGATCCCGAAAAATCTGCGTTCCAGGGTCATGGATGAAATCCATGACTGTCACCCCGGGATTGTGAAGATGAAGTCACTCGCCAGAAACTATGTGTGGTGGCCGAATCTTGATGCTGATATCGAACATCATGTTCGACATTGTTACCCCTGCCAGAGCACCCGGAATACACCTGCGAAAGCGCCACTGCATCCCTGGGAATGGCCCAGCGAACCGTGGCATCGCCTACATCTCGATTATGCCGGGCCTATTAACGGCAGCATGATTCTAATAATTACGGACGCGCACACAAAATGGATTGATGCCTATGTGACGCGTGGTACTACGTCAGCCATTGTCATCGAAAGACTCAGACGCTGTTTCGCCACTCATGGTCTGCCCAGGATGATCGTGAGTGATAACGGTTCGTGTTTTTCCAGTACCGAGTTTGCCAAGTTCACACGTCGGAACGGCATCAAACATAAGTTTGTCAGCCCACATCACCAGGCTTCAAATGGCTTGGCCGAACGATCCGTGGGAATCATCAAATCCGGATTGCAGAAACTTCAGGAGGGAACCCTGGAAACAAAGCTGTCTCGTCTCCTGTTCAAATACCGCATCACGCCACAATCAACAACCGGTGCAGCTCCGTCTGAGTTATTGATGAAACGACACTTGAGATCGACACTTGACAATCTCAAACCAGACATATCATCAAATGTTTATCAGAGCCAGCTTAATCAAAAGTTGGTGCACGATAAGACGTCCAACAGTCGATGTATCAACATTGGAGATCCAGTGTTTGCCCGAAATTTTGGTGCAGGTGCGACGTGGCTACCGGGAGACATCATCGAGAAGCCAGGTCCACTGTCCAGTGTGATTCGCCTGCAGGACGGCCGCGGAATTCGTCGACATCAGGACCACATAACCTACCGTCACTGTGAGTCGATGGAGCCTGTAGCATCGTCACAGTCAGGACAACAGTTCGACCCACCACTGCCGGAGATCGTCGTGGCCGCTCCAGCCAGCTCGGATGCCCCGAAAACCTCTGCAAACGCTACACCCTTCGTGGAGACCAAAGGAATCACCTCGGACTCTGTATCCACTGGTACACCGCGACCCAAAGGAATCACCTCGGACTCTGTATCCACTGGTACACCGCGACGCTCAATGCGTGAGAGAAAAGCACCCGACCGGTTGAATCTTTGAAGATGTTTTTTTTTCACGTTGACACATGTTCTATTTTCACGTATTTTCATTATTCTCATAACCGTTTGCACACATATTTTCACATGTTTTGGAAATGTTGCTTTTGAAATGTCAATTCTGGAAATCTAGCACGTATATTGCTCTTGGTAATTTTGGACTTAAAGGGGAGGATGTCATGTATGCAGTGCAAATGTTCACCGTTGTATCCCTACACCGGGACCGGGTTGTATCCCTACGCCAGAGCTCGGATGGCGCTGCTGTGAATCGGGCCTTGATCGGCAGAGTGAATAAACGCGTACGACAATTGATCGCAGTTTGTCGAGATACTTTACAGTAACTATCTCCCGCACAAATTGCAATTTTTCCCGGCCTACTTTGTGGCCTTTCTCGCCTAGCGCATTTAACAGCGCTAGTGAATCCGTCTCGCAGGCTGCCTTGGATGGGGAGCAGATTAATAAGTCGTCGATGTACTGCAACAGCACCGAGCCGCCTTCCAATTGGACATCTGCGAGATCGCGGTGCAGCGCTCGTGAAAACAAGGTGGGGCTATTTGCGAAACCCTGCGGAAGCACTGTCCAGGTGAATTGTCTCCCCCGGAAGGTGAAAGCGAAGAGATACTGGGACTCTGGAGCTATTGGCACTGAAAAGAAGGCGGAACACAAGTCTATGACTGTAAAATGTGTAGCATCTGGCGGAATGGAAGTCATCAAAACTTCTGCATTTGGTACAACCGGATGAATACCCTGAATTATTTTATTAATCTCTCGCATATCCTGCACAAATCGCCACTTTCCTGCCATTGGTTTTGGCACTGGGAAAATGGGGGAGTTACATGGGCTGTTGGTTTCGATTATTATTCCCTGCTGCACGAGCGATTCTATCACCGGAAAAATGCCTGCGTCAGCCTCGTGCCGAAGTGGGTACTGCCGAATGTGTGGTAAAGGTAACCCTTCTTTAATTGGAATCACCAACGGAGGTGCATTCCTAATGCGCCCTACTTCATTCTCGTGTTGCGCCCATAGTGACGGGGTGACGGTATCGAGCAATCCATCGGAGTCCCCTGGAGTCGTGGGGACCGCCCTGACCATATGTGCCGCTTTGGGTGGCAGTTCCACCATCTCAAATCGAACTCGTCTGTCTTGAGGTGCCAAATTAATTATGAACCCTTCATTGTTGTCCAACACATGGACCGTTCGGTGTTCAACATTGTATCGACGCCTTACTGGCGTTTTCCGCAGTCTGTCCATCATCCATCCAATGCTCTCGGGTGGCCATCCTCTGGCGGTGCTAAGGGTAACATGCGCTACCATCCCCTCGGGGTACTTAGCCTTTGATCTCTGGCGTGGCGATAAGGTTACCGTAATCCCAATGCCCTCTCGGCCAATCCATATGTGTGATAATTGAAGATCAGAGGTTTCCCCTAAAGCTGCCGCAACCATGTCTAAATAATAATCATCGCTTCCAGTCGCGTCATAACATGCGGTGCAATGCGGCGGATTATATTTCAATTTTGTGGCTATGTGGTGTTCTTCTAGCCAATCACGAATTTCTTGCGTTTGCGCGCCAATCGTGTCGATCACATGAGTCCATGTTGCTAAAGCCCCTTCCTCCAACCGCCACCAATACACGGTGGGGCTGGCGCGCTGCAATGCCATCATTAACAAATCGCGGTTCGATTCTCCGACGTCGACGTATACACCTTCTTTGGTGCACGCAATGTTACAACCTAATCGACACAGCAAATCCCGTCCTAGTAAATTAGTTGGGGCAGTAGTGGTCATGAGAAATGCATGCTTAGCTTCTAGCGGTCCGAGCATTACTCGGGTCTCCTTTGATACGGGGAGAGTTTCTAATTTTCCTGAAACGCTCTGGATTTGGACGCTTTTGTGTGTCGGTTTCAAAGTAGGTAGTTGTCCCTTATTGATACAACTGCGAGTCGCACCGGTATCCACTAAGAATTTTAGTGGTTGTCCATTTACATCTAATGTCAAGGTCGGTTCCTCATCTGGGGCCATTGTTATTAATGGACATTCCTTTGGCGGCCCGCATTCGTCCCGTCAATAGGCGTTTCCATATGACGGCCCTTGCTGTCCCTGGGGTCTTCGTGGTCCCCTTGGATAATTTGGACAATCCCGTCTCCAGTGGCCCATCTGTCCACATTCATAGCATGCCCCTCTCCCTGGGGGTCCCTGTCCTGGACCCCCCTGTTGGTTTGGCCTTCGCCCCCCTTTGTAGGGAGGTGGGCGCCCTTGCCCTCCCCTCGGCATTTGTTGGACTGGGGCACAAGGCCCGTATGGCATGCCCGAATTGGGGGTAACCCATGGGGTGGGGCCCATATTGGAGGGTCCCCATTTTGTTTCCCTTATAGCGCCCTGGTGTCGGGTACGTGCCTTAGATCCTGGGACTGGACCATGGGGGGAATAGAAAACAGGGATTTCATCTTCCTCATCCTGTTCCTTCTCATCGGAATTAATTCGGGCTACCATTAGCCTCTGACTTGTCTGCGCTGCGAGCGCCTTCATCTGTTTACCCTGCTTTTTTGGACCCTGTTTGCGCTCATTCTGGTATTTGCCCAACTCTCCTCGCAAACTCGCTTGTCTGGAGGCTGCCTGTCTCTTCAAGGCCTCCACCTTCCACCAACTATAGACCTTCCATGAATCAGGTGGGAGTCTCTTCTTCTTCTTCTCTAGGGCATCTAAAGCCCCATATAGCACATCTAACCTGTCTATTGCAAATGACCCTTCCTCTGGCCAAGGCGTATTCAAACCCTCGGTCAATATAGTCCATGCCTTGCTCGGTTGCAAAGCAGCATACCCATAATCTCTTTTCATGTAAAACGCTGGAGTGTTCTTCAACGGCTCTCCCTCCGTTCCTACCTTATTACCCATTCTTCCTACCTTCTTGGGTTAATCCCTCCTGGTAGTCCTAAGATCGGGTCGCCCCCCGATCTCTAGCCTTAAACGCAGTTCTCACGCCGGAGTAACTTAATACCTATTATCTATCTCCCACATATGGGTCTACCTGCTTCCCACGCTGGAAGCTTACCTGAGGGATATCCCTCCTTATCTCGGGCGCCCTGTATAATCGATTCATTACCCACTGCTGCTCTGGTTTAAACTAAATATGGTTCGGAATGCAAGCCAGGTAGTGCAGCCGACAGAGGTCCACACGTCCAAAGTAAGGCAGGAGGCTTCAATTTCGATATGCAAAAATTGCTTACCCAAATTAGGTGCCGGCAGGCCTCCTTCCCGACCTGGAACGTGAGGGTCCACCTCGTCTGCACACCTGGATGATCCCACTTCTGACACCAAAATTGTCGGTCGAAGACCTCAAGGGAAGGAAGAAGAAGAAGAATCAGAGCAACAATGTTTAATGGGATCGATTACAAACACACAGTGTGGAGCAAGGCTCGAGAATGCACCGCCTAACACGCAGCGGGCAATTTCTCAAGGCACTCGCTGAAAAATAAGTAAAAAGGCATTTCATTTATAGCAAAAGATCAGACAAGAATCTGCGCTAAAGACATAGCAAAACCTTGGGCCCTAAAGACCCACCTTCCCTCGTCCCTTCTTAAAGAAGGCCAAACTTAGACAAACAGATGTAAGCATGGGATAGGCTGAGCCCTTTTGGCTCTTTATCTAAACATATCAGACCCGAGCGCAGGCCGAAGAAAATATTCTCATACACTAGGCTAAATGGTAGATGAATGATTGGATACACGTGCTAAATACAATAAAATCAAGGATATGTAATGTCTATATTTCTCCCGAGGTTGGTTACATCCTTGAGTTAGGAGACATACTAGAAACTACAAAGATATAAAATTAATTATTCCCTTTGTGAAGAAGGCGTTTGGCGACATGTTTTCCCTGTACGTGGGTCGCGAGCATTTTATCTACTGTCTGGCACATACATTCAAGGACTTGTTTACTGGGCTAAGGATCCACCCTGCACCTCGAGCCTCGAAACCACATTTTGTCCACTCGCCTCTGCCTGCAGCCGAGTTCAAATCAGTTTTCAGAAGCACGATATATAATTTCAGATGTTTATGATCAATTGAGTCATGGGGGCTGACATATATATATATATCTATCTATATATATATATATATCTATATATATATATATATATATATATATATATATATATATATATATATATATCTATCGATATATATATATATATCTATCTACCGATATATCTATCTATCTATATATATATATATATATATATATATATATATATCTATCGATATATCTATCTATCGATATATCTATCTATCTATATATCTATCTATATATATATATATATATCTATATATATATATATATATATATATATGTATATATATATATATATATATATATATATCTATATATATATATATATATATATATATATATATATATATATATAGTTGTGGTTATGAGGATTGTGTTTTTTTTTTTTGTGTTTTTTTATTGTTGTAAAAATATCGCCCTCCTTCCTCCAGTTGTGTATAAAGGTCAAAAGGGCGTCCCGTAATTAGGTCATAAACAATCACGTTAGCCAATCATAGATTCCCTGCTTGTTGGTAGTTATTTCCTTATTCTGTGTATTAGGCCTTGTCTTCCATTAATTGGCACTCCATTGCACCGAATTCAAACAGATAGATCCCCTTTCATTCCCATTCCCAAAGCCTCAATTGCCAACTGCATTCGCCGCAGCTGCTGGGCGGTTTTCACCGCGACTCCATTAGCCACGAGGTGGGCTCGGAGAAGAAGGGGGAGGAGCTGCCGAATCCAGGGCGTTGGCCGCCCCTCATCATCAAGGGGGGAGCCAGAGAGCCCGTGCCGACCAATCAGGGCTGAGGCGAGCTCACCGATGGGCGTGTTCTGGAGGCCGGCGGCTTGATCGCCCGCGGCGTTATAAAAAGCACGCGCAGAAGCCTTTGAGGGAGGAGTCCTGAGAAAGCATTGAGAGAAGAGTCCAGACGAGCTTGGTAAAGGCAGAGGAAGGGATCCCCACGGAGAGTTGCGCCCGTTAAGAAGTTGGCTCCACCAGCAGTTGTTGGCTCCACCAGCAGTTGGCTCCACCAGTAGTTTGGCTCCACCAGCAGTTTGGCTCCACCAGCAGTTTTGGCTCCACCAGCAGTCGGCTCCACCAGAAGTTGGCTCCACCAGCAGTTTTTGACTCCACCAGGCAGCTTCGACCCGTGACCCCGCGGGAACCAGATTGCGGTGGCATCGGTGGCCGTCGAGGTCCAGCCCAACGTCCCGTGCGGGATCAAGCCCGAACCATCTGCCCCAGCTGAACCTTCCCACTCCTCCTTCCAATCATTCCTGCCTGCAAATTCCCCATTTGTGTGAGTCCGCCTTTTGTTTGTTCTGTCCTGGGTATTAATTAAGACTGTAATAGGTAAGCTAGAATTTTCACTGTGTCCTTCTGGTCCGTCCCTCTTTCTGCTTTATTTTATTATACTTCCTCCTCCTTGGTTTCTTTTGATTGTAAATAGCAAATAAATCATCTTCGTATTTCAAACCCTTTTCGTCTTCTTCTTCTTCACATCCGTGTCGTCTTTGTCTTTTCCCTCATTGAATATCTGTGGCACGATTTGGCCAACGTTTCAGGATCGGGTCTAGTCTTGGTAAACGGCTCACGCCGCGGTTCGCTTCGCTCGGCGCAACATCCATTACGCTGCGGCCGTGAGCGGGGGGTGTTCCTTCGCGTACCGGGAAGCGCTGGTATTTAGGTCATAGGACTTGTCGGCCTAAAACCCTATCCAGCGCCGACCGGGCGTGGCGTCATACCCCCGGGACCACGTCGGTCCGTAACAGACGAGGGGCTTAATCCCCCCTTGAAGGGAACCCATAGGCCGACGTTGGGTTCCGTAACAATATATATACAGTCACGTGAAAAAGTAAGTACACCCCATGTAAAGTTTTGACTTTTTCAACATATTTCAACATACAGGTCTTTGTTCTTCATTTCAACAATATTGATAGATAAAGGTGATATAATATAACAAATATCATGAAACATTTACATTTTGAAGTCCATTGTATCATTTAAATGAAAGTAAATGCAAATTTTGCATGTGGAAAAAGTAAGTACACCCCTACTTTTATCACTACTTCAAATTCCTAAAATTAGAATCAGGTGCACCAGCTCAGGTGCAAATGATTAGAACATCGTTAGAGAGGATCTTGGAGGAACCTTTCTTATTTAAACCTCAGACATTTAGTTTGGTTTGCTCTTTCTGGTTGAAGTGTGCGTCGTCACCATGCCTAGATCAAAAGAGCTCTCTGAGGCCTCCAGAAAGAAGGTTTTGATGCCTCCGAGTCTGGGAAGGGATTTAAAAAGATCTCCAAACAATTTGAAATCAATCATTCGACTGTCCGGAAGATCATCTTCAAGGGGAGAAGATTCCAAACAACTGCCAACTTGTTCAGGCCAGGCCGCCCCAGCAAGTTTAGCCCGAGAGCAGACCGCAAGATGCTGAAAGAAGTCTCTAAGAACCCCAGAATGTCATCACGGGACGTACAGGTAGCTTTTGCCACCGTTGATGTCAAAGTGCACAAGTCTACCATAAGAAAGAGGCTGCACAAAGTTGATCTACATGGGAGGTGTGCCAGGAGGAAACCTTTGCTGTCCAAAAATAACATCAGGGCAAAACTAAAGTTTGCCAATGAACACCTGCGCAAAGACCAGCACTTCTGGAACAATGTGTTCTGGACAGATGAGTCAAAGGTCGAGCTATTTGGCCACAGTATTAGAAGACATGATTGGTGAAAACCAAAGACAGCATTTGACTACAAGAACCTAATACCAACTGTAAAGCATGGTGGTGGAAATATGGTTTGGGGCAGCTTTGCTGCATCAGGGCCTGGGCAGCTTACCATCATATAATCCACTCTGAATTCTTCATTGTACCAGAAGGTGCTTGAGGATAATGTGAGGCCATCTGTCGGTAAGTTGAAGCTCAACCGAAGGTGGACCTTGCAACATGACAATTACCCTAAACATACCAGTACATCCACCAAGGAATGGCTGAAAAGAAAGAAATGGAAGGTTCTGGAATGGCCAAGTCAAAGCCCGGATCGAAATCACATCGAGTTGTTGTGGGGGGATTTGAAATGAGCTGTGCATGCAAGAAACCCCTCAAACATCGCACAGCTGAAAGAATTCTGCATGGAGGAGTGGGCAAAAATTTCTCCCAGTCGATGTCAGAGACTGGTAGACAGTTATAAGAAACGCCTACTTGAGGTTGTTTCTGCCAAAGGGGGCAATACCACCTATTAGAGCCAAGGGTGTACTTATGTTTTCCACATGCGAAATTTGCATTTATGTTTATTTAAATTATACAATGGACTACAAAATGTAAATGTTTCATGATATTTGTTATATTATATCACCGTTATCTTTCAATATTGTTGAAATGAAGATCAAATAGCTGTATGTTGAAATATGTTGAAAAAGTCAAAACTTTACATGGGTTGTTCTTACTTTTTCACATGACTGTATATATATGTATATATTTTTCTTTTATGAAAAGTACATTTATTTATTGTACAGTGTTTAATTGGAAGAAGCCTATTCCTTTTAATTCAAACGTGTTGATTTGATTTTGAAAGGGAGTGGAGACGTGCTGCTTGGTTGCCCCTGGCGTCCGTTTGCACACGGGCACGCCCTGCGAGAATTGTCATTTGGACAAATTTCAAACTTGTTCAAAGCTCTCAGACAAATAAAATGAAATACACTCAATGCTGACCAATATTTGTATTTATGAAGCTTAAGTACGCAATTAAAACTAAAGTGTTTGCAACATCAGATCGAGGCTCTGGGAAATCCACTTGATTTACACAAATTACGTACGCAATTAATTTTGCTTTCACACTACTACTCAGGACCTACGGGCACTTAACTGTAGAAAGGGCATACATCCGGTCATGCCCAACCCGGAGACCATACTATCTGCCGTGCCACCAGATACAAAGTGTGACTCAGTCATAGCCTTGTGTTCAGCATTTTCTCCGTCCATCTTGAGGTGGTGTTGCCGCTTTAGAATAGGTACACCGTATCCCTGCGCATCGTAAGAGCGTGACCAAGGGTTGGCGTCAGGAAGGGCACCCAGCCATAAAAACATTGCCTCAAACAGGGAACCATGATTGTCATGGGGCCCGCAAGGCTAACCCCTGCTCTGGCGTGGAAAATGGCCTTAAAACGATCATTCATTCATTCATATATTATTCTCGAGGAAAAATTGCAGTATCTCTTTGCATTCACATATGGAGAACGCCAGCTTACGTGGACAGTATTACCACAGAGTTTCACAGATAGCCAACCATATTTTCAAGGGCCCTCCACAAAGATTTGTTTGGTGTTCAAATACCCCGGGGGATCCACCTTAATTCAGTATGTTGACGATCTGCTAATCTGCTCATAGAAAAAGGAAAGCTGCGAACAAGATACAATCGTGCTCTTGACAGCATTAGCTCATAAGGGACATTAAGTAAATCAGGATAAGTTACCGTTCTGTGAGACGGAAGTTGTCTATTTGGGTCACACACTCTCAGGATGGACAAGGAAACGAACAACAGAAAGGATTACCTCAGTTTCGCATATCTCGAGACCAAAAACAAAGCGACAAACATTAATCCAATATAAACTCGTGTTGCTTTGAGCATTTTATAGATTTTCACACTCGGTATATTGAACGTTTCTCTCCGTATGTACATATGTAATAAACAATCCATATTCATTGATACAGGGTTTGTTGTTCTTTGGTACGAAGACCATTTCTGCCACTGGATAAGGTCCCACAGTTGACAGTGCATGTCAGAGCAGAAACTCTACCATGGAGTCGAAGGAACTGTCCCTAGATCTAGTATAAAACAATATGAAGGGTATTAAACAATATGGACTGACACCGAATCTTCCTGGAGCTGGCGATCCAACCAAACTGAGCAACCAGAAAAGAAGGACCATGGTCAGGGAGGTGACCAAGAACACAATCACCACTCTGGCAGAACTAAAGAGTTCCTTTGCTGAAATGCCAGAACCTGCCAGAAGGACAAGTCCATGCAGCATTTCACAAATTGAGGGTTTATGGAAGAGTGACTAAATGGAAGCCACTCCTGAGAAAACCGCACATAACAGCATGCCTGGAGTTTGTAAAAAGGCACGTGAAAGACAGAGCATGAGGCAAAATAATCTTTATTAATATTAATATTCAAAATGTTCTGATGAGACGAAAATCAAATTATTTGGCCTGAATGAAAAGCACTACGTCCGGCGGAGGCAGAGCATAGCTCATAACCCATCCAACACCATCCTTACCGTGAGGCATGGAGGTGGCAGCATCATGCTATGTGGATGCTTTTCAGTGGCAGGAAATAGGTGCCATTTTGGTGATGTGAAGTCAAACAAGTCATATTCACATTCAAACATTCACAATGTGCTCATGTGTTTTAACGCAGATTGAGTGAGTGAAAGACATTTTGCAAATCGTGCATCAGTGTGGACATTGTCTCGTGTGACTTGTCAAGTAAATTTTCATGCTTTTCATGTGGAATGACCGATTAAAAGATTTTCTACAAATTGTGTTCTGGGCCCAGTCCTATTCTGCATTCATAAATGATCTCTCTTCTGTATTTATCCTGTCCAATCTATGGATGCTCTCCTGCCTCTAATTCCTCCCCACACCCATTGTTTGTCCTAGCCTGCGTCTATCTCTTCCACGAGCCTCTGCTACGCAAAAAAAGGTAAAATAAAATGTGTTTCATGAGCTCAATTTATTTAATGAAGGATTTTACACAAATTTGGCATTTGCATGCACACTCTCTTTGTTGGTAATCTCCTTGTTCTCCATAGTGAATTCCATGCGTTTTTCAGGTGGCATGACCGATTGAACGATTCTCCACAAACTGTGCATTTGTACGGTCTTTCTCTGTTGTGAATTATCATGTGTGGTTTAAGGTGGGATGATCGATTAAAAGATTTTCCACAAGTTGAGCATTTGCATGGGTGATCAGCATTGTGAATTCTCATGTGCCTTTTAAGGATGGATGACTGGTTAAAAGATTTTCCACAAGTTGTGCATTTGTATCGGCGTTCATCATTATGAATTGTAATGTGTATTTTAAGGTTTTGGATGGGGGAAGATAAGAGATGGTGGTGAACAGCTGTTTTAAAGACCTGGAGGGTGGAGTGGGATTGAAGAGAGTGAGGGAGTTTGTTCCAGAGGTGGGAGAAAAGAGGAATGAAGGAGTGAAGGTGAGCAGAGTCTTGATTTTGGCAGTTTGACCATAAGAGGGTTGCAGGCAGATCTTGTGTGACCTGTAGGAATATTTGCGGGACAGAGCCCAGAGAGAGCTGGGGGGGCAAGGCCAGAGAGGAGTCGGTAGAAGATGGAAAGACCAGCAACCTGCCTGCGGTGAGTGAGTGAGAGGCCCTTGGAGTTAGCTTCATCGCGGGAGATTCCAAGCTTCATCGCCGCGATCATCGCGGGGATTATCGATTAAAAGATTTTCCACAACTTGTGCACTCGTATGGGCGTTCATCATTGTGAATTCTCATGTGCCTTTTAAGGCTGGATGAGTCACTAAATGATTTTCCACAAACTGTGCATTCGTATGGGCGTTCACCATTGTGAATTCTCACGTGTATTTTAAGGATGGATGATCGATTAAAAGATTTTCCACAACTTGTGCATTCATATGGGCATTCACCATTGTGAATTCTCATGTGTGTTTTAAGGGTGGATGACTGATTAAAAGATTTTCCACAACTTGTACATTTGTATGGGCGTTCATCATTGTGAATTCTCATGTGCCTTTTAAGGATGGATGACTGGTTAAAAGATTTTCCACAAGTTGTGCATTCGTATGGGCGTTCACTATTGTGAATTCTCATGTGTGTTTTAAGGGTGGATGACCGATTAAAAGATTTTCCACAACTTGCACATTTGTATGGGCGTTCATCATTGTGAATACTCATGTGCTTTTTAAGGATCGATGACTGGTTAAAAGATTTTCCACAAGTTGTGCATTTGTATCGTCGTTCATCATTATGAATTGTAATGTGTGATTTTAGGTAAGATGAGTCATTAAAAGATTTTCCACAAATTGTGCATTTGTATAGGCGTTCATCATTGTGAATTCTCATGTGTGATTTAAGGTTGGATGAGTCATTAAAAGTTTTTCCACAAATTGTGCATTCGTATGGGCGTTCATCATTGTGAATTCTTATGTGTGATTTAAGGTTGGATGATCGATTAAAAGATTTTCCACAAATTGTGCATTCATATGGGCGTTCACCATTATGAATTCTCATGTGTAATTTCAGAGTGTATGGTCGATAAAAATATTTTCCACAACTTGTGCATTCGTATGGGCGTTCACCATTGTGAATCATCAAGTGCCTTTTAAGGGTGGATGAGTCATGAAAAGATTTTCCACAAATTGTGCATTTGTATGGGCGTTCATCATTATGAATTCTCATGTGTATTTTCAGGGTGGATGATTGATTAAAAGATTTTCCACAAATTGTGCATTTGAATGGGCGTTCATCATTGTGAATTCTCATGTGTGATTTGAGGGTGGATGAGTCATTAAAAGTTTTTCCACAAATTGTGCATTCGTATGGGCGTTCATCATTGTGAATTCTCATGTGTGATTTAAGGGTGGATGATCGATTAAAAGATTTTCCACAACTTGTGCATTCGTATGGGCGTTCATCATTGTGAATGATCATGTGCCTTTTAAGGCTGGATAAGTCACTAAAAGATTTTCCACAAATTGTGCATTCGTATGGGCGTTCATTATTGTGAATTCTCATGTGTGATTTAAGGGTGGATGATCGATTAAAAGATTTTCCACAACTTGTGCATTCGTATGGGCGTTCATCATTGTGAATCATCATGTGCCTTTTAAGGCTGGATGAGTCACTAAAAGATTTTCCACAACTTGTGCATTTGCATGGACGTTCATCATTGTGAATCATCATGTGCCTTTTAAGGCTGGATGAGTCACTAAAAGATTTTCCACAAGTTGTACATTTGTATGGACGTTCATCATTGTGAATTCTCATGTGTATTTTCAGGTGGGATGAGTCACTAAAAGATTTTCCACAAACTGTGCATTCGTATGGGCGTTCACCATTGTGAATTCTCACGTGTATTTTAAGGGTGGATGATCGATTGAAAGATTTTCCACAAGTTTTGCATTTGTATGGGCGTTGATCTTTCTCTCCTTTGTGAGCCTGGTGTAAATTATTTTGTGCAAACATTTCATTATTCATTTTGTTGTGTTTGTAAAAAGTCCTCTTGTTTGTTTCAGTTGGCGAGTCCTGCGGGCCAGTGTCTTCGCTGTTCATAAAAGTAGGTGCTGTCTCCCTTGTGGATTCAATGGATCCACCTGTAAATACAACATCACATGACCTGTCAAAAAAATCTGATTTTGTTCAATACTCACAATATAATTCTGACGTACGTAAACAAGTACATGTGTATTTGTTACACTGAAAAAATTTTTAAAAAAACTATTCCTAATGTAAATATACAGTACTGTGCAAAAGTTTGGGTTTTCCCCATGACATTTATACTTCAGGGTAAATTCATCCAATTGTCCGTGATAGATCACTTGTTTCTATTACTGTAAATTGATTGTTTCACATGCATTTGTAAAGGCAAACTGATGAAGTTAACTCGAGAGTTCATAGAACATGATACCCACATGCAGTGTTCAACGATACACTTCAATTTTCATAAAATAATGATTTCAAATATCATCAAAAAAATCCCAAAGTTTAGCGCTGTTGAAGCAGTCATATAGACCACCTTTATACATCAACCTATTTGACATGTCTAAGTCCTATAAAACTGGATACTATTGGGAGTATTAAAAAGTGATTTTGTTCCACAGTGTTCAAGTACATAATTCAATTTAAATTTAAAAAAGATTGTAAAGGTCGAATAAATTAATTAATTCTGGGTTTTACCACTGTTTTACCCAGTACATCACCCTGTCTTACACATTACATTACTTATTCATTCCTGTTGTTTGTATCCTTTATGAGGTCCTTCAAAACAGCAAGCTTCCTGTTTGGAATGATTTTCCATTTTGTTTGAATGACAGACAGACAGGCAGAGTAAAAATATTGTTAGTTTCCGCACGACCCTTCTGCCCTTTTTTTCCACTTCACACCTGGATTCTTTTATGGCGTCGATTTAATTAGCCAATTGATCCCCCATTTTTTAATGTTCCTCCTCGCTTCTTCCTGTCCCTTATTGACTCTGCCATGCATGCCAGGCATTGTGTCATGAACTGCTGCAGGTCAAAACTCGTTGGTACAGCGGGCTCGGCGTCCGCCGCCACGTGCGAGATGCCCCATTTTCTTCCCCTGCTGCCGGCCCCTCTTCAATTCTCCCTTCGTCTATCAGCTCTTCCTGTGGGTCCTGGGTCATTAATTCTTCCTTATCATCTACCCCATCTTCTAACCCCACTGGCATTCGACCGCCTTGGCTAGCCATGGTATGAATACAAAATTTTGGATTTAATAACTAAATTTCGGTCGCTCGTAATTTCGAGAATTTTGGTGTCCAAAAATTTTGTCCAGGGTTCCAAATCCACACTCCTGACTACCAATTGTTGTGGTTTTCCACTGCCCTTCCTACCCTTACCAAGGGGAGATTAAGCCCCTTGCTCTTTCTGGGCCGGCGTAACCGAGACTTGAAACGCACCTTCCAGGCAAACGCAAGGTAGGGTTTCGGGACCAGTCTCGCATGTACCTAAATACCTGCGCCGCCACGGAAGCGGGGAAGCAAGCCTCGCACGAGCCACGTGTAATTCGAGTACACCGAGCGGATTGCGTACCACGGGGTCCGTGCTGTTTTCTAGTATTGGAACCCGATTCGAGCGGTTCTATTCGTACCACGCTTAGTCAATGATGGAAAACACGAGATGGTCGAATAAAGGAATAACAGGATTTAATTACTATTATTTCCACAATGTACAAGTCGGTAGAAAGCAGACACAGAGCAGAACTTAAACAGTCTTATGCTTAATACCCAGACATGGGCCCGATCACACTCACAGAGGGGAAATGCAGGTAGAATGGTGTTCACGCACTGCCTCGGTCGTCCAGGAACGTCGGCCACGTGGCAGGTGGTAGAAAAGGATCCTCGCAGCGCGTCTCTCGAACAAAAGGGCAGATGATGAGGCAGGAAAGTGAGAGGGGATGTACGAGTCTCTCGACGGCTTTCCACAGCACGTTGAGTCACCGGCGCGCTATCACCCGCCTAACCCAATGCAATAGAGGCTCAACCTCAAGCTCAACCGAGCGTCACTTCAATACGAGCGCTTATACTTGGTTCATGTGCGTCTTTTCTCCGATCTCGAAACTCTCATCAATACTCGCCTCTCCAATAGCTCAATGCACAAGCTCACCTCTCCCCGAACTCCACTGCCCAAACTCCACTCACTCAACTGCTAACTCTGGTGGGGGCTTTGCATGACGGGTTTTATTGCCACGCCCTGAGCCCTCTCGAACGTTCCAACCACGCCATGTGACGCATGGCCGCAGCTACTCCCTTTGAGCCCTGATTGGCGGCTTGCGCTTACCGTCAGCTTCTTCGCCGCCCTCATTCGGTCCCGACCCGACCTGCCAGGCCTGCCTCGTGTTAACTCGCGCCAAAAAGCCAAAGGCAGCATAAAGAGGCATAAGGCAATGGATGAATGAATGATTCTTTTTTAAGGCCATTTTTCCCCGCTAGAGCAGGGGTTAGCCTTGCGGGCCCCATGACAATCATGGTTCCCTGTTTTGAGGCAATATTTTTATGGCCGGATGCCCTTCCTGACGCCAACCCTTGGTCACTCTCTTACGATGCGCAGGGATGCGGTGTGCCTATTCTAAACCGGGGTACACACCGTGATCATTCATCCCACCAAGCTGGTACTCAATGTGCCGACCTCGGAAGGATGACAGGCTGAGTCAACCCCTCTGGCGTTAATTCAGTGATCGACGGGGATTCGAACCCAGGATCCTAGGATCCAAAGTCGGCACCCCCAACCGTAAAGCCAACACCATCTCGTCTTCAGTTGTCATACCCGTCCTCCCGTCCATGGTACATGGAATCTTGTGGTGAGGCTGTTGCCCTGAAACAACTTGCTTTCGTCTCCTGGAAAGCAAATCCAACGGAAGGAAATCTCATTTCCTTTCACAAAGCCCGAAACAAGTGTGTGTCCACCCTCAGGAGAGCCAGGAAACAATATCTCACCATTCTCAAGATCGAACTCTTATCTGTCTCCCTCTTCCAAATCCTGGTGGCATCTGGTCAAATCTGTTTCTGGTGTTTGTTCCCCCTCCACCCCCTCCCTCACCTCAAACGGCTTAACGGCTGACTCCGCACGTGAAAAAGCTGAATGCCTCAACTCTGTGTTTGCCTCTAAATCTTGTGTCCCAAACCCATCCCTCTCTGTACCCACCGTACCCAGTCGTACCCAGCTGCTCCTGGACTCTGTGTCCTTTCCTCCTGACAAGGTGGAAAAGTTTCTGTCAACCCTCGACTCTGATTCTGCAACTGGTACTGATGGCATCAGCCCACGGGTCCTAAAATCATGTTCTTCTGCTCTTTCACTCCCTCTTTCTGTTCTCTTCACCCTCTCTTTTGCTCAAGGTCATCTGCCATCTGCTTGGAAATCAGCTAACATCACCGCTTTGCACAAAAAAGGTGCAAAAACAGATCCCAGCAACTACAGACCAATCAGCCTTCTCCCAATTATCAGCAAAGTCATGGAATCCATCATTGCTTCAGATATTAAATCTTTCCTCTTCTCCAATGGCTTGATCTCTGATCATCAATTTGGTTTCAGACCTGGTCACTCTACTCTGGACATGCTGCTTCTGCTTTCTCAACAATGGATGGAGGTCCTCAACGCCAAACAGGAAATTAGAGCTGTCTCCCTTGACATTTCACGTGCCTTCGATACGGTCTGGCACCCTGCTCTGCTCTCCAAACTCTCCTCCTTTGGTATCCATGGAAATCTCCACGCATGGCTGGCGGACTTCCTCTCTGGTCGTAGTCAACGTGTGGCCCTGAATGGGTTTCTCTCATCTCCTCTTCCTGTTCAGGCTGGAGTTCCCCAAGGTAGTGTTCTGGGCCCTGTGCTTTTTCTGGTCTTCATCAATGATCTCTCTGACTCTCTTGAAAATCCTCTCTATCTCTTTGCTGACAACTCTACTCTCTGTCGCTCCATTCCTCATCCCTCAGATCGGCAGTCTGCAGCCTCCTCACTCTCTGCAGACCTGGACAAAATCACAGACTGGTCAAACAAGTGGAACATGTCTTTCAATCCTGACAAATCTCACACTCTTACAATGTCTCTCCGAAAGGACCGACTGGACAACCCTCCCATCTACTTTCTCAACAATCCTCTCCAAGAAGTTCTGTCGCTCAAGCTTTTGGGTCTCACAATCTGCCATGATCTTTCTTGGGAAAACCACATTTCCAAGCTGGCCTCCAAAGCCAGTCGCCGACTGGGCATCCTCCGTCGTGCGAAGTCCTTCCTTGGCACACCTGAGCTCCTCACCACATACAAGGCTTTCATCCGCAGCTCAATGGAATACTGTTCCCCCCTCTGGGCTGGTGCTCCTGCCTCACACCTTGCTCGGCTTCACGGTGTTGAAGCCAAAGCTTTCAGAATCATTGGAATCTCCTGCGATGTAGTCAACGCCGAGGGCCTTTCACTCACTCACCGCAGGCAGGTTGGTGGTCTTTCTGTCTTCTACCGACTCCTCTCCGGCCTTGCTCCCCCAGCTCTCTCTGTGCTCTGTCCCCCCAATATTCCTTCAGGTCACACAATATCTGCCTGCAACCCTCTTATGGTTAAACTGCCAAAGTCTAGGCTCTCTGCTCACCTTCACTCTTTCATTCCCCTTTTCTCCCGCCTCTGGAACAAACTCCCCCACTCCCTTCAATCCCACTCCTCCCTCCAGGTCTTTAAAACAGCTGTTCACCACCATCTCTTATCGTCCCCCATCGAAAACCTTGATCTTTTCTACCCCCGGTAATTCACCCCAGAGTCCTTGCAGTGTTCATATGTTTTAATCCTCTCCCACCTCCCCCCAAGTCCTCCCGATGTCCCTGCTCTCAAATGTTATGTTTGTGTCCTTCCCCCTCTTCCCCCTCTTTTGTGTCCTTCCCCCTCTCCCCATCTTGTCTGCCGCTCCCCTTGTTTTTTGTGTGTCGGTTTGTCTTTTTGTGTGATTAATGGTAGCTCTTTCACGAGCCTCGATCTTGTATACCAAAAAAAAAAAAAAAAAAAAAAAAAAAACACCAGGCTAGGCGGCAGAAGGCAATGAAACCATGAAAAGGACCTAATTCTCATTATTCTACTCAACACAAAACTAACACAGGAAAAGGACTATGCTCACAAATACGAAGAGATAACTGAACTATCGCGAGGCTACATGTTGTTGTGTGACTAAACTATGAGGGGGAAATTTAACCTTTATTGTACAAAACTCAAAACCGCAACATGATATATGCAGCAAGATATTTCAAGTTGTGGACGATTTTCGACATAAACTAGGTGGATGTGTTGGTTAGGCGACAAAAACAACCAAATTCAATTTTGAGTCGGGTTCGGACCCAGATCTGACCTGCAAGTGTGATCCAAAACCTAAATTGTTCAGCCTGGCGGAGGTATGCAGACTTGCACGGGATGCTGAGCAACAAAGACATTGGAAGGTAATGTGTGCTCAGCAAACATATACAAGAGCAACTGTAACGAAAACGGATGAAGTATCGGATAATAATGTTGAAGATAATCATTGCGGTGCCAATTACGATGACGTCACCATGCGTGTACTGTTCTGCAAAACAATTCACTAATTAATGAACAGGACAAGGGGGCAGATTTACACTGTGTTGCTCCAAGAGAAAAGTTCAATTACCTCTAATATTTGCCGTACCTGCTCGATTGGAACAACTGCCGGAGTGAGGGGGGAGAGGAGACTTGGGAGGGGGAGAGAAGACTGGGAGAGGGGGAGAGGAGACTGGAGGAGGGGGAGAGGAGACTGGGGGAGGGGGAGAGGCGACTGGAGGAGGGGGAGAGGAGACTGGGGGAGGGGGAGAGGAGACTGGGGAGGGGCAGAGAAGAATGGGAGAGGGGGAGAGGAGACTGGGGGAAGGGGAGAGGAGACAGGGGGAGGGGAGAGGAGACTGGGGGAGGGGGAGAGGAGACTGGGGGAGGAGGGGAGGGGTGAGGAGGAGTTGGAAAAGAATGAGGATAGATGAGTAAAGCGACCCCCACTCTCCCCCATGTGTGACCCACTCTCCCCCGTGTGTGACCCACTCCCCAGTGCAATGTGCGTGATGTGGGAGGGATGGGGGCGGGAAGTAGAGGATTTGAGCTCTTGAAGTCACATTTTACTTGAGATGTAATTACATATTTCAAGCTGTATTTCCGATGTGCACACACATGCATTCACATATTATCAGAATGAAATACATTGTGTAGATTACATCATTTGTGGATCTGATAAATTGCCAGGAATCATTTTGTAAAACGGAATGTGCAGATGCAGCATCTACCTCAATATGTCCAAATGTCACAGACGTCCATGCCCATGGGATTCCCACGTGTGACCCCACTGGTGAAATAATAATAGGTGCTAATAAAAGGTGTCCAATTAATATTAAATCGGAATTGACGATAGTACAAATTAAGAACAATGGGATACAACAAGGTATATTATTGTTGGTTAAAATATTTTATGTATAATGATAAAGGTGATAATTGGGTGGGCTGACGTCAGACGGCCATCGCTGGGTGTTTCCTGGCGCCTTTCCCGCCGACACAAGCGGCTCGAGAGCGTCCCTCGCTCAGTCAATTTGCCGCCATGGCGGCCCGAGACGAGATCGTTTACCAGGCCAAGCTGGCCGAGCAAGCCGAGCGCTACGATGAAATGGTGGAGAACATGAAACTTGTTGACAGAATGGATACAGAGCTGTCTGTAGAGGAGTGAAACTTGCTCTCGGTGGCCCACAAGAACGTTATTGGAGCATGGCGCGCATCTTGGAGGATCATCAGCTCAATTGAACAGAAAGAGGAGAGCAAGGGCAGTGAAGAGAAGCTCCAGCTTGTCCGTGATTACAGGGAAACTGAGTTACGTTGGTGAGGGGAGGCAGACATGTTTGCTGTTTAAGTTTGAGTCGTTGAGTTTGAATTTTAGTTCGTGTGAAATTTCATTGTTCCGAGCCAGTGTCAGGCCTGTTGTGATATTGGGTCAAACGTGTACCTGTGCTGTTCCATTTATATCGAATGGAACCTTGAAAGATATTTTCTGGTGGTTGTCTAAATTAATCCAGGTGGCGTCAGGAAGGGCATCCGGCCATAAAAAAAAAAACATTGCCTCAAAAAGAGAACCATGACAATTACAACTACATATGGGCAGGGTACAGCCCGAAGTGGAGATCGGTTTCTGATGTTTGGGACATGGAATGTAGGGACAATGACAGGTAGATCAGGAGAAGTGGTGGAAGTATTGGTCAGAAGAAGAGTGGACATATGTTGTGTGCAAGAGACAAGATGGAAGGGAAGTGGTGTAAGAATGGTGAAGGGTAGGCAGGGACAGAAATACAAGTTTGTGTGACAAGGGTGCCTGGAGGGCGTGAATGGTGTTGGTGTCCTGTTTTCTGAGGAGTTTGTAGACAGTGTGGTGAGTGTGACTAGAGTGAGTGATAGGTTGATGATGGTGAAAATGATGATTGGAAAGCTCTTGGTGAACGTCATCTCGGGATATGCTCCGCAGGTTGGTCGAAGCGATGAAGAGAAGGACAAGTTCTGGTGTGCGATAGAGAATCTGATGGAAAACGTGAAAGATGAGGAAGTTGTTGTGGTAGGAGGAGACCTAAATGGACATGTGGGAAGGAGTATGGATGGTTTTGCCGGAGTTCATGGGGGTTACGGATATGGTGTGAGAAATGGAGAAGGTGAAAGGATTTTGGAGTTTGCTGATGGAGCTGATTTGTTGATTTGTAATACTCAGTTCAAGAAAGAGGTTCATGAGCTTGTTACATACACGTCAGGTGGGTCGACGACAACCGTTGACTACCTGATGGTGCGTAGGCGAGATAGGGGGCACCTCCGGGACACAAAGGTGATCCCGGGGGAGGAGGCTGTTTCACAGCACCACTTCGTTGTCTGCGACGTAAGGGTGAAAGGTGCGAGGAGAGCTCGGCGGGTGAAGTACCAACCGAGAATGAAGGTGTGGAGGTTGAAAGAGGTGACAGTGAGGGAGGCATTAAAAGAGAGGCTGAGTAGGGTCGAGGATGATGTGATTGAGCTTGAAAGTGGTTGGATGTCAATGAAAGCTAGTCTGTTGGGAGCCGTTGGTGAGGTATGTGGATGGACAAAAGGACCACCGAGGCACTCGGAAACATGGTGGTGGGATGATGAAGTTGGAAAGAGGATTGACGAGAAGAGGAAGAAGTTCAAGGAGTGGCAGAAGGCGAAGGGTACGGGAGCAGAAACAGCAGAGCATTAAAGTTATAAGGCAGCCAGGAAGGCTGCAAAGAAAGAGGTAGCAAAGGCGCAGGAGGCATGTAGGAAAATGTTCGGAGAACGCTTGGATGCGGAAGAGGGTCAGAAAGCAGTATTCAGGATTGCAAAGCAGATAGCGAAAGAGAGGTGTGATGTGATGGGGGTGAGTTGCTTGAAGGATGAAGTGGGACAAATCGTTGTCGACCCAGATGGAATTAAAGGAAGATGGAAAAGATATATGGAAATGCTGTTGAATACAGAGAATGAATGGGATGGCAACATAGAGAGTAACCCAGTTTTAGGAACAGCAGAGAAGATAACTGAGAAGGAAGTTGAGGAAGCGATAAAAGCAATGAAGGGTAGAAAAGCGGGAGGGCCGACGGGAGTTGTGGGAGATATGTTGAAGGCAGCAGGAAGTTGGGGTGTGAAGAGAATGACAGAGATCTGTAATCTGGTGGTGAAAGAAGGCCGCATTCCAGTGGATTGGGAACCAAGTACCCTCGTCCCTCTGTACAAGGGGAAAGGTGACCCTCTGGAGTGTGGCTCGTACCGAGCGAAAAAGTTATTGGAGCATGGAATGAAGGTATTGGAAAGGGTGTTGGAGAGGAGGATAAGGAAGAAAGTGAAGATCGACGAAATGCAGTTTGGATTCATGGCAGGAAGAGGAATGACAGATGCACTTTTCATTGTGAGGGAGTTGCAGGAGAAGTACATGGAGAAGAGGAAGAAGTTATTTATTGGGTTTGTTGATCTGGAGAAAGCATTCGATCGGGTTCCACGCAAAGTATTGACATGGGCATTGAGGAAGTTTGGAGTGGAGGAATGGTTGATCAGAGTAGGGATGGCAATGTACAAAAGAGCGCGCACAGCTGTAAGGACGAAGGACGGGAACAGTGGTGAGTTTGAGGTGAAGGTGGGAGTGCATCAGGGGTCGGTACTAAGTCCACTACTATTTATAGCTGTTATGGAGGTGCTGGCTCAGAACGTAAAGGAGGGTTTACCGTGGGAGTTGTTGTATGCAGATGATCTGGTGTTGATTGCGGAAAGTATGGATGGACTGAAGGAAAAGATGAACACGTGGAAGGAATGTATGGAGACAAAAGGTCTGAAGGTGAATATCGGAAAGACGAAGGTGATGGCAAGTGGTAAAGCATGTGGTGAGGTGGAAAGAACTGGGAAGTGGCCCTGTGCTGTGTGTAGGAAGGGTGTCAGAGTGAACTCCATTCAGAGTACAATGTGCGCTGAGTGAGTTCATCAAAAATGTAGTGGTCTGAGAGGGTCATTCACCAGTGTGGCAGCTACATTCAAATGTAAGGTGTGCACAGAGGGAGCTGCAGATTTTTTTTTTTGATTTTTTTTTGTATACAAGATCGAGGCTCGTGAAAGAGCGAACATTAATCACACAGAAAGACAAACCGACACATAAAACATATAACATCGGGAGCAGTAGACAAGATGGGGAGAGAGGGGGAAGGACACAAACACAACATTTGAGAGCAGGGACCGAGATACATGGAGACATCGAGAGATCTGAGAGAGGGCGAGGGCTTTGGGGGGGGGGGCATGGGAAGGGGGCGGTGGGAGAGGTATAAAACATATGGACACTGCCAGGACTTCCAGGAAAGAAGTTGGAATTTCAAACAAGGTGGATCTGGGGTGAATTAGCGGGGGTAGAAAAGATCAAGGTTTTGGATGGGGGAAGATAAGAGATGGTGGTGAACAGCTGTTTTAAAGACCTGGAGGGAGGAGTGGGATTGAAGGGAGTGAGGGAGTTTGTTCCAGAGGCGGGAGAAAAGAGGAATGAAAGAGTGAAGGTGGGCAGAGAGCCGACATTTCGGCAGTTTAACCATCAGAGGGTTGCTGGCAGATCTTGTGCGCCCTGTAGGAATATTTGGGGGACAGAGCACAGAGAGAGCTGGGGGTGCAAGGCCGGAGAGGAGTCGGTAGAAGACAGAAAGACCACCTACCTGCCTGCGGTGAGTGAGTGAAAGGCCCTCAGAGATAGCTTCATCGCGGGAGATTCCAATAATTCTGAAAGCTTTGGTTTCAACAGCGTGAAGCCGAGCTAGGTGTGAGGCAGGAGCACCGGCCCATAGGGGAGAACAGTATTCCATTGAGCTGCGGCTGAAAGCCTTGTATGTGGTGAGGAGCTCAGGTGTGCCGAGGAAGGACTTCGCACGACGGAGGATGCCCAGTCGGCGACTGGCTTTGGAGGCCAGCTTGGAAATGTGGTTTTCCCAAGAAAGATCATGGCAGATAGTGAGACCCAAAATCTTGAGCAACAGAACTTCTTGGAGAGGATTGTTCAGAAAGTAGATGGGAGGGTTGTCCAGTCGATCTTTTCGGAGAGACATAGTAAGAGTGTGAGATTTGTCAGGATTGAAAGACATGTTCCACTTGTTTGACCAGTCTGTGATTTTGTCCAGGTCTTCAGAGAGTGAGGAGGCAGCAGACTGCCGATCTGAGGGAAGAGGCATGGAGCGGCAGAGAGTGGAGTCATCAGCAAAGAGATAGAGAGGATTTTCGAGAGAGTCAGAGAGATCATTGATGAAGACCAGAAAAAGCACGGGGCCCAGAACACTGCCTTGGGGAACTCCAGCCTGAACAGGAAGAGGAGATGAGAGAAACCCATTCAGGGCCACACGTTGACGACGACTAGAGAGGAAGTCCGCCAGCCATGCGTGGAGATTTCCATGGATACCAAAGGAGGAGAGTTTGGTGAGCAGAGCGGGGTGCCAGACCGTGTCGAAGGCACGTGATATGTCGAGGGAGACAGCTCTAATTTCCTGTTTGGCATTGAGGACCTCCATCCATTGTTGAGACAGCAGAAGCAGCATGTCCAGAGTAGAGTGACCTGGTCTGAAACCAAATTGATGATCAGAGATCAAGCCATTGGAGAAGAGGAAAGATTTCATATCCGAAGCAATGATGGATTCCATGACTTTGCTGATAATTGGGAGAAGGCTGATTGGTCTGTAGTTGCTAGGATCTGTTTTTGCACCTTTTTTGTGCAAAGCAGTGATGTTGGCTGATTTCCAAGCAGATGGCAGTTGACCTTGAGCAAAAGAGAGGGTGAAGAGAACAGAGAGAGGGTGAGATAGAGCAGCAGAGCAGGATTTTAGGACCCGTGGGCTGATGCCGTCGGGTCCAGTTGCAGAATCAGAGTCGAGGGTTGACAGAAACTTTTCCACCTTGTCAGGAGGAAAGGACATGGAGTCCAGGAGCAGCAGGGTACGACTGGGTATGGTGGGTACAGAGAGGGATGGGTTTGGGACACAAGATTTAGAGGCAAACACAGAGTTGAGGCATTCAGCTTTTTCACGTGCGGAGTCAGCTGTGTAGCCGTTTGAGGTAAGGGAGGGGATGGAGGGGGAACAAACACCAGAGACGGATTTGACCAGACGCCACCAGGATTTGGAAGAGGGAGACAGATAAGAGAGTTCGGTCTTGAGAACGGAGAGATATTGTTTCCTGGCTCTCCTGAGGGTGGACACACACTTGTTTCGGGCTTTGTGAAAGGAAATGAGATTTCCTTCCGTTGGATTTGCTTTCCAGGAGACGAAGGCAAGTTGTTTCTGGGCAACAGCCTCACCACAAGATTCCGTGTACCATGGACGGGAGGAAGGGTATGACAACTGAAGACGAGATGGGATAAATCTGTGCATGAGAGAGAGCAATTTACTTTGGAAGAATTCCCAGGATGAGTTGATGTCAGAGGTGGTAGAGATGGGAGACCAGTCCAGATGATTGATGGCTGCTTGAAGACCGTGACAGTTGGCCTGAGAGAAATGCCAGACTCGTCGACGCTGAGCAGGCTCCCTGAGGATGGTCAGAGAGATGTCCACTTTAACAAGGACATGATCAGATGATCCGATCGGAGCAGAAGAAGAGCAGCAGACATTTTCAGGGAAGTTATTCATAACCAAGTCCAGAAGAGAAGATGTTCCGTTGACTGAGATCCGGGTCGGGAAATTGACAGATTGTGTCAGTCCCAGTGAGACACAGAAGTCCTTTGCTGAAGAGCCATGGCTGGTGAGAGAGGTACCCACACCCAGCCAACTGGCATGGTGACAATTGAAATCACCACATATGAGGAAGAGAGAGTTGGGATGAGTAGATAGAAGTTGGTCCATATCATCAGACAGCGAGATGTAGATGGAGTCATCACTGTTTGGTGGACGGTACAACACACATATGAACAAGAGGTGGGAGCGAAGGGGAAGCCATAGCCAGAGGTATTCCTGGGGGTGAGGTGGAGAGAGTGCAGTGCAGGGCGAGTGAGGAAGAGAGTTTTTGATAAAGATAGCAACCCCGCCTCCAGGACGAGGCTCAGGTCTATCATACCGGAGGAGGGAGTAGCCCGGGAGAGATACTATGGAATCAGAGACATCATAAAGGAGGAAAGTTTCTGTTAAGCAGATCACGTCTGGTTTGACAGAAGCAACCTGTATGGAGAGATCAGTTAAGTTTGAACGAAGGCCCCGGATGTTTGAGGTCCATACCGTTAATGAAGAGGAAGGGGGAGCATCAGATACAGAACAGGGGGGAGGAGGGGTAGGGTAAGATGTGGAAGAGGTGGAAGAGATAGGGAGAGCTGTTGAAGGTGTGTCAGAGATTTCAGAATAGCTCGGAGAAAGGGAAGGATGGGGCGGACAAAAGGTTTGATGGTGATTGGGTGAGCCACAATGAGGTGTTATTTGAGGAGGGGGAAGAGCGAGGCAGAAGGTTGGGGGAGATGGAGGTGAGAGTTTGAAGGGGGAAGAAGCAGGGAGGACGCTTTGAAGAGGGGGAGTGAGAGGGGGGAAATTGAGAAGCAATGAGGGTGGGGAGATTTGAAGGGGAGGGGTGAGGGGGGAGTTTGGGAGGGAAGGGACAAGGGGAGGGATTTGAAAGGGATGGGATATGGGGGAGATTTGGAGGGGAGGGGTGAGGCAGGAGTCTAGGAGGGGAGGGGCGAGGGGGCGTCTTGGCGGGGAGGGGTGAGGGGGTAGTTTAGGAAGGAGGGGTGATGGGGAAGATTTGGAGGGGAGGGGTTATGGGGAAGATTTGGAGGGGAGGGGTGAGATTGGATTTTTGAAAGTGTACGATTTATGGGAAACGAACATTTATTGCAAAATGAGTTTCTTGATTGGAGGAAATGTTGAGTTGGATCTTGGAGACGGCATGAAGCTGGAAGGTGTGAAAACATTTTGCTACCTCGGACACATGCTGAATGGAGAAGGTGGATCAGACTCGGCAACGGTTGCTCGAGTGAGATGTGCATGGAAGAAGTTTCGGGAACTGAGTGGCGTGTTGATGATGTGGGGAGTGTCGTTGAAGCTGAAGGGAAAGGTGTATGCTGCATGTGTGAGAAGTGTTATGATTTATGGGAGCGAGACATGGGTAATGAACGTAGAGCAGCAACAAAGGTTGGAAATGGTGGAAATGTGAATGGTTCGACGGATGTGCGGAGTATCGTTGAGAGAGAGGAAGACAAATGATGAAATGCGAAAGATGATGGGAATAGAGCCTGTGATTGATGCTGTGAAGAGGAATAGGTTGAGATGGTTTGGTCATGTGTTGAGGAAGGATGAAAGTGACTGGTTGAGAAGAGTGATGGAAATGAATGTCGAAGGAAGTAGAAGACGGGGAAGACCGAGAAAGACTTGGCTAAAGATGTTGGAAGAATAAATGTGGGCAAGGGGGTTAACAAGGAGAGATGCAGAAAATAGGACAAAATGGAGAAGATTGTCATGGGGACCGCAAGGCTAACCCCACTCTAGCAGGGAAAATGGCCTTTAAAATGCATGTTGTTGTTGTTGTTGTTGATAAAGGTGATAATTGATGTTTGAGAAATTGATTTACCATCGTGGTTATTTCTCAAAGCAATGAAATCATAACGTCATGTTATTTTTTTCTTAACACCAGAGTTCATCATCAAACTGTTTGAATCAAAATGTATCGACATTGACAGAAACCTTCATGAGGATGGTTCTTGAGGAAAGAAGCTTTGGCATCATTGGGTTCGGGTCGATCCAGGTGTACATCAATGTCATGCTCAGCTTTCACTTCCACTTTCACAAAGAAATCTGGAAAAAGTAACTTTTATAAAATGCAGGCATCTTGTGTCACATGCAGAGGTGTTTTCATACTCTTAAAATAGATTTTTTTTTAAATGTAGTTTTTATATGAAAATTTTGAAAATAAACAAACAAGATGCAGCACACAAAGGATTAATGAGTGTTATACAACAACAACAACAACAACAACAACAACAACAACATGCATTTTAAAAGGCCATTTTCCCTGCTAGAGCAGGGGTTAGCCTTGCGGTCCCATGACAATGTTCTCCATTTTGCCATATTTTCTGCATCTCTCCTTGTTAACCCCCTTGCCCACATTTCTTCTTCCACCATCTATAGCCAAGTCTTTCTCGGCCTTCCGCGTCTTCTACTTCCTTCTACATTCATTTCCATCACTCTTCTCAACCAGTCACTTTCATCCTTCCTCAACACATGACCAAACCATCTCAACCTGTTCCTCTTCACAGCATCAATCACAGGCTCTATTCCCATCATCTTTCGCAATTCATCATTTGTCTTCCTCTCTCTCAACGATACTCCGCACATCCGTCGAACCATTCGCATTTCCACCCTTTCCAACCTTTGTTGCTGCTCTACGTTCATTACCCATGTCTCGCTCCCATCAATCATAACACTTCTCACACATGCAGCATACACCTTTCCCTCAGCTTCAACGACACCTCCCCTCCTCGTCAGCACGGCACTCAGTTCCCGAAACTTCTTCCATGCACATCTCACTCGAGCAACCATTGCCGAGTCTATTCCACCTTCTCCATTCAGCATGTCTCCGAGGTAGCAAAATGTTTTCACACCTTCCAGCTTCACGCCGTCTCCAAGATCCAACTCAACATTTCCTCCATCTGCAGCTCCCTCTGTGCACACCTTACATTTGAATGTAGCTGCCACACTGGTTAATGACCCTCTCAGACCACTACATTTTTGATGAACCCACTCAGCGCACATTGTACATTGAATGGAGTTCACTCCGACACCCTTTCTGCACATAGCACAGGGCCACTTCCCAGTTCTTTCCACCTCACCACATGCTTTACCACTTGCCATCACCTTCGTCTTTCCGATATTCACCTTCAGACCTTTTGTCTCCATACATTCCTTCCACGTGTTCATCTTTTCCTTCAGTCCATCCATACTTTCCGCAATCAACACCAGATCATCTGCATACAACAACTCCCACGGTAAACCCTCTTTTACGTTCTGAGCCAGCACCTCCATCACAGCTACAAATAGTAGTGGACTTAGTACCGATCCCTGATGCACTCCCACCTTCACCTCAAACTCACCACTGTTCCCGTCCTTCGTCCTTACAGCTGTGCGCGCTCTTTTGTACATTGCCATCACTACTCTGATCAACCATTCCTCCACTCCTAACTTCCTCAATGCCCATGTCAATACTTTGCGTGGAACCCGATCGAATGCTTTCCCCAGATCAACAAACCCAAGAAACAACTTCTTCCTCTTCTCCATGTACTTCTCCTGCAACTGCCTCACAATGAAAAGCGCGTCTGTCGTTCCTCCTCCTGGCATGAATCCAAACTGCATTTCGTCGATCTTCACTTTCTTCCTTATCCTCCTCTCCAACACCCTTTCCAATACCTTCATTCCATGCTCCAATAACTTTATCGCTCGGTACGAGCCACACTCCAGAGGGTCACCTTTCCCCTTGTATATAGGGACGAGGGTACTCAGTTCCCAATCCACTGGAATACGGCCTTCTTTCACCACCAGATTACAGGTCTCTGTCATTCTCTTCACATCCCAACTTCCTGCTGCCTTCAACATATCTCCCACAACTCCTGTCGGCCCTCCCGCTTTTCTACCCTTCATTGCATTTATCGCTTCCTCAACTTCCTTCTCAGTTATCTTCTCTGCCGGTCCTAAAACTGGGTTACTCTCTATGTTGCCATCCCATTCATTCTCTGTATTCAACAGCATTTCCATATATCTTTTCCATCTTCCTTTAATTCCATCTGGGTCGACAACGATTTATCCCACTTCATCCTTCAAGCAACTCACCCCCATCACATCACACCTCTCTTTCACAATCTGCTTTGCAATCCTGAATACTGCTTTCTGACCCTCTTCCGAATCCAAGTGTTCTCCGAACATTTTCCTCCATGCCTCCTGCGCCTTTGCTACCTCTTTCTTTGCAGCCTTCCTGGCTGCCTTATAACTTTCATGCTCTGCTGTTTCTGCTCCCGTACCCATCGCCTTCTGCCACTCCTTGAACTTCTTCCTCTTCTCCTCAATCCTCTTTCCAACTTCATCATCTTACCACCATGTTTCCGAGTGCCTCGGTGGTCCTTTTGTCCATCCACATACCTCACCAACGGCTCCCAACAGACTAGCTTTCATTGACATCCAACCACTTTCAAGCTCAATCACATCATCCTCGACCCTACTCAGCCTCTCTTTTAATGCCTCCCTCACTGTCACCTCTTTCAACCTCCACACCTTCATTCTCGGTTGGTACTTCACCCGCCGAGCTCTCCTCGCACCTTTCACCCTTACAACGCAGACAACCAAGTGGTGCTGTGAAACAGCCTCCTCCCCCGGGATCACCTTTGTGTCCCGGAGGTTCCCCCTATCTCGCCTACGCACCATCAGGTAGTCAACGGTTGTCGTCGACCCACCTGACGTGTATGTAACAAGCTTATTATCCTCTTTCTGGAACTGAGTATTACAAATCAACAAATCATCTCCATCAGCAAACTCCAAAATCCTTTCACCTTCTCCATTTCTCACACCATATCCGTAACCCCCATGAACTCCGTCAAAACCATCCATACTCCTTCCCACATGTCCATTTAGGTCTCCTCCTACCACAACAACTTGTGGTAGGAGGAGATCTCGCGAGATCTCGCGAGATCTCGGAGACGGTGGGAGGGATTTTCGAAGCTCCACACGGTCTCCACGTTTTTCGAAGTTAAGTCTGTTCACAATTGTATTTTGTCGAAACTGTATTTATCTTTCAGTGTGTGAAGTTATTGTGTGCAACTTTGGTTGTTTCTCGGTGTTTATCTTTCATAAATTGATCGTCTGTTTGCCGTGTCGCAAGGCCTTTGCCGCGTCGCGAACGATTTGAAATCGAAGTTAAGTGATTGTTCCCATTTGTATTTTCGTTAAAACTGTATTTATTTATGGTGTTGTACGTATATTGTGGCCCGACGAAGATTTTTCGGTGCAAATCTTTCATACCTGTATTGAAAATCGTGTTAATTCGTGTCGTGTCTTGAGGCCTTGTACAGTGTGCACTGTACAACCTTGAGGCTTTGTTTTTCTCTCAGTGGTCCGTCGTTTGTGATCCAATAACTTTCATTCTCTGTATTCCCAGTCTTTTCACCCATAGCCTACTTCCTTGTGTAAATCTCAACTCAAAAAAAACAACAAAAAAAACAAACAAAAAAAAAACAACATTTCCTTCTCTGTTCTCATTCGTTTATTCATTCTTATTCGTTCGTTCGTTCTTCGACCACGTGTTTCTCCCCCATTTCCCCAGATAGTTTTCACTCATTAACCTTCAATGTTTACACTTTCCCCTCAAGTTATGTATTCCGTCATATTTTATAACACCTTTTTCTTCTTCTTCTTTAAAAGGCTGCTTTCGACTTGCTCACCAAATCAATTCATCCCCAAAAAAATAGCCATCTCCTATATTGCCTTTTTTCTACATTCCCGAAACTCTCCTGCACTCCATCCTCCATCCAGCGTCCTTAAACGTATTTTTAACTCGAAGGTCACAAGAAACTCATTTTGCAATAAATGTTCGTTTCCCATAAATCGTACACTTTCAAAAATCCAATCTCACCCCTCCCCTCCAAATCTTCCCCATAACCCCTCCCCTTCAAATCTCCCCCCTTGCCCCCTCCCTCCTAAACTACCCCCTCACCCCTCCCCGCCAAGACGCCCCCTCGCCCCTCCCCTCCTAGACTCCTGCCTCACCCCTCCCCTCCAAATCTCCCCCATATCCCATCCCTTTCAAATCCCTCCCCTTGTCCCTTCCCTCCCAAACTCCCCCCTCACCCCTCCCCTTCAAATCTCCCCATCCTCATTGCTTCTCAATTTCCCCCCTCTCACTCCCCCTCCTCAAAGCGTCCTCCCCGCTTCTTCCCCCTTCAAACTCTCACCTCCATCTCCCCCAACCTTCTGCCTCGCTCTTCCCCCTCCTCAAATAACACCTCATTGTGGCTCACCCAATCACCATCAAACCTTTTGTCCGCCCCATCCTTCCCTTTCTCCGAGCTATTCTGAAATCTCTGACACACCTTCAACAGCTCTCCCTACCTCTTCCACCTCTTCCACATCTTACCCTACCCCTCCTCCCCCCTGTTCTGTATCTGATGCTCCCCCTTCCTCTTCATTAACGGTATGGACCTCAAACATCCGGGGCCTTCGTTCAAACTTAACTGATCTCTCCATACAGGTTGCTTCTGTCAAACCAGACGTGATCTGCTTAACAGAAACTTTCCTACTTTATGATGTCTCTGATTCCATAGTATCTCTCCCGGGCTACTCCCTCCTCCGGTATGATAGACCTGAGCCTCGTCCTGGAGGCGGGGTTGCTATCTTTATCAAAAACTCTTCCTCACTCGCCCTGCACTGCACTCTCTCCACCTCACCCCCAGGAATACCTCTGGCTACGGCTTCCCCTTCGCTCCCACCTCTTGTTCATATGTGTGTTGTACCGTCCACCAAACAGTGATGACTCCATCTACATCTCGCTGTCTGATGATATGGACCAACTTCTATCTACTCATCCCAACTCTCTCTTCATCATATGTGGTGATTTCAACTGTCATCATGCCAGTTGGCTGGGTGTGGGTACCTCTCTCACCAGCCATGGCTCCTCAGCAAAGGACTTCTGCGACTCACTGGGACTGACACAATCTGTCAATTTCCCGACCCGGATCTCAGTCAACGGAACATCTTCTCTTCTGGACTTGGTTATGACTAACTTCCCTGAAAATGTCTGCTGCTCTTCTTCTGCTCCGATCGGATCATCTGATCATGTCCTTGTTAAAGTGGACATCTCTCTGACCATCCTCAGGGAGCCTGCTCAGCGTCGACGAGTCTGGCATTTCACTCAGGCCAACTGGCACGGTCTTCAAGCAGCCATCAATCATCTGGACTGGTCTCCCATCTCTACCACCTCTGACATCAACTCATCCTGGGAATTCTTCCAAAGTAAATTGCTCTCTCTCTCATGCACAGATTTATCCCATCTCGTCTTCAGTTGTCATACCCTTCCTCCCGTCCATGGTACACGGAATCTTGTGGTGAGGCTGTTGCCCAGAAACAACTTGCCTTCGTCTCCTGGAATGCAAATCCAACGGAAGGAAATCTCATTTCCTTTCACAAAGCCCGAAACAAGTGTGTGTCCACCCTCAGGAGAGCCAGGAAACAATATCTCTCCGTTCTCAAGACCGAACTCTCTTATCTGTCTCCCGCTTCCAAATCCTGGTGGCGTCTTGTCAAATCCGTTTCTGGTGTTTGTTCCCCCTCCATCCCCTCCCTTACCTCAAACGGCTACACAGCTGACTCCGCACGTGAAAAAGCTGAATGCCTCAACTCTGTGTTTGCCTCTAAATCTTGTGTCCCAAACCCATCCCTCTCTGTACCCACCATACCCAGTCGTACCCTGCTGCTCCTGGACTCCATGTCCTTTCCTCCTGACAAGGTGGAAAAGTTTCTGTCAACCCTCGACTCTGATTCTGCAACTGGACCCGACGGCATCAGCCCATGGGTCCTAAAATCCTGCTCTGCTGCTCTATCTCACCCTCTCTCTGTTCTCTTCACCCTCTCTTTTGCTCAAGGTCAACTGCCATCTGCTTGGAAATCAGCCAACATCACTGCTTTGCACTAAAAAGGTGCAAAAACAGATCCTAGCAACTACAGACCAATCAGCCTTCTCCCAATTATCAGCAAAGTCATGGAATCCATCATTGCTTCGGATATGAAATCTTTCCTCTTCTCCAATGGCTTGATCTCTGATCATCAATTTGGTTTCAGACCAGGTCACTCTACTCTGGACATGCTGCTTCTGCTGTCTCAACAATGGATGGAGGTCCTCAATGCCAAACAGGAAATTAGAGCTGTCTCCCTCGACATATCACGTGCCTTCGACACGGTCTGGCACCCCGCTCTGCTCACCAAACTCTCCTCCTTTGGTATCCATGGAAATCTCCACGCATGGCTGGCGGACTTCCTCTCTAGTCGTCGTCAACGTGTGGCCCTGAATGGGTTTCTCTCATCTCCTCTTCCTGTTCAGGCTGGAGTTCCCCAAGGCAGTGTTCTGGGCCCCGTGCTTTTTCTGGTCTTCATCAATGATCTCTCTGACTCTCTCGAAAATCCTCTCTATCTCTTTGCTGATGACTCCACTCTCTGCCGCTCCATTCCTCTTCCCTCAGATCGGCAGTCTGCTGCCTCCTCACTCTCTGAAGACCTGGACAAAATCACAGACTGGTCAAACAAGTGGAACATGCCTTTCAATCCTGACAAATCTCACACTCTTACTATGTCTCTCCGAAAAGATCGACTGGACAACCCTCCCATCTACTTTCTCAACAATCCTCTCCAAGAAGTTCTGTCGCTCAAGATTTTGGGTCTCACTATCTGCCATGATCTTTCTTGGGAAAACCACATTTCCAAGCTGGCCTCCAAAGCCAGTCGCCGACTGGGCATCCTCCGTCGTGCGAAGTCCTTCCTCGGCACACCTGAGCTCCTCACCACATACAAGGCTTTCATCCGCAGCTCAATGGAATACTGTTCTCCCCTATGGGCCGGTGCTCCTGCCTCACACCTAGCTCGGCTTCACGCTGTTGAAACCAATGCTTTCAGAATTATTGGAATCTCCCGCGATGAAGCTATCTCTGAGGGCCTTTCACTCACTCACCGCAGGCAGGTAGGTGGTCTTTCTGTCTTCTACCGACTCCTCTCCGGCCTTGCACCCCCAGCTCTCTCTGTGCTCTGTCCCCCAAATATTCCTACAGGTCGCACAAGATCTGCCAGCAACCCTCTGATGGTTAAACTGCCGAAATCTCGGCTCTCTGCTCACCTTCACTCTTTCATTCCTCTTTTCTCCCGCCTCTGGAACAAACTCCCTCACTCCCTTCAA
This sequence comes from Myxine glutinosa, assembly GCF_964187855.1. NCBI lineage: Eukaryota > Metazoa > Chordata > Myxini > Myxiniformes > Myxinidae > Myxine > Myxine glutinosa. Next base: position 87,771,541 of record NC_136265.1, read on the forward strand.
TCCCACTCCTCCCTCCAGGTCTTTAAAACAACTGTTCACCACCATCTCTTATCTTCCCCCATCCAAAACCTTGATCTTTTCTACCCCCGCTAATTCACCCCAGATCCACCTTGTTTGAAATTCCAACTTCTTTCCTGGAAGTCCTGGCAGTGTCCATATGTTTTATACCTCTCCCACCGCCCCCTTCCCATGCCCCCCCCCCCCCAAAGCCCTCGCCTTCTCTCAGATCTCTCGATGTCTCCATGTCTCTCGGTCCCTGCTCTCAAATGTTGTGTTTGTGTCCTTCCCCCTCTCTCCCCATCTTGTCTACCGCTCCCGATGTTATATGTTTTATGTGTCGGTTTGTCTTTGTGTGTGATTAATGTTCGCTCTTTCACGAGCCTCGATCTTGTATACAAAAAAAATAAAATAAATAACTTCCTCATCTTTCACGTTTTCCATCAGCTTCTCTATCGCACTCCAGAACGTGTCCTTCTCTTCATCGCTTCGACCAACCTGCGGAGCATATCCCGAGATGACGTTCACCAAGAGCTTTCCAATCATCATTTTCACCATCATCAACCTATCACTCACTCTAGTCACACTCACCGCACTGTCTACAAACTCCTCAGAAAACAGGACACCAACACCATTCACGCCCTCCAGGCACCCTTGCCACACAAACTTGTATTTCTGTCCCTGCCTACCCTTCACCATTCTCACACCACTTCCCTTCCATCTCGTCTCTTGCACACAACATATGTCTACTCTTCTTCTGACCAATACTTCCACCACTTCTCCTGATCTCCTTGTCATTGTCCCTGGATTCCATGTCCTAAACCTCAGAAACCGATCTCCACTTCGGGCTGTTCCCTGCCCATATGTAGTTGTAATTGTCATGGTTCTCTTTTTGAGGCAATGTTTTTTTTTATGGCCGGATGCCCTTCCTGACGCCAACCCTCTTAGTCGCCTCTTACGACACGCAGGGATACGGCGAACCTATTCTTATCCAGGGTACACACTGGGACCAGGGTACACACAGTGTTATGTGATGTGAAATCCTCCACAGGTGATGGATTGGCAGGTATCTTCATAGGTTGTATCTTGGTCGATTTTCTTTTTCGAGGAATTGTGTGTCATTCCCTCAGAGGAAGTCTTCCAATTTCGTGATATATCGTCAATTCAATTTTAAATTTTATATCACATTTCAAATTGGCCACTATGTATTAGATTATATCAAATTCATGAAAATGACAAAAAAACATCATCTTCTTCACAGCCACTTCAAAATAATTTTCCCAGAAAATGTCTCCCCCCACTTTTCAATAGCGATCAACGCCCCTGTATGGGCCTATCACATTCACGACAGACAGGTGAGTGGTATGACTTTCTTATCCTGTCTCCTTTCTGGTGTGCTCTTTCCATGCGTTGTGCCCCCCCCCCCACCCCCACCCCATCACCCTCTCTCCCGTCCTCCCCCCAGGTTTCTGCAGTTCTGCAGGGAACACGTCCCACAGCAACACCCCACTGGTGAAATTCCCAAAATACAGGAAACCTGTTCACCTTCACCCTTTCGTTCCCCTTTTTTAACCACTTGTGGAAACAACTTCCACATTCTCTTCAATCTCATTCTTCCCTCTAAATCTTCAAGACAGCTGTTCATCACAATCTCGGATCATGCTCAATCCAACCATGATCTTTTCCACCCCAAGCGACCCCAACATTGCGAATTTGGGGTGTTTTAATGGGGGTAGAAAAGATCAAGGTTTTGGATGGGGGAAGACAAAGGGATGGTGGCGAACAGCTGTTTTTAAGACCTGGAGAGAGCAGAGGGATTGAAGAGAGTGATGGAGTTATTTCAGAGGCAGGAGAAAAGAGGAATGAAAGAGTGAAGGTGAGCAGAGAGTCTTGATTTTGGCAGTTTCACCAGAAGAGGGCTGCTGGCAGATCTTGTGCCACCTGCAGGAATATATGGGGGAACTTTCCATTTTATTCCTTCCTTTCTGCTCAAGATGCTTCAGGAGCCTTTTTCAATAACACAAAAAAAAGCACATGAAACCAACACAGACCTCATTGGAAGTGATATCAATCACACAACTCACCATTCGGCTTGTCACATTGCTCCTCCTCCTCCTCCAGACCAAAGGAGTTCACATCCTCGATTTTTATCTGCAGAATCTCAGGAAATCCTTCCAGCTCCTCAACCTTCATTCCACACACGAGCACTGTCGGCTGTTCCGATTCCGGCTGCACATCACAGGCATCCTTCTCACAGCCAACTTGAGCGTACATGGTGGGTGAACCTTCAGAGAGGAGGGAAACATACCACTCTTCCTGATGTTTAGTCCACTCTGCGTACCTTGATCTGACAAAGTGCCAATATGTGAAGTACCTCCATACTTGAGGCCTTATCTTCTGCTTAAATCAGTTACAGAACTTTAAACTTTCACCACACACCAACGCACACCCTGTGACCCCCCCTCCCTCCCTCCCCCAAAAAAACAAAATTGCATGTCCGAAGACAATACTGTAAATTGTACAACATGTTGATGTGAACGTTGATTTGGCTGCATATAAAACATTAAAAAGTCTCGATATTTATGTTAAATCTGGGCCTGTTCTGCAATTTTATGATAAAGACATTCAATGGTGAGAAGGCCTCAAACACAAGCACAGGGGATGTGTATGAAGGAGTACTTGTGCTGACAGGTAATCCATGCCACAGGTGTGCTGATATGCAGACAGTTTCCGGACATCAATAACTTTCAGGTGATAAATAAGAAACCACTTTAAATAAAATCGGATGGAACAACAACATTCCTCTGGAACATGTCCGTGGGAATTCAGTTCATGTTCATCACACTGGGAAGTAGGACTGAATCACCTGTATTACAGGTTTCAAAGAAGAGCATTTGTATCATTAGATAGTTTGAACACGAGGAAAGTGAAGTTTATTTGGAAATTCAATGAGCGTATTTACACAGGAAAGAGGAAGAAGAATCGGCAAATCCCAAAATTCAAAATGTGAGGAGGAAGAGGTTGCCAGACGGTACTTTCAGATAGAGAGAGAAAGATTTGTCAGGATTGAAGGAAATATTTTAAGTGTTTGACCAGTTTGTGATTTGTTTAGACCTGGAAAAAACACCACAATAAATCTATCCGAACACGACATGGACCTCAACACCCAATCAGGGACGGGGGGGGGGGGCAGGGGGGGAGGGGAGGGAAGGGGGACAAATTAAGTAGCTACAACCTCCATCATGTAAAATTTTGGTTGAGATTGGATGAGGAACAACCAAATGTATCGCGGACAAAAATCGACAAACAGACAGACAGACAGACAGATAGACACACTAAATTGCCTATTTTAGTATGATATATCTATCATATATGAAGGTCATCCATGGAAACATTGAAAAGCCCACTGTGTGCACAACACCGCCTATACCATGAGCAACAATGCTCCTCACGAAGAAGTTTCAAACCCGAAATCTCCACAACTCTTCCTCTACTCATGAAGATGTTTAAAACAGGAAATCTCCACAACTCTTCCTCTACTCATGAAGATGTTTAACACCCGAAATCTCCACAACTCTTCCTCCACTCACGAAGATGTTTAAAACAGGAAATCTCCACAACTCTTCCTCTACTCACGAAGATGTTTAAAACCCGAAATCTCCACAACTCTTCCTCGACTCATGAATATGTTTAAAACCAGAAATCGCCACAACTCTTCTTCCACTCATGAAGATGTTTAAAAACCGAAACGGCCACAACTCTTCCTCCACTCACAAAGAAGTTTCAAACCCGAAATCTCCACAACTCTTCCTCCACTCACGAAGAAGTTTCAAACCCGAAATCTCCACAACTCTTCCTCCACTCACGAAGATGTTTAAAACAGGAAATCTCCACAACTCTTCCTCTACTCATGAAGATGTTTAACACCCGAAATCTCCACAACTCTTCCTCCACTCACGAAGATGTTTAAAACCCGAAATCTCCACAACTCTTCCTCCACTCACGAAGATGTTTAAAACCCGAAATCTCCACAACTCTTCCTCGACTCATGAAGATGTTTAAAACCAGAAATCGCCACAACTCTTCTTCCACTCATGAAGATGTTTAAAAACCGAAATCGCCACAACTCTTCCTCCACTCACAAATAAGTTTCAAACCCGAAATCTCCACAACTCTTCCTCCACTCACGAAGATGTTTAAAACCCCAAATCTCCACAACTCTTCCTCGACACACAAAGGTGTTCAAAACCCCCCCAAATCTCCACAACTCTTCCTCTTCTCACGAAGATGTTCAAAACCCGAAATCTCCACAACTCTTCCTCGACTCACGAAGATGTTTAAAACCCGAAATGTCCACAACTCTTCCTCTACTCACACAGATGTTTAAAACCCGAAATCGCCACAACTGTTCCTCCACTCACGATAATGTTTAAAACCCCACATCTCCACAACTCTTCCTCTACTCATGAAGATGTTTCAAACCCGAAATCTCCACAACTCTTCCTCCACTCATGAAGATGTTTAAAAACCGAAATCGCCACAACTCTTCCTCCACTCACGAAGATGTTTCAAACCCGAAATCTCCACAACTCTTCCTCCACTCACGAAGATGTTTAAAATCCGAAATCTCCACAACTCTTCCTCTACTCATGAAGATGTTTAAAACCCCAAATCTCCACAACTCTTCCTCCACTCACGAAGATGTTTAAAACCCGAAATCTCCACAACTCTTCCTCTACTCACGAAGATGTTTAAAACCCGAAATCTCCACAACTCTTCCTCTACTCACGAAGATGTTTAAAACCCGAAATCGCCACAACTCTTCCTCCACTCACGAAGATGTTTAAAACCAGAAATCTCCACAAATCTTCCTCCACTCATGAAGATGTTTAAAAACCGAAATCGCCACAACTCTTCCTCCACTCACTAAGATGTTTCAAACCCGAAATCTCCACAACTCTTCCTCCACTCATGAAGATGTTTAAAAAGCGAAATCACCACAACTCTTCCTCCACTCACGAAGATGTTTCAAACCCGAAATCTCCACAACTCTTCCTCTACTCATGAAGATGTTTAAAACTCGAAATTGCCACAACTGTTCCTCCACTCACGATAATGTTTAAAACCACAAATCTCCACAACTCTTCCTCTACTCATGAAGATGTTTAAAACCCGAAATCTCCACAACTCTTCCTCCACTCACGAAGATGTTTAAAACCCGAAATCTCCACAACTATTCCTCGACTCATGCAGATGTTTAAAACCAGAAATCGCCACAACTCTTCTTCCACTCATGAAGATGTTTAAAAACCGAAATCGCCACAACTCTTCCTCCACTCACAAAGAAGTTTCAAACCCGAAATCTCCACAACTCTTCCTCCACTCACGAAGATGTTTAAAACAGGAAATCTCCACAACTCTTCCTCTACTCATGAAGATGTTTAACACCCGAAATCTCCACAACTCTTCCTCTACTCACGAAGATGTTTAAAACCCGAAATCTCCACAACTCTTCTTCCACTCATGAAGATGTTTAAAAACCGAAATCGCCACAACTCTTCCTCCACTCACGAAGATGTTTCAAACCCGAAATCTCCACAACTCTTCCTCGACTCACGAAGATGTTTAAAACCGGAAATCTCCATAACTCTTCCTCTACTCACGAAGATGTTTAAAACCCGAAATCTCCACAACTCTTCCTCTACTCACGAAGATGTTTAAAACCCGAAATCTCGACAACTCTTCCTCTACTCACGAAGATGTTTAAAACCCGAAATCTCCACAACTCTTCCTCCACTCATGAAGATGTTTAAAAACCGAAATCGCCACAACTCTTCTTCCACTCACTAAGATGTTTCAAACCCGAAATCTCCACAAATCTTCCTCGACTCACGAAGATGTTTAAAACCGGAAATCTCCACAACTCTTCCTCCACTCATGAAGATGTTTAAAAACCGAAATCGCCACAACTCTTCTTCCACTCACTAAGATGTTTCAAACCCGAAATCTCCACAACTCTTCCTCTACTCACGAAGATGTTTAAAACCCGAAATCTCCACAACTCTTCCTCTACTCACGAAGATGTTTAAAACCCGAAATCGCCACAACTCTTCCTCCACTCACGAAAATTGTTTAAATCCCGAAATCTCCACAAATCTTCCTCCACTCATGAAGATGTTTAAAACCCGAAATCTCCACAACTCTTCCTCCACTCACGAAGATGTTTCAAACCCGAAATCTACACAACTCTTCCTCTACTCACGAAGATGTTAAAAACACCAAATCTACACAACTCTTCCTCCACTCACGAAGATGTTTCAAACCCGAAATCTACACAACTCTTCCTCTACTCACGAAAATGTTTAAAATAAGAATCTCCACAACTCTTCCTCGACTCACGAAGATGTTTAAAACCCGAAATCTCCACAACTCTTCCTCTACTCACGAAGATGTTTAAAAATAAAACACCAAATCGAATGTCCAGTGCACCAGATCCACGCTTGATCCACGCTTGTCGCTTGATCCGCGCCGACTCTTCTTCCTCTCATTTCACGAATTTTTCTTCTTCCTTTTTCTATTCCATGTTACTTCTACTTTTATCGAATCCCTCTCGATCGATATCTCATCCCATCGCATATTATCCTCGTTACTTCAAGTTTAAAAGTTTTATTCACAAAAATATTGAATCTCGAATGAAAACGAGGAGGAAAAAAGGAGGTTTGACATGCCAAGCTGGACGATGCACCTTCCTCAAGGTGTCTTGAAGAGTTGGAGTTGGAGAGAAGATTGATTCGGAATTTTGAAATTCAGTTAAACACCAATGGTGATGGAACATCACTTGAGGGTTGAGAACCTTCCGACGATTGTGGACATTCGGTTGTTGTTGAGTGTTCACTTGTGTTTAGTTGTTGTTGGGTCATCGGTGCAGCCTGTGACTGCTGGTTTGTATCATTGCTGAGAGCGAGACTGTTCCGCTGTGTCGGTGCTCCAATAACAGCAACACACACTTTGATGAATCACCCTTGTGGTTGATTTTGGTTGATGTCGGTGCTCCAATAACAGTAACACACACTTTGATGAATCACCCTTGTGGTTGATTTTGGTTGATGTCGGTGCTCCAATAACAGCAACACACACTTTGATGAATCACCCTTGTGGTTGATTTTGGTTGATGTCGGTGCTCCAATAACAGCAACACACACTTTGATGAATCACCCTTTTGGTTGATCGGGGGTGCAAACATCCCTCCCTCCTCCCATTTCCCGTTTTCATTGCTAAATTATTTGTTGTGATATTGTTTGCAGACAGAGGCAGATACAGAGTGGTGGCATCATTCAACGTTCTCTCCATGGGTCAATCAATGATGTGTGCTTAACGTTTTATAACTAACTGTAGCGGTTACCGCTGGATGTACATAATCGCCTTGCACCGGCCAGAACACGGCCAGACGCGCCTCTCCCGGGCATGCCCGGACTCACTGTTCCCGGGCACGCCCGAACCTCCCGGGCACGCCCGGTCTCGTCTTTCCAGGGCTCGCCCAGAGCGTCCGGGCATGCCCGCTATCGCCTTTCCAGGGCTCGCCCAGAGCGTCCGGGCATGCCCGCTCTCGCCTTTCCAGGGCTCGCCCAGAGCGTCCGGGCATGCCCACTCTCGCCTTTCCAGGGCCCGCCCAGAGCGTCCGGGCATGCCCGCTCTCGCCTTTCCAGGGCTCGCCCAGAGCGTCCGGGCATGCCCGCTATCGCCTTTCCAGGGCTCGCCCAGAGCGTCCGGGCATGCCCGCTCTCGCCTTTCCAGGGCTCGCCCAGAGCGTTCGGGCATGCCCGCTCTCGCCTTTCCAGGGCTCGCCCAGAGCGTCCGGGCATGCCCGCTATCGCCTTTCCAGGGCTCGCCCAGAGCGTCCGGGCATGCCCGCTCTCGCCTTTCCAGGGCTCGCCCAGAGCGTCCGGGCATGCCCGCTATCGCCTTTCCAGGGCTCGCCCAGAGCGTCCGGGCATGCCCGCTATCGCCTTTCCAGGGCTCGTCCAGAGCGTCCGGGCATGCCCGCTATCGCCTTTCCAGGGCTCGTCCAGAGCGTCCGGGCATGCCCGCTATCGCCTTTCCAGGGCTCGTCCAGAGCGTCCGGGCATGCCCGCTATCGCCTTTCGAGGGCTCGCCCAGAGCGTCCGGGCATGCCTGCTATCGCCTTTCCAGTGCTCGCCCAGAGCGCCCGGGCACGCCCAGCCTCGACTTGCCAGGCCGCAGCCAAACAAGCCCGGGCAGGTCCAGACTCGCCTTTCCAAGGCTCGCCCTTGATACCCGGGCATGCCCGGTATGGCTTTTGCCGGGCAAACTTCCCGACATAAATGTGTATATATATTGTTGCCCGAAAAACGGGCTTGTCAGAATACCTGAGCTGTTTTGTTTCAATAAAGCAACTCGGACGAATTCCGTCTTTGGTCGCGTCAATTCTTTCTACTCGCGTTGGAGCGCAGTTCCTTCATTGGTGACCTACCGACATGGATACGGCAGTGACGCTTAAACTGCCTACCTTCTGGGAGGCTCACGCGGCTGTTTGGTTCGCCCAGGCGGACTCCCAGTTCGCCCTGCGAGGCATCACCGCGGACGACACCCGCTTCCACCATGTTGTGGCGGCGCTCGGTTCCACCACCGCGGCCCGCGCCTTGAGCCTCCTCCAGCACCCGCCGGCTGCTGACAAATACGACGCGCTGAAGACGCTCCTCCTCAGCGCTTTCGCCCTCTCACCGGCAGCACGCGCACGGCGCCTGCTTGACCTGCCCGAGCTCGGCGACACGCGCCCGTCCGAGCGCATGGACTATATGCTCTCGTTGCTCGGCGAGCACTCTCCGGCATTCCTGTTCCGGGAGCTGTTCCTCCGTCAGCTGCCTAACCCGGTACGCCTCGCCCTGGCTGGCACGTTGATCACGGATTCCCGCGCCCTCGCCAGGGAAGCCGATAAGATCTCCTCGGCGGGCCAGCACATCGGCGCGGTTACCTGGAGCCCGCCGCCGTCCGAGGCGACGCCCACGACGCCCGAGCGCCCTGCGCGGTTGGAGGCCGAACTGCCGGTGCAACGGGCGGCCGCCACGCCGCACCGCCCGCTTCCGACATGACGGCCGGGGCCTCCACCTGACCGGGCATGGTGTTATTACCACGCCAGGTTCGGACACAAGGCTCGGACGTGCCGGCCCCCGTGCACTTTCGGCAGGTCGGGAAACGGCCGGGGGCCGGCGTTCATTCCCAGCCATGAGCGCCGGCCACTCGGGCAACTTGCTGTTTATTCGGGACAAAGCGTCTGGACGGCGTTTCCTGTGCGACACCGGCGCCCAACTGAGCGTCATACCTGCCTCCGAGCAGGACAGGCTGGACGCAGTTTGCGGCCCCTCTTTGGTCGCTGCTAATGGCTCGGCCATACGCACTTTCGGCCCACGCGTCGTCACCCTCTGCTTCGGCAGCCAGTGCTTTCAATGGACTTTTGTTACCGCCAGCGTCCCCGTGGCTTTGCTGGGCGCCGACTTCCTCTGCGCACACGGGCTGCTGGTCGACGTCAAACGACGTCGCCTTGTCCACGCCGAGACCTTCAGCTCCCTGGCGTGCACAATGAGCAGCTCCGCGCCGACCGAACTGGCGTGCGCCCTCCCGGCAACGAACGAGTTCGCTCGCCTGCTCGTGGAATTCCCGGCCCTCACGTGGCTGACGTTTTCGGCCGTCGCGGTGCGGCACGGGATCGAGCACCACATACCCACTACGGGCCCGCCGGTCTACGCCAGGGCCCGCCGCCTCGACCCAGCCAGGCTCGCCGTGGCAAAGGCCGAATTTGACGCGTTGGAGCACCTCGGCATCGTGTGGCGCTCCGATAGCGCGTGGGCCTCGCCACTGCACATCGTGCCAAAGCCGGGGGGTGGATGGCACCAGTGTGGCGACTACTGCCGTCTCAATGACGCTACCACCCCCGACAGGTACCCGATCCCGCATATTTAGGACTTTTCCGCCCGTTTGGCGGGACGGGTCATCTTTTCGAAAATTGACCTGATACGGGGCTACCACCAGGTACCTGTCCGGGCGGCCGACGTCCCGAAGACGGCCGTCATCACGCCGTTCGGCCTGTTCGAATTTTTGCGGATGCCGTTTGGCCTCAAGAACGCGGTCCAGGCGTTCCAGCGCTTGATGGACGGCGTGCTGCGCAACCTGCCATTTCTTTTCGTCTATCTGGACGACATCTCGTCGCCAGCACATCCCGCGCCGAGCACCTCCCCCACCTCCGAACACTGTTCGGTCGCCTCAGCGAGCACGGCTTAATTGTCAACCCGGTCAAATGCCACTTCGGCGCGACGACCGTTGACTTTTTGGGCCACCGCATCACCAAGACCGGGGCCGTGCCGCTGCCGACCAAGGTCGAGGCCATCACCACGTTCCCGCGTCCCCGTTCCATCAAGGCCCTCCAAGAGTTCCTCGGCATGGTGAATTTTTATCACCGATTCGTGCCCCGCGCTGCTCAGCTCATGCGGCCCCTTTACGAGGCCCTCCGGGGCAAGCCGGCCAAGCATGACATTGTTTGGTCCGCGGCCATGGACGCGGCCTTCGCCAGTGCCAAACGGGCCCTCGCCGACGCAACGCTGCTGGCTCACCCGGTGCTCAATGCGCCCATCGCCCTCACTACGGACGCCTCCAACTACGCGGTGGGCACCGTCCATGAGCAATGGGTGGACGGGGTTTGGCAGCCACTCGCTTTTTTCAGCCGGCAACTCCGGCCGAATGAGTTAAACTACAGCACGTTCGACCGCGAGCTGCTCGGGCTATTCCTGGCCGTTCGCCATTTCCGACACCTCCTGGAGGGCTGCCCGTTCACGGCTTTCGTCGACCACAAGCCGTTGGTCTACGCAATGGCTAAGGTCACGGAGCCGTGGTCGGCCCGCCAGCAGCGCCACCTCTCCGCCGTGTCGGAGTTCACCACGGACATCCAGCACGTCGCCGGCAAAGACAACGCCGTGGCCGACTGCCTTTCACGGGCCAGCGCGAACGCGGTCCACCTCGGCGTGGACTTCACGCTCATGGCGGCCGACCAGACCACCGACGCCTCGGTGCAGGCACTCCGCGTGGCGGACACGGGCCTCCGCCTGGCCGACATCCCCTTCGCGGGCACCGTCCTGCTCTGCGACGTCTCCCAGGGCCAGCCTCGCCCCATCGTGCCCGTTTCCTGGCAGCGCCGCATCTTCACCTCCATCCACGGCCTTTCTCACCCGGGCCGGAAAGCTTCTCAGAAGCTGGTGTCGGCGCGTTTCGTCTGGCACGGCCTTCGACGAAACATCCGCGACTGGGCCAACGCCTGCACGGCCTGCCAGCGAGCCAAGGTCCACCGCCACACCCAGGCCCCGCTGGCACCTTTCGCCGTGCCTGAACGGTGTTTCGACCACGTCCACGTGGACCTGGTGGGTCCCCTGCCCCCCTCGCGGGGGTTCACCCACCTGCTCACCATGGTGGACAGGACCACCAGGTGGCCGGAGGCCATGCCCCTCACCTCCACCACCGACGTGGCGCAGGCGTTCATCGCCACCTGGGTCGCGTGCTTCGGCGCACCAGCGGACATCTCGTCCGACCGCGGCCCACAGTTCACGTCTGAGCTTTGGGGCGCGGTCGCCCGTTCGTTGGGGGTCACGCTGCATGCCACCACGGCCTACCACCCCCAAGCCAATGGGTTGTGCGAGCGGTTTCACCGCTCCATGAAGGCCGCACTCATGGCCGGCCTTCAGGACGACGGTTGGGCCGACCGGCTGCCGTGGGTCCTTTTGGGCCTTCGCACGGCCCCCAAGGAAGACCTCCAGGCGTCCGCCGCCGAGCTCGTCTACGGCCAGCCACTCCGCATCCCGGGCGAATTCGTGCCTGACGCTACCAGTCCCTGGTCCGCCGCTCGCCAGCGCTCGGACCTCCAGGAGGCCGCCCGACGATTTGCCCCCGTGCCGACGTCCCGCCACGGTGGCCCCCAGTCCTACATCCCCCCGGCGCTTCGCACAGCGGAGTACGTCTTTGTGCGTCATGACGCGCACCGGGGGCCACTCCGGCCGCCATACGACGGGCCCTTCCGGGTCCTGCGACGGGGCGACAAGTCTTTCATCGTCGACTTCGGCGGCCGGCCGGACCGGATTTCTGTGGACCGCCTCAAACCGGCGCACATGGACGTCGACCGGCCACCACGGTTGGCCCTTCCTCCGCGGCGAGGCCGCCCCCCGTCCACAGTTCCCCCCGCTCGACCACCCACCACCATGTCAGACCCCTCCCCACGACCCTCCAGGGGTCGCTTCGGCCGGGTCATCCGGACCCCCCTTAAATTTACCCTGCCGGTGCAGGTCGATTCTGGAGGGGCGTGTGTAGCGGTTACCGCTGGATGTACATAATCGCCTTGCACCAGCCAGAACACGGCCAGACGCGCCTCTCCCGGGAAAGGCCCGGACTCACTGTTCCCGGGCATGCCCGAACCTCCCGGGCACGCCCGGTCTCGTCTTTCCCGGGCATGCCCGCTCTCGCCTTTCCAGGGCTCGCCCAGAGCGTCCGGGCATGCCCGCTATCGCCTTTCCAGGGCTCGTCCAGAGCGTCCGGGCATGCCCGCTATCGCCTTTCCAGGGCTCGCCCAGAGCGTCCGGGCATGCCCGCTATCGCCTTTCCAGGGCTCGCCCAGAGCGTCCGGGCATGCCCGCTATCGCCTTTCCAGTGCTCGCCCAGAGCGCCCGGGCACGCCCAGCCTCGACTTGCCAGGCCGCAGCCAAACACGCCCGGGCAGGTCCAGACTCGCCTTTCCAAGGCTCGCCCTTGATACCCGGGCATGCCCGGTATAGCTTTTGCCGGGCAAACTTCCCGACATAAATGTGTATATATATTGTTGCCCGAAAAACGGGCTGGTCAGAATACCTGAGCTGTTTTGTTTCAATAAAGCAACTCGGACGAATTCCGTCTTTGGTCGCGTCAATTCTTTCTACTCGCGTTGGAGCGCAGTTCCTTTATAACGATTGTGCTTACATATTATTTCGAACCATGAGATTGAAGGAGCTGGGGCTCCCACGTCGATCGGAGGAATGGACGCGACAAAAAGCTGGAATTCATCCGAGTTGCTTTAATCAAACCAAACACTCAGGCACTCTGAAAAGCCCGTTTATCGGGCAGCAATATATATACATATTATCCCGGAGCGTTTGCCCAGGAAAGGCGAGAGGGGGCGTGGCCCAGCGTCCTGGCTGCGGCCTGGCAAGTTGAGGGCGAGCCTGCCGGGGCGTCCTGGACGAGCCCGGCATGGTGATCGCTCGCGTCCTTGATAGGTGCAAGGCGATTGTGAAAACCCAGCGGTAGCCGCTACACACGTCCCCCCAGAATCGACTTGCACCGGCAGGGTCAATTTGAGGGGGGTCCTGATGACCCGGCCGAAGCGACCCCTGGCGGGTCGTGGGAGGGGGTCCGGTGTGGTGGTGGGCGGTCGAGTGGGGGGCACCATGGATGGGGGGCGGCCTCGCCGCGGCGGAAGGGCCACCCGTGGTGGGTGGTTGACGTCCACGTGCGCCGGCTTGAGACGGTCCACCGCAATCCGGTCCGACCTGCCGCCGATGTCGATGACGAACGACTTGTTGTCCCGTCGCAGCACCCGGAAGGGCCCGTCGTACGGCGGCCGGAGTGGCCCCCGATGTGCGTCGTGACGCACAAAAACATACTCCGCTGTGCGAAGTGCTGGGGGGACGTAGGACTGGGGGTCACCGTGGTGGGATGTTGGCACGGGGGCAAACCGTCGGGCGGCCTCCTGGAGGTCCGAGCGCTGGTGAGCTGCGGACCAGGGACTGGTAGCGTCGGGCACGAATTCGCCCGGGACGCGTAGCGCCTGGCCATAGACAAGCTCGGCGGTGGATGCCTGGAGGTCCTCCTTGGGGGCCGTGCGGAGGCCCAAAAGGACCCACGGCAGCCGGTCGGCCCAACCGCCGTCTTGAAGGCCGGCCATGAGCGCGACCTTCATGGAGCGGTGGAATCGGTCGCACAACCCGTTTGCTTGGGGGTGGTAGGCCGTAGTACGGTGGAGCTTGACCCCCAGGTTGCGGGCGACCGTGCCCCACAGCTCGGAGGTGAACTGTGGTCCGTGGTCTGACGAGATGTCCGCCGGTGCGCCGAAGCGGGCGACCCAGGTGGCGATGAAAGCCTGCGCCACGTTGGCGGTGGTGGTGGAGACGAGGGGAACGGCCTCCGGCCACCTGGTGGTCCTGTCCACCATGGTGAGCAGGTGTGTGAACCCCCGTGACGGGGGGAGGGGGCCCACCAGATCCACGTTGACGTGGTCGAAACGTCGTTCGGGCACGGTGAAAGGTGCCAGCGGGGCCTGGGTGTGTCGGTGGACCTTGGCCCGTTGGCAGGCCGTGCAGGTGCTGGTCCAATCGCGGACGTCGCGACGAAGGCCGTGCCAGACGAATCGCGCCGACACCAGCTTCTGGGAAGCTTTCCAGCCCGGGTGGGAAAGGCCGTGGAGGGAGGCGAAGATGCGGCGTTGCCAGGTGACGGGCACGATGGGGCGAGGCTGGCCTTGGGAGACGTCGCAGAGCAGGACAGTGTCCGCGAAGGGGATGTCGGCCAGGCGGAAGCCCGTGTCCGCCGCCCGGAGGGCTTGCACCATGGTGTCGGTGGTTTGGTCCGCCGCCATAAGCGCAAAGTCCACGCCCAGGTGGACCGCGTTCGCGCTGGCCCGGGAAAGACAGTCGGCCACGGCGTTGTTTTTGCCGGCGACGTGCCGGATGTCCGTGGTAAACTCCGACACGGCGGAGAGGTGGCGCTGTTGGCGGGCCGACCACGGCTCCGTGACCTTGGCCATGGCGTAAACCAACGGCTTGTGGTCGACGAATGCCGTGAAAGCTCGGCCCTCCAGGAGGTGGCGGAAATGGCGGACGGCCAGGTGTAGACTGAGGAGCTCCCGGTCAAACGTGCTGTATTTGAGCTTGTTCGGCCGGAGCTGCCGGCTGAAAAAAGCGAGTGGCTGCCAAACCCCGTTCACCCATTGCTCATGTACGGCGCCCACCGCATAGTCGGAGGCATCCGTGGTGAGGGTGATGGGAGCGTTGAGCACCGGGTGAGCGAGCAATATTGCGTCGGCGAGGGCCCGCTTTGAGCTTTGGAAGGCCGCATCCATTGCTGCGGACCAGGCGATGTCGTGCTTGGCCGGCTTGCCCCGGAGGGCTTCGTAGAGGGGCCGCATGAGTTGAGCAGCGCGGGGCACGAAGCGGTGATAAAAATTCACCATTCCCAGGAATTCCTGCAGGGCCTTTATGGTGCGGGGACGCGGGAACGTGGTGATGGCCTCGACCTTGGTTGGCAGCGGCACGGCCCCGTTCTTGGTGATGTGGTGGCCCAAAAAATCAACGGCCGTCGTGCCGAAGTGGCATTTGGCCGGGTTGACGATGAGGCCGTGCTCGCTGAGGCGCCCGAACAGTGTTCGGAGGTGGAGGAGGTGCTCGGCCCGGGACGTGCTGGCGACGAGGATGTCGTCCAGGTAAACGAAAAGGACCGGCAGGTCACGCAGCACACCGTCCATCAAGCGCTGGAACGCCTGAGCCGCGTTCTTGAGACCAAACGGCATCCGCAAGAATTGGAATAAGCCGAACGGCGTGATGACTGCCGTTTTAGGGACGTCGGCCGCCCTGACAGGTACCTGGTGATATCCCCGTATGAGATCAATTTTCGCAAAAATGACCCGTCCCGCCAGACGGGCGGAGAAGTCTTGGATATGCGGGATCGGGTACCTGTCGGGGGTGGTAGCGTCAGGCTAGAGACGGCGGTAGTCGCCACACGGGCGCCATCCACCCCCCGGCTTTGGCACGATGTGCAGTGGCGAGGCCCACGTGCTATCGGAGCGCCGCACGATGCCGAGGTGCTCCAACGCGTCGAATTCGGCCTTCGCCACGGCGAGCTTGGCTGGGTCGAGGCGGCGGGCCCTGGTGTAGACCGGCGGGCCCGTGGTTGGTATGTGGTGCTCGATCCCATGCCGTACTGCGACGGCCGAAAACGTCGGCCGCGTGAGGGCCGGGAACTCCGTGAGCAGGCGAGCAAACTCGTTCGCCGCGGGGACAGCGCATGCCAGCTCGGTCGGCGCGGAGCTGCTCAATGTGCATACCAGGGAGCTGAAGGTTTCGGCGTTGATTAAACGACGCCGTTGGACGTCCACCAGCAGTCCGTGTGCGCAGAGGAAGTCGGCGCCTAGCAGAGCCATGGGCACGTTTGCGGTTACAAACGTCCAAGCAAAGCGTTGGCCGCCGAAGCAGAGGGTGACGTTGCGCGGGCCGAAGGTGCGGATGGTCGATCCGTTGGCCGCAACCAAGGAGGGGCCACAAACCGCGGATTGCCTGTCCTGGTCAGAGGTGGGTATGACGCTCAGTTGGGCACCGGTGTCGCACAGGAAGCGCCGTCCGGACGCTTTATCCGTGATGAACAGTAAGTTGCCTGTGTGGCCGGCGCTCATGGCTGGTAATGAACGCCGGCCCGGCCGTTTCCCGGCCTGCCGAAGGTGCACGGGGGTCGGCATGTCCGGGCCTTCTGTCCGAACCTGGCATGATAGTAACACCACGCTTGGTCAGGTGGAGGCCCCGGTCATCGTGCTGGAGGTGGTCGGCTCGGTGTAGCGGCCGCCAATTGCGTCGGCAGTTCGGTCGTCGACCGTGCCGGGTGCTCGGGCGCCATGGGTGTTGCGTCGGACGGCGGTGGGTCCCATGTCGCCGCTGCGATGCGCTGTCCTGCGACGGAGATCTTGTCGGCTTCTCTGGCAAGGGCCCGGGGATCTGTGATCGTCGTGCTTGCCAGGGCGAGGCGTACCAGGTTAGGCAGCTGACGGAGGAACAGCTCCCGGAACAGGAATGCCGGAGAGTGCTCGCCGAACAGTGAAAGCATGTAGTCCATTCGCTCGGAAGGGCGCGTGTCGCCGAGCTCGGGCAGGTCGAGCAGGCGCCGTGCGCGCTCCGCCGATGGGAGGGCGAAAGCGTCGAGGAGAAGCTTCTTAATCGCGCCATATTTGTCAGCGGCTGGCGGGCTCTCGAGGAGGCTCAGGGCGCGGGCCGCGGTGGCCGAAACGAGCGCTGCTACCACATGGTGGAAGCGGGTGTCGTCGGCCGTGATGCCTCGCAGGGCGAACAGGGAATCCGCCTTTGCGAACCAAACCGCCGCGTGAGCCTCGCAGAAGGTAGGCAGTTTAAGGGCGACTGCCGTGTCCATGTCGGTAGGTCACCAATGAAGGAGCTGGGGCTCCCACGTCGATCGGAAGAATGGACGCGACAAAAAGCTGGAATTCATCCGAGTTGCTTTAATCAAACCAAACACTCAGGCACTCTGAAAAGCCCGTTTATCTGGCAGCAATATATATACATATTATCCCGGAGCGTTTGCCCAGGAAAGGCGAGAGGGGGCGTGGCCCAGCGTCCTGGCTGCGGCCTGGCAAGTTGAGGGCGAGCCCGGCATGGTGATCGCTCCACGTCCTTGATAGGTGCAAGGCGATTGTGAAAACCCAGCGGTAGCCGCTACAAGATTACATTTTGTAACTAACTTGTGCTTACATATTATGTCGAACCATTGTGATTACATTTTATAACTAACTGTTCTGCTTACATGTGATAACGAACTGTTGTGCTTTAAGGTTATAACTTACTATTGTGCTTACATATTACAACTATATATTGTGCTTACATGATATAACTAACTATTGTGCTTACATTTTATACCTAACTATTGTGCTTACACGTTATAACTAACTATTGTCCTTACATTTTATGACTAACTTGTGCTTCCACGTTATAACTAACTATTGTGCTTTAATGTTATAACTTACTCTTGTGCTTACATATTATGTCGAACCATTGAGATTACATTTTATGACTAACTGTTGTGCTTACATATGATGTCGAACCATTGAGATTACATTCTATAACTAACGATTGTGCTTACATGTGATAACGAACTGTTGTGCTTTAAGGTTATAACTTACTATTGTGCTTACATATTACAACTATATATTGTGCTTACATGATATAACTAACTATTGTGCTCACATATTATACCTAACTATTATGCTTACACGTTATAACTTACTCTTGTGCTTACATATTATGTCGAACCATTGAGATTACATTTTATAACTAACTGTTGTGCTTACATATGATGTCGAACCATTGTGATTACATTCTACAACGATTGTGCTTACATATGATAACGAACTGTTGTGCTTTAAGGTTATAACTTACTATTGTGCTTAAATATTACAACTATATATTGTGCTTACATGATATAACTAACTGTTGTGCTTACATTTTATACCTAACTATTGTGCTTACACGCTATAACTAACTATTGTGCTTACATTTTATGACTAACTTGTGCTTACACGTTATAACTAACTATTGTGCTTTAATGTTATCACTTACTACTGTGCTTACATATTATGTCGAACCATTGTGATTACATTTTATCACTAACTATTGTGTTTGCATGTGACAACTAACTATTGTGCTTTAATGTTAAAACTTATGATTGTGCTTACATATTATAACTATCTATTGTGCTTACATGTTACAACTCACTATTGTGCTTACTTTTTATAACTACTGTGCTTACACGTTATAACTAACTATTGTGCTTACATTTTATGACTAACTATTGTGCTTACATGTTATGACAAACTATTGTGCTTTAATGTTATAACTTACCATTGTGCTTACATGATTACATTTTCTATCCAACGATTGTGCTTACATGTGATAACGAACTGTTGTGCTTTAAGGTTATAACTTACTATTGTGCTTACATATTATGTTGAACCACTGTGATTACATTTTATATCTATTGTGCTTGCATGTGATAACTAACTATTGTGCTTGCATGTGATAACTAACTATTGTGCTTTAATGTTAAAACTTACTATTGTGCTTGCATCTTATAACTATCTACTGTGCTTACATGTTACAACTAACTATTGTGCTTACACTTTATAACTATTGTGCTTACACGTTATAACTAACGATTGTGCTTACATATTATGCCGAATCATTGTGATTAGATTTTAGAATTTACTGTTGTGCTTACATACGATGTCGAACCATTGTGATTACATTTTATAACCAACTATTGTGCTTACATGTGACAACTAACTATTATGCTTTCAGGTTATAACTTTCTATTGTGCTTACATATTATAACTATCTATTGTGCTTACACGTTATAACCAACTATTGTGCTTACATGTGATAACTAACTATTGTGCTTTAATGTTAAAACTTACTATTGTGCTCACATATAACTAACTATTGCGCTTACATGATATAACTAACTAGTGTGCTTACATTTTATAACTGACTATTGTGCTTACATGTTTTAACTAGCTATTGTGCTTACATGTTATAACTAACTATTGTGCTTACATTTTATAACTAACTGTTGTGATTACATTTTATAGATAAATGGTATTCATAGAATACTTACCCTGCGCAGTCAACTTCTTGTGAGCCGAGTTCTGTTTTGAACATTATTTTTCTTTCATGCAATATGGCTGCCAGACCACGTGAGCGATGACATCATAAATTTATATTCTCGAATATAATTGTTGCATTGATCACTCTCAATAGATTTCAAACTGATCAGACCGAGCCATGTTTAAATTTTTTCCATGCAGCGGTTTTGGATATCATTATAGAGGTGAAACATTTTTCGGTTTTTCCAAATGACGCCTGTACCACATGACTTATGACGTCATGATTATCATTAAAATATTCGAAAGGAGGAGGCGCTCCCGTGGATAAAATTTCGTGTCCATCAGCCCAACAGTTGCTGAAAAAAAATTGATAATGATTGGATGGATGTGTTGTATTTGTCGAATTATGACGTCATAACGAAGGCACCGTTGAAATCATCATTAACATATCTTATTCCCCATGGTGAGTAATTGACAATGACCCAGGTCTAAATTTTTTCCATGGAACAGTTTCAGAGATAGAGAGGTGCGAATTTTTTCCAAAATAGCGCCTGTACCACGTGACCTATGACGTCATAGTTATCATTAAAATATTCTACAGGAGGAGGCCCTCCTATGGTGAATATTTAGATGTCAATCGGATCAACAGTTGCCGAGAAAATGATTTTTTTTAAATGCAGACACGGCACACAGACGCACCTGAATGCTTTACCGCGCTTTTCGCTTCCCGATCGCAGGGTAACTAATTATTGTGCTGCTGTGGAGGGAAAATTTACCATCCAGTGTTGAGTCGTGTTGTTTGCAAAGCATCTCGGGTAAAATGTTCAAATTAATGGTTTAATAGAGGATGAACATGAAAATATGTCTTGAAATGTATTTTTTCAGAAAGAGAATTGAAGATAGGAGGCAGGCAGGTGACATTGCACCACCTTGGTTAACTGTCTCCATCTCTCCGCATCTGGGTTCTCATCTTGTAAGGAGGTGTTTTGCACTTTCTATAAGCTGGAATAATGCCGATTCAGCGATAGTTGCAAACACGACACATTGGCGCCTCCATGTACGATTCGCTTCCACAGTTTTGGTGTCGGAGAAGTGGGATCGCAATACCTCCTGGAGCGGAGAACGAGAGCGTTTGGCAGCTGGAAGCGAGACAAACGTGGCCGCCACAACAGACTGAGGTAAAAGGACCTTTTGAAATCCTTGGAGAGACAAAGTAGAAGGCTTGATAGACGAAGTAGGAGGCTTGAGAGACAAAGCAGGAGGCTTGAGAGACAAAGTAGGAGGCTTGAGAGACAAAGTAGGAGGCTTGAGAGACAAAGTCGGAGGCTTGAGAGACAAAGTCGGAGGCTTGAGAGACATAGTTGGAGGCTTGAGAGACAAAGTAGGAGGCTTGAGAGACAAAGTAGGAGGCTTGAGAGACAAAGTAGGAGGCTTGAGAGACAAAGTAGGAGGCTTGAGAGACAAAGTAGGAGGCTTGAGAGACAAAGTCGGAGGCTTGAGAGACAAAGTTGGAGGCTTGAGAGACAAAGTAGGAGGCTTGAGAGACAAAGTTGGAGGCTTGAGAGACAAAGTCGGAGGCTTGAGAGACAAAGTCGGAGGCTTGAGAGACAAAGTATGAGGCTTGAGAGACAAAGTCGGAGGCTTGAGAGACAAAGTCGGAGGCTTGAGAGACAAAGTAGGAGGCTCGAGAGACAAAGTCGGAGGCTTGAGAGACAAAGTAGGAGGCTTCAGAGACAAACAATCTTGTTCAATCTTCATACTATTTACAGTAACAGTAACCAATTAAAACTAGTAACTCAAATTTCAAGAATTTATTTCTCCAATATCAAAATGTTCAATGTTTAACTTTCCCAAAATGACCCGTGACACGTCACATCGGAGTGTTCTACACAATGCACCAATCTTTGTACCACCACCAATTCCAGCGATGTGTAAATACCAATTTACCAGAATTGGGACACTGCATCCACGGCACCAACATCGCAACCTCCCATCTGTCTACACCATGCCACAACCCCGACCTCCAATGTCCATCGGTCTCCCCACACACAGATACATCTAAACTCGTCCATAAATCTCTGAGACACACACGACCTGTCCACCAAATTTCACAGTGAGGTGGGGTGGGGTGCAAATCAATTCTGAAATACAGAAGAACAAAAGAGGGGTTTGTCTGGAATTTGTCTCATTAAAACCCAATCCAAGAGTTCAGTGCAACAGACAGACAAACACAGTCATAGACACACAGAAAACCCCAGGGTCCCATTCAGGTGAGCTGGTTCCCAATCCACAAATGTGCACTTCCTCCCTCTTGCACTCTCCTTATTTCATTCCCTGTGCCAATTAAACAGACAGTTCAACGTGTGTAAAATCCAAGGTCGGAGCACGCGTTGGGCTGGTGTGGGAGTGGGATGTTTTTCTGGCCCAACCAAGCCTGTTTATCAGATTAAAGGAAATGCATTGTAAATGCAGTGAATTTTCTTAAATGCCAAAATGAAATTGGACGGAGCTTTTTGAAGCACTTTGGACAATTTGCAGCTAATGTTAACCTTTAATTTCAACTAAATTCAACTGAAGTGGTTTTCCTGACCCCAGGCAGTTACATTCAGTAACATACATCCCTGCTCACGTCACACAAGATGACAGGTGATCCACTATCAACAGACACCACACTACACAAACTTTTGGCAATGCAACAACCAAAACTGCCAAGACAACAACAACACATCCAATCCACCTCAATGGCTCACCGAGCAGCTCATTGTGTCTATGTCTGTCTAAAAAAAATGCAATTCACCACGCACACAACCATCCCACCACACACAACACAATTGAATACAACAACAAAAACAACCACTTTTAGAGGCCATTTTTCCCCACGAAAGCAGGGGTTGGCCTTTTTTGGGTACTGTGGTCCCCATTTTGAAGCAATGTTTTATGGCCGGATGCCCTTCCTGCCGCCAACCCTGTTAGTTTGCCTCTTGCAACACACAGGGAATTACCAATGAACTGGTACTCAATTTGCCGACCTCGGAAGGATGACAGGCTGAGTCAACCCCCTGGCGTTAATTCAGCAAATGACCAGGATTCGAACCCAGGATCCTGGGATCCCAAGCCGTCACCCTAACCGCTAAGCCAACACCAGGCTCACACAACACAAATGAATACAACAACAACAGGCATTTTAAAGGCCGTTTTCCCTGCACGAGCGGGGGTTAGCCTTGCGGGCCCCATGACAATCTTCTCCATTTTGCCCTCTTTCCTGCATCTCTCCTTGTTAACCCCCTTGCCCGCATTTCTTCTTCCACCATCTTTAGCCAAGTCTTTCTCTGTCTTCCCCGTCCTCTACTTCCTTCCACATTCATTTCCATCAATCTTGTCAACCAGTCACTTTCATCCTTCCTCAACACATGACCAAACCACCTCAAACTGTTTATCTTCACAGCATCAATCACAGGCTCTATTCCCATCATCTTTCGCAATTCATCATTTGTCTTCCTCTCTCTCAACGATACTCCGCACATCCGTCGAACCATTCGCATTTCCACCCTTTCCAACCTTTGTTGCTGCTCCACGTTCATTACCCATGTCTCGCTCCCATCAATCATAACACTTCTCACACATGCAGCATACACCTTTCCCTTCAGCTTCAACGACACCTCCCCTCCTCGTCAGCACGGCACTCAGTTCCCGAAACTTCTTCCATGCACATCTCACTCTAGCAACCGTTGCCGAGTCTGATCCACCTTCTCCATTCAGCATGTCTCCTCGGTAACAACATGTTTTCACACCTTCCAACTTCACGCCGTCTCCAAGATCCAACTCAACATTTCCTCCATCTGCAGCTCCCTCTGTGCACACCTTACATTTGAATGTAGCTGCCACACTGGTTAATGACCCTCTCAGACCACTACATTTTTGATGAACCCACTCAGCGCACATTGTACATTGAATGGAGTTCACTCCGACACCCTTTCTGCACATAGCACAGGGCCACTTCCCAGTTCTTTCCACCTCACCACATGCTTTACCACTTGCATCACCTTTGTTTTTCCGATATTCACCTGCAGACCTTCGTCTCCATACATTCCTTCCACTTGTTCATCTTCTCCTTCAGTCCATCCATACTTTCTGCAATCAACACCAGATCATCTGCATACAACAACTCCCACGGTAAACCCTCCTTTACGTTCCGAGCCAGCACCTCCCTCACAGCTACAAATAGTAGTGGACTTAGTACCGACCCCTGATGCACTCCCAACTTCACCTCAAACTCACCACTGTTCCCGTCCTTCGTCCTTATAGTTGTGCGCGCTCTTTTGTACATTGCCATCACTACTATGTTCAACCATTCCTCCACTCCTAACTTCCTCAATGCCCATCTCACTACGTCACGTGGAACCCTATCGATTGCTTTCTCCAGATCAACAAACCCAAGAAACAACTTCTTCCTCTTCTTCATGTACTTCTCCTGCAACTGTCTCACAATAAAGAGCGCATCTGTCGTTCCTCTTCCTGGCATAAATCCAAACTACATTTCGTCAATCTTCACTTTCTTCGTTATTCTCCTCTTCAACACCCTTTCCAATACCTTCATTCCATGCTCCAATAACTTTATCGCTCGATACGAGCCACAGTCCAGAGGCAATGTTTTTATGGCCGGATGCCTTTCCTGACGCCAACCCTTTTAGTCGCCTCTTAGGACACGCAGGGATACGGTGTACCTATTCTAAACCAGGGTACACACCTAACACAACACAATTGAATACTGCAAGCAATTCATTGACACCAGATCCAACTGGTTATCAGCAACCAAACTTAAACACACAACTGTCATCTGCTGTGACAAATAAACACCCAAATCACTTCACACCACAAATCGCGGTTCACAACGCCTTCTTCTGCAGTAAGAGTAGGTCCGTGACAGTTTAACCACCGCTACAAGATGTGGACAACCTGTGTTTAACCAGTCAAAACTAGATCAAATCAGATCTGTCCTGACTCTCAAACACACCAGGGTATTTCACGCGATCAACATCCGGTGCCCACACCAAATCTTTAAATGGCCAGAACCAGATAACGCACACTAGGTCACACACACAAGGGTTATTCCACTCGTTCCGAGCCCGGTGCCCCCAAACCGAATCTTTAACACAAATCACTGGACTTACACATCAACCGGAGAGAGGGTTTTACACCTGTACATAATAAAAACGACTGCAAGAACAAGCAAACAGATAAACACACATCATACACAATGCACGGTCATCAAAAATCAGCGATTGGTTCTTGAATACCAGACGATGTGGAGCGATAAGAGAGAGATTGTAGTACGCGCGAGGTGAAGACAGCTTTAACAGGGTACAGAATTTGTCCTTCACCTTCGATCTCTTTGCATTCACCTCCACACACTTTCCTGCTCCCCTGTCACTCCAGATCGCTCCAGCGTCAGTATCCCGTCTCACGGTCGCCATCTGCCGTGGCACTAATTTCACTTAGCCTTGATTGAGAGACAGAAGACTCAATGATTAATGTCCACAAACTGTTTAAGATAATTGACTGATTTTTAATGAAACATATCGACCTCACTTCCAGGTTTACAAGAAGATAATATAAAGCACACCACAATCTGGATATAAAATCTCAAGACAACATCCAATGAACAGACAAAGTACAAAGAAAGAAAGGAAGAGGAAAAAGATCCTCCAGCTGGTTTTCCATGGTTATTATACAGTGGGCAGATCAAGGAAAGTACAGGAGAGGGTCAGGGCAGGGGGAGGGCTAGGAGGGGAGCAGACTAGATCTGGGGGGTGGGGGGGGGGGGGGGGGGGAGGGAAGCGAAGAAAGGAGTTCGACAAGAGAAGAGTTTGCATTTGTGGTCTCTCAGCACCATTTGTTGGATCCATCCATGGCACAGCAAGTTCCTTCGTGATCGATGGTACATGTTGTTACAAAGCATCTCAGATGTTTTACACTTCAAAACTAACAAGTTATATTAGTCCATGGGCCAGGCCAGATATCGGTACCACCTGGGGTGACCAAACCTAAGTGGTACTAAAATGTTTATTGGGTCAATGTAAGTACATTAAGATGTGATAGCCTTTCCACACTGGCAGCTTTGTCCGTTTTTTGTAAAAACTTCAAATTCACCCAATAGCGGCATTGCGTCATTCATTTAAATCTTGCGGTATGCAAAGATCACATCTAATTTCAGTCAATACAGAACTAAAACCATGTGAGAAATGCTACTATATTGTAATTATTAAACATCAGAGCAAAATAAATGCATTTCCTATTTGTCTGTACTTTCTTATTGGATAATTGTGCACTCACGTTCAGCTTTTTTTCTAGGAAGAGTTAATTGCGGATAGATGTAAGCTTTTTTTTCAGCTCCTTTGATGGAACTGGTGAGATATCTGGCTATGTAAGTTATCTTTTACAGTTCTAATTAAGGTTAATTAAGTTTGATTAATTAAGATCAGTTAACTATGGTAATATCCTTTCCTTTTCGAGGATTAACTTACCAGTGAGGTCAAGATGTGGCAGATCTGAGATAAGATTTTGTTTTGCTTTCAATGGTACTGTCAGAACAAAGATTGCATTGGATTGCTGGAACACTGATTGCTGCTTGTACATTGCAGGTGTCTACTGTAGTGTGCTGACGTCCTGAGGTGTACATGATGGATCCACCAAGTAGAGATGAAGGTGCCACCCTGCCAAGGAAGCGAGCACGCACTGACTGTATCATTCATTGCTCTAATGAAGACTCCGACTCCCTGGTGTCACCACAAGATCTGGACTCATGGAACACTTTGCTCAGGGCTGCAGAGATCAGACAGCATGCTCCACTTCTGGATATAGCCAAAGGCATTGAAGAAGGACAAATACCACAATTGCAGTATCATCGCAAATGCCGTAGCATTTTCACCATGAAGAAGTCTCTTGACTCTCTCCTTTCCAAAGACCCCAAAGATGAACATGGAGAGGTCAGTTCAAGAAGATCAGCTAGGGATGCGCCAGATACATCAAGAGTGTATGATAAAATCTGCATTTTCTGCAACAAGTCGAGCACATACCAAAAGGACACAATACAAGGGAACCCCTCATCCAGTGTGTTGAGTTACGTGCAGATGCCAGGGTTCGCAACGCAGCAACCAAAAAACTGGATCCAAGAATCCTTGCCTTACTGAGCAGAGACCTTGTTGCTGCAGAGGGACATTACCACAAGTAATGCTACAAACTGAACACAAAAGACGGGTCTTCTGCCAGCTCTGGTGCAGGTGAGGAGAATGAACAAAGAGAGGATGCAGAGCATGAGGAAGCAGTGAGACAAGCCTACGAGGAACTCTTCTTGTATATCAGGAATGAATTCTTTTCCAATCCTGAAATACTGCCTATGACAGACCTCACAGGTAGGCTAGAGAGATCCATGAACGCACTTGGCATCACCCAAATGAAACCCTCAACGAAGAAACATGTTCGTCGTAAGCTGGAAAGTGAGCTGGGAGGCTCACTCCACTTTGTCTCTGATGAGAAAGGAAAGATTCTCCTCTATCCAGACAGCCTTTCCATGGATGATCTTGCCAAACAAGCCCACAACATGAAGAAGGATCTGCAAGAAGCAAGGACTGCCAGCTCTGGAGATGTCTTAACCAAAGCAGCAATGCAGCTGAGGAACCAGATCAAGAAGCAAGACGTCAGTCAAGCATGGCCACCCAATACAGAGCAGAGTGTCATTCCTGAATTGGTCAAGGAATTCCTGTATACCCTGCTGACTGGAGAGTGTGACTGTGCAAATCTCTCCAAGAGAGTCCAAAGTCTTGCCACTTCTTTTGGCAGTGATTTGGTCTTTGCGGTCACCCATGGCAAGACAAAGCCACCCAAGCACATACTTCTCCCATTTGCTGTGAAGTCTCCGACAGGAAACACAGAACTGATACGAACTCTGAATCGCCTTGGCCACTGTGTTTCTTCCTCACAGGTTGAGGAGATTGACACAGCACTTTGTATCCAGAAGTTGGAACTCTCAAAGGATGACATCCCACTGCCAGGAAACATCTACCCAGGTGTGTTCACAACCCTGGCCTGGGACAACATTGACAGTCTTGAAGAGACACTCAGTGGAGCAGGTACTTCTCACAGAGTCAACGGCATTGCTGTCCAGCCCAAAGTGGCAGGCCCCATGCCACAGAATGTCCTGCCTGCAGTTACAAAGTCCAAGAAAAGAAGCATCAGTTCTACCCCATTAATGCTGCCAACCTACAATGTTGGGAAGCGAGCTGGGCCACCAAAGATTGAGACTGTAGATGCCGACACTACCAGAGAGGTCCAAGACGCAAAGACCAAGAACCATGTCTGGCTCCTGACTCGGATGTCAGACTCTGAGAACCAGAGCATCAGTAGTTGGACTGGGTTCAACATCAAGATCCGCAGTGACACCACAGTGATCAAGGTGATCACCACACTGTGAGCTACCTGCCCACTATCAGCGCTCCTGCAACAGAAATGTCCACTGTGAATGAAGTGTTGGAGCAAACACTTGGCATCATGCAGTCCTTGCAGCTCAACAAGATCGTCTGTGTGTTTGACCAAGCACTCTATGCCAAGGTTGCAGAGATAATGTGGAAACAAGACAAATTCAAGAACATCATCATCAGAATGGGGGCCTTCCACACAATCTGCAATCTCCTCTCCACCATAGGGAAGCGTTTTCAGGATGCAGGTCTCAGGGATCTGTGTGTTGAATCGGGTGTCATTGCAGAAGGCTCAGTGGCTGGGCTGCTGGAAGGTCGCAAATACAACAGAGCATTTAGACAACACAAGCTTGTGTACGAGGCACTGATGAGGCTTGCCTGGAAAGGCTTCCTTCCCTGGATAGAGGACAACCATGCAGGAGTTCACCACCTGGAAGAAACCCTGAAGAGCATCGCCAGCTTCCACAGCAGTGTCTGTCATGCATCATTCGAAGAGCTGCTTGAAAATGAATCATGCACACGCATCCTGAAGCTGTTTCAAGTCTATCTGGACTCCCTCAGAGGTGAACACCGCCTATCAGCATTCTGGATGTCTTACCTGGACATGACTGAGATCATGCTTGGCCTGATTCGAGCTTCCAGAGAGGGCAACTGGATGCTTCACCTTGCAGCAATCCGGGAGATGATGCCATGGTGTTTTGCCTATGACAAGGTAAACTACGCGCGCTTCCTGACCTACTACTATGCCACGATGTCTCGGCTGCCTATTGAACATCCTGAAGTGCATGCCCACTTCATGCAGGGTGGCTTTTCAGTCCAGATTGGGAGCCAGAATCCCTTTGGACGGATACCTGTGGACCAGACGATCGAGGAGACTGTGAACAAAGACACCCAGACAGCTGGAGGTACGAAAGGTTTCAGCCTGAAAGGTGGAGCTGTGGCTAGACACTATTTGACATCCGAGTACCGCAACAGGTACTTAAGGCAGCTAAGGGGCATGATAGGTCAACATGACTCTGACTTCAGTCATCCAGACCTACAGTTGCCTAGGATCAGAAGAGATGAGGCTGATGTCCAGTCCCTTGTTCAGCTGATGGACGCGAGTTGGCTGAATCCTTTCAACCCTGATCATGGAGAGCTTGTCAGCTTGTCAACTGCTACAGCCGCACCACCAGAACTAGTGGCCAAGGACCTTCTGGAGGCCCGCAGGATAGGAGAGGAGGCATATCAAACTTTCAAGCAGGAACACATGCACACAAGTGCACCATCTACCCAGTTCCATGACAAGCTGACGAAGAAGAAACTGAAAACGTTCTCTGACATCAGAAAGAAGCCACGCAACCAAGGTCCTGCCAAAGATGTGGTCCTACAGGCTGACAGGAAACTGTTTGGCCAGATGATCCTTGTTGCGGAAAACAGAAAGCTACCCATGAGCGATGTCTTGGCTCATCCCATGGGGCCTTTGCCATGGGCTCTCGCCAACGGTGATGGCTCTCCCTGTAAGACCAACAAAGCAGCCCTAGCGAGAGAGTTGGAGAAGAACGTTTTTCCAGCAGAATTCCTCCCAGAGCCATTAGCAACTGTCATTGATGGGATGAGCCTGGTCCAGAAACTGAAAGGGAATGACAAGACCTTCTCACAGCTGGCAGAATCAGCCTTGTCAAGTGTTCTCCATGAAGGTGCCAAGAGCCATCGCATCGATGTCGTCTTTGACATTTACAAGGAGACGTCCATTAAAGATGCAGAAAGAGCCAACAGGGGTGCAGACACTGGAATCCAATTCCGGAACATTGCACCTGGGCACAACATCCAGCAATGGAGGAAACTGCTCAGCAGTCCTTTGAACAAAACAAGCCTCATCAAGTTTCTGGTAGAGGAATGGAAGGGGCCAAGACAGAGAGAGAAACTCGAGGACAAGGTACTCTATGTTACCTGTGAGCAGCTTTGCTTCAAGATCACCAAAGAACAATGGGAAGAGGCCACAGAGCTAAAATCCTCACAGGAAGAAGCTGATACTCGCCTACTACTCCATGCTCTTCATGCAGCAGAATCTGGCTACAAGTCTGTTGTCATCACTGCTGAGGATACAGACGTCTTGGTTATCTGCCTGGGGGTCAGCAGCAACATCCCATGTCCCATGTACCAGAAATGTGGAACAAAGAACCGGACAAGGTTCCTGGACATCACCAAGCTAAGCCATGCACTGGGAGGTACTGTCTGTGATGCCTTGATTGGTATGCATGCCTTCACGGGCTGTGATACAGTCAGTGCATTCACTGGCCGTGGGAAGATGACGACCTTGAAGCAGGTGAAGTCTGACAAGACCGACCAGGAAGCTTTCATGGAACTTGGACGTTCATGGGAAGTATCTGCAGAACTGTTCCAGAAGCTACAGGAGATCACCTGCCATATGTACATGCCTTCTAGCCGCACATCTGAAGTCAACAAGCTTCGATACCAACTGTTCTGTGCCAGACGTGGAGAAGTTCAGTCAAGTCAACTCCCTCCTTGTGAGGACTGTCTATTCATGCATGCTCGCCGCGCAAACTATCAAGCTGCCATCTGGAGGAGATGTCTGCAGAGCCAGCACTATGTTCCAAGCCCAAAGGACTGTGGTTGGACAACTGATGAGGATGGGAATCTGGCTGTTGAGTGGATGCATGGCTCGCCTGCACCAGATGCTGTGCTGCAGCTGCTCTCCTGCAAATGTGTGCGGTCATGCAAACTACCAGCATGTAACTGCCTCAGCAATGGCCTGAAGTGCACAGACATGTGCAAACTACAAACGTGCAGCAACCAAGCCAGTGAAGAAGAGCCAGAAGTGGCATTAACCGACTCTGATATGGATGACGGTGATGATGAATACCTTGGTGGCATAATTATGCACAAACAGAAACGTGAAACTGTACTTCATTTAATAATGTTAAGAGCCAAAGAAAAAGTGTCATGGATGCATGTTGATTCTACTGAATCAAAGACCTTGCTTAAAACAGGAAATCTAGAGTCTGATTTGTCACAGGGTGTGACTTGACAAAAACATAAATATTTTGTTCAACTTGCATAAATATTTTGTTAAGTTAAGTTCGAATTTTTTTGAAAACAACCCACTTCATCCACAAAATCTGCCTTTATGTACGAGAATGACTGCCTACATTTGTGATACTGGTAAGAAAGGATCCCTATGTGGTATTTTATGCTTGTCTGTGACTGAACTGATTCTTAACAGAAAGATTGTGGTGTGAGAATAAAGGATAGTGGTAAAGTGTGTGTTCGCGCGCCTTTCATCCATGGGGCATGTCCATTACAAGAAGTGATAAACTCTAAAAGCTGTGAGTCTGCAAGGGCTATCATATCAAAATGCAAACTAGAGACATATAGCAAGTTAAAAACACCAAAGAGAATTAGTCACCCTGGGTGGTACCGATACTGGAAATTTGGGATCCTGGCCCATGGACTATATGACTTTTAAGTAGAACACATGTTGGCTCCAATCTCCACTCAGCTTGGGGAGGGGGAGGGGGGGGGGGTTGGACTACAGACAGTGCAATTTTCAATAATTGTGAAGAACAGAAGTTATATCATAGAACATTCTCATAACCCACAGTTGTGTAGACTTGAAAGAAAGTGTGCAATCCATGGATTCCCTTCGAGAACGGTATTTCTCCAGCCCAGTTGCGAAGTCACAATCTAATCTTTTTAGTGGGATGTGTCGTGGGTGACTTTGCAGGGAGCTCAACACTCATAACAAAAAAAGTTTCACAACAGTTACAACTGCGGGAAACTTTTCCCAAACTGAACCATATGTTGAAATCTGAATACACAGCTTATTTGTTGAATACAAGGATATATATATATATATATATATATATATATATATATATATATATATATATATATATATATATATACATATATATATATATTGTTACGATTCGCGGTTAGGATGCTATTGTTGTGGATATGAGAATGTTTTTTTATTTTATTGTTGTGGTAAAATGTTGTTGTAAAAGGTTGTTGTAAAATATCACCCCTCCTCCCTCCGTTTGTGGTTGTATAAAGGTCAAAGGGCGTTCCCGTAGTTAGTCCATAAAACATACATGCAGGACACGATATATCTTTTTTGACAGTTATATCCTTATTATGTGTATTAGTGTAAGGCTGTGTCTTCCATTAATTGAAATACTCCATTGCACCAGTGAAAGAGAATAGATCCCCTTTCCTTCCCATCCCCAAAATCTCCCTTTCCTTCTCATCCCCAAAACCTCCATTTCCATATTACATCCCCTCTCATCATTGCTGAGCCCTCGATTCGCAATCACCTCCCCTCCAATAACCGCCATTGACCATGTGCTTGAGTCGGAGAAGAAAGGCTTGTCTCCACCTCATCAGAGGGGAGGAGGGGCGTGCCCGCCCGTCGTCATCCAGGGCGGAGCCCGAGGGTCGCGCGACCAACCAGGGCCGAGGTGAGCACCCCGATGGGCGTGTCCAAAACGCCGGCGGCGTAATCGCTGGAGGCGCTATAAAAGGCGCGAACGGAAGTGAGTAGTGAGTTGGTCTGAGTCGGTTGCCAGAGGAGGGTCAGTGGTTGCGTTGGTTGCGGTGGTAAGAAGTCGGTGGTGAGAAGTGGTGGCGTCGAGGGGTCAGTGGTTGCGTTGGTCGCGTTGAGTTGTCAATGGTGAGGAGACACCAGGGCCAAGAGAGAGAAGGTGCCAAGGGCCATTACCAGCAGTTGCGCCAGAGACGGCAGACGCGCCCTGAGCTGAGCCAGAGAGGCAGCGTTGACTCCACCAGGCAGCTTCAACCCGTCACCCCGCGGGGACCAAATAGCGGTGGCATCGGTGGCCGTCGAGGTCCAGCCGACGTCCCGTGCGGGATCAAGCCCAAACCATCTGCCCCCAGCTGAACCTTCCCATTCCTCCTTCCAACATTCATTCCATTCCATCCTTCTTGTATACGTGAGTTTGTTTTGTTTGTTCTGTCCCTGGGTATTTAATTAAGTCTGTAGGTAAGCTAAAATTTGCACTGTGTCACCTGCGTCTTATGTGTTGTAAATAAAACTTGATTGCTCCTTTTTGCTTGTGTGTGTAAATAATAAACCCCATTACTCGTCTGTACGTCTTCTCGTTTTATTCCTTTTCCTCTTTGCATTCGTCGCCTTTGTCTTTTCCCTATTGACTAGCTGTGGTGCGATCCGGCCAAAGTCCTGGGTGAATCGGGTGAGTCAGGGATCCTGTTAGGTCGCGGCAATACCAAACCGCTCGGTAACTAACATCTTAAACCGCGATCTGTAACACTATGTTTGCCGAGCGGAGGCTCCGCGACCTAACAGTTTCCCCGATTCACCCGATTCACTCGAACGTTGGCCGTATCGCGCCACAGATATTCAATCTGGAAAACTCTAAAGCGACCGAATGCAAAGAGGAAGAAGAAGATGTACAGAAGAGTAACGGGATTTATTATTTACACAAACAAGCAAAAGGAGCAGTCACGGTTATTTACAGGGGACATGAAAAAGCAGGTGACACAGTGAAAATTACTAGCTTATCTAACAGGCTTAACTTATTCCCAGGGACAAGACAAAAGACAGACTACGACCACACTTACACGGGGAATGATGATGATAGGGATGGCAGGTGGATGGCTGGTGGGATAGGGAGGTCCAACTGGTCCTGCAGCACGATCGGCTCGTTGGGCAGGTGCTGTTCCTTTGCGGCCCTGCTCCAAACTGCCGTCCAGGCCCCAAGCGGCTGTCAAGTGTTGTTGCTGCTGTGGACGCTGCTGCTGCTGCTGCTGTGCATGCTCCTGCTGCTGCTGTGGACGCTGCTGCTGGTGAGCAAGGCGACGACTAGCAGGCTTTGTGCTTCCCTGGATGATCTCCTTTGAACAAGAATCGCTGCTGGATGATCTCTTCTCTTTGGACCTCACAACCCAGCTAAACAATTTACCACAATACAACACAATAAAAAAAATACAATCCTCATATCCGCAACACTGCACCCTCCTCCTCTTAGGCACAGTCCCGGGCCTACAACTTTAAGTTAGTGTGACACGTAGGTGTAGTTCCCTCTACTTTTAACCTGACCCTGAGTGCGACAGTTTTAAAACATAGATAAATATGTCCCGCTGCTCCATTGCACCCTGCCTAACAGACTCATGCCCACAGTTAACCGAATTGCGGAATGGCCTTCAAACTACACACTGACGGTGGGGAGCATTATTTACAATTGACGCTACTTTATTTACAAAACGCAATCCAGGACCTGTGATTGTTCTTTCTGGGGGGGAGACAGTCTGCTCTGCATCGACGCACCATGAAAGCACCCATAACGCACCAATACACCCTCAAGCACCAATCGGTGCACAGTCATCACTGTTAAATCAATAAAAATAAATCAACAACCCCTAACCCTGCAGGTGGTCTCTTGCTCTTCGGCTCCCTCTGCTGGCTATTATTATTTCGTCCAGATGTTGTCTTTCTTTCATTTTCTTACTGGCGGCCTATTTGCAATAAAACTTGCCCAAACGTGTCCATGTTTATTTATTTGATTTATGGCCCACAGGGCCGACTAGTGTGGTTCACCTGGGGGGCATCGGTGCCCTGTGGCCAAGGTCCGCCAGCAAGATTTCGGGCCTTCATGGCCAGTTCCAGCAGATGGGCCATGCCCCAACCCATGGGGTCCATCAGTGGTGCTCGGCCACAGACATGTGGTCCATAATGTGGTGCATCGATGCAGACAGCTGGTTCTGGGAGTTCCGGGCGCACAATGGCGGACTCACGCACGCTCCCCTCGGCGCCCAGTGGCGCTCAGGTCCTCATGTGGGAGACAAAGGGGGGAAGACAGATGAGCGAGGGGTAAGGTCACAAGGGTACACATCAATAAGGCAATGCAAGGCGAAGTGCGTACGGAGAGCGAAGTGAGAAAACTCGTCCCTACCGTACGTCACCCCCCCTGTCACCTACCCTACCCTTGCCCTTACCCCATATTTACAAAATCTACACATTTACAAATCCGTCGCTACCGTCACGTCTCCCCATATTTCCCCTATACCAAATTAGTCTCCACAATCCCTCTAGCCAAAATTTGCCATCACCCAATTCATCATCAATCCTCATAAGGAGGAAGAGATGGAACAACAAAGCACAATGTCACACCCACGTCATGATGTGTCTCACATTCCAAACATTTGCATCAAAACTAATAAAACAACCTGGCATGGTGTGGAGTACCTGTCACCTCAGGTGAGTGGATGCAGATGGTGCGAGGAGACTTCAATCCTAGCTATCCTCTAAATGACTTTAACACACGTTACACTACCCGGGGTCTTTCCCTGCCAATCCATTGGCCAACTTACACTATGGGTTCTAAAAACCAATTCCCATTGACCAAACTGTGGTGCTTCTCAATTTGGGGTCTCACTCCCCCGATTCATCTCCCAGTGCCCTTGCACAATTTCTGGGCTGGGTCGTGTAGCTCTCCCAGCAGGTCTACCCACCTGCACACCTCCACCACTGCCGTTGCCACCCGAGCTTACCTAGCTCCTCGCCCTGACCTATCTAACTGGGGAAGGCCCCTCCTGGCTCTGTCACCCCTCGGTGCCCCCTGGCACTGGGCTACCCGGGTCCGTCCTCCGGATCCTCGGGCCCCATCCACAACAACTCTACCGGCTCCCAGAGCCCACCTGCGGCCTCACCTGGCCGACATCCTTACAGTGGTGGAGTGCCCAAACCAACTACACACACTAACAGGCTACACGCCCAGCCATTTCCACAACACTAATGCACCCATCCAAAGATCATTCTTCCACCCGCACCACAGATGCCAATATCCAACCACAATTTACCTGTACCCTCTACCTAACACTTACACTACCCGCCCCGGGTATTCGTGATGGGGGTCCACTCTTCCCCCATTCACACCTTCGCACCATCCACTCCACTCCATAGTTTCCACCATCTCACTCCACGACCATCCATTCCAATACTCCACATACTCCACACTCCATGTATTTCACACAACCATTCTCCATTCACCTGTTCATTTGCACACCTGTGCAATCACACCTGTTCCTCACACACTTTTCACAATACACTTCTGAATACACCTCCAACACTCACACGGCATCATCTAAACTACCTGTTGCCCTGCTAACTTAGTGCTCCCCGTCTTCCCTTTAAACTAAACACATACCACGTCATTATCATCCACCCTAATCTACCTGCATCCCCACTACAGGTATCAGTCACTACCTCACCTTAACGTTACCTAAGGTCATCTTCTAGGTCCCTATCATTATATCCTAACCCTCCCGGGCTAGTTTTCACTGCCAAACCCCATAAATCTAGTGCTCCTTTGCCCCTGTTGTGAGGGATGGTGGATTGGCCATCCCATCACATGGGGCATCTCTTACTATAAATTTTGCTCGTCCAATTTCCACAAATCAAAAATTTTCCAATTACTGCCAATTCTACTCACTTTTCTAAATTTCGGATCAAAAGCACTATCACTATTATCATCATCACAGTCCGCTACATCCTAGCCTCGGTGCGTCATGACATCATTAAACTCGGCTTCGTAAAGCCGAGCAATGAATTCGGGTGGTTTGGTCGCCTGCAGGTTGGATCCGTCCGGCTTTCGGTTCAAGGGAGGTGGTTTGGTCAGGACGAGATTCCACGCACCATCTCGGCGCGGCACCTTGCGGTCCCGGGCTCGCCCGATCAGAACCCCGTTCCCCGCGAGGGGGTACCGTCCGCTTCCTCCCACTCGCCCTTGAACCGGACCGGTCGCCTCGCCCGCCAAGGCCCGGACTCGAACGTGCAGGGCGGGGCCAAGCCCGAATCGGCAACGACGCTTCGAAGAGAAGCGACGCAGCATCGATCCGCGCCGGGCCTCGCATCCAACAAAGCACTCCGCGCACCGAGTGCTCGCATCGGCTATCCGTCGCCCTAAACGCTAACCCTTCCAATGTCGATGCCTCACTTGCATACGCCACCCGTTTCACACTCACAAAACCTGGCGTTCCAACGCCTCCAGTGCATCCCACACACTCCGTCCATTCCACCGACGCACTCCCTGTTACACACCACTCCTCTCACGCACACTTGCCGTTCGCACACTCTCTTAACACACCTCGTGCACCGCCTTGTGCACTCTCCCTCGGTACGTACTCCGTACCACTCACCATGGGTGTGCACCCTTGCATCCACCCACTAACGCGCTCACACGAGCTCTCCCACACCCGCGCCATGACCAACTCAGGTGTGCTTCCTCGCACACCCTCAACCATTCCAAGCATGCATTCTCGCACCCGCTCCACCACCAACTCACTCTCCGGGTCACTCTCACCCTCGCACGTACACTCCGTATCGCTCTCACTCCCTGTGTCACACCCCGACATGCATTCTCGCTCGCACTCGGTATCACACTCACGCTTCGTAACACGCTCACCCCTGGACGCACACTTTTTTTTCGCACGCATGCCATTTCCACTCACACGGGACCCTTCACCAACGCCCGGGTGCCATATTGACCGCAATCGTGCGACAATTCTTTTGTCGCCAAACATCCTTCTACAAAATCTACCCGCACAATATACAGCACGACTCACCTGGGGGATCCTTTTCTCCACGCGCACCTGCAAACTCTTTATTTGGTTAGTGAGCATATCATCATGATTTGAGCAGGGACTTTGTACATATTCCATCTTTTCCTCCCGCCGCGAGTGGTTATCTAAGTCCCAGGTCTCTTCAATTTCAATGCCCACTTCCACTTTTTCTTTACTCACCTCGACGACCGTTGGCTTTAATAAAATTCCCTCTACCTCATCGGTCGCCGGCTTTTCCAAACCCCGTGTCGCGATTTCTACCCCCGTCATTGTACCCGCGCTTTCCTCCGCTTCGCTCAACCAGCGCTTCTCGACCTGCGTTACCTCCTCGTACACCCGTGGGACCTGCTCACCCAACCCGCGGTCTCTGTCCCTCTGCTCCATTTCCTCCCTATCGGCCCTCATTCCGTTTATTATTCGCTCACTATCAGCCCTCACTTCGTCCCTCATTACTCCCAATTGCTCACTATTAGCCCTCATTCTGTTTTCCATTCGTTCCATACTGTCGTTTTTTTTCTGCATTTCCACCATGAATTGGGCCATGAAGGCTTGCATTTGGACCACGCCCATTGGTTCCGCGGCCGTGGCCCCCTCAACCACATGCGTGAGAGCGCCATTTTGTGTGCCCGATACCACCTCAACCACATTGCCAATGTTCTCCTCCTCTCTTTCATCCACATACATTTCCCCAAGGTCCTGGGTCGATTCTACCCCGTCTATCTCTCCCACCGACATCCCGTCGCCTTGACCAGCCATGGCGCGATTTCAAAATTCGGGTTTTGTAAAACAAAGCAAATTTCGGCCGCTCCAAATTTTGACCAAATTTTTTTTTTTTTTTAGATGTTCTAAAAATTTGGTTCGGGCCTCGAATCTCACTCCCAGACACCAATTGTTACGCCAATTGTACAATTGTGTCCAAAATTTGGGCTAAATGAATTTAGTCCCAGGTCCGAATCCGACACTCCCGACACCAATTGTTACGATTCGCGGTTAAGGATGGTATGTTTGCCGAGCGGAGGCTCCGCGACCTAACAGTTTCCCCGATTCACCCGATTCACTTGAACGTTGGCCGTATCGCGCCACAGATATTCAATCTGGAAAACTCTAAAGCGACCGAATGCAAAGAGGAAGAAGAAGACGTACAGAAGAGTAACGGGATTTATTATTTACACACACAAGCAAAAGGAGCAGTCACAGTTATTTACAGGGGACATGAAAAGCAGGTGACACAGTGAAAATTACTAGCTTATCTAACAGGCTTAACTTATTCCCAGGGACAAGACAAAAGACAGACTACGACCACACTTACACGGGGAA
The DNA here is from genome assembly GCF_964187855.1 of Myxine glutinosa. Taxonomy (NCBI): domain Eukaryota; kingdom Metazoa; phylum Chordata; class Myxini; order Myxiniformes; family Myxinidae; genus Myxine; species Myxine glutinosa. Next base: position 87,810,394 of record NC_136265.1, read on the forward strand.
TGATGATGATAGGGATAGCAGGTGGATGGCTGGCAGGATAGGGAGGTCCAACTGGTCCTGCAGCACAATCGGCTCGTTGGGCAGCCGCCGTTCCTTCGCGGCCCTGCTCCAAACTGCCGTCCAGGCCCCAAGCGGCTGTCGAGTGTTGTTGCTGCTGTGGCGCTGCTGCTGCTGCTCCTGTGGACGCTGCTGCTGCTGTGGATGCTGCTGCTGGCGAGCAAGGCGACGACTAGCAGGCTTTGTGCTTCCCTGGATGATCTCCTTTGAACAAGAATCGCTGCTGGATGATCTCTTTTCTTTGCACCTTACCACGCAGCTCAGCTCAGCCTGGTCACTCTTGCGCGCGCGCTCTTATAGCGCCGCCGGCGATTAAGCCGCCGGCCTTCAGGACACGCCCATCGGTGTGCTCACATCGGGCCTGGTTGGTCGCGTGACCCTCTGGCTCCGCCCTTGATGACGACGGGCGGGCACGCCTTTCTTCCCCAACCCTGCCTCGTGGCCAATGGCGGCAATTGTAGCTGGCAATGCGAATGGCAATTGATGAAAGGGGAAATGGAGGTTTTTGGGAAAGGGAATGAAGGGAATCTATCTATTTCACTTGGTGCAATGGAGTGTCATTTTAATGGAAGACAAGGCCTTACCCTAAAACACATAATAAGGATATAAACTACTGAACAAGGGTATTATAGTGTCCTTCAATGTGGTGTTTCATGGAATTAACTACCGGGATGCCCTTTTTACCTTTACACAACTCTGGAGGCAGGAGGGGCCATATTCAAACAATGTTACACAACAATTTACCACAATACAACACAATAAAAAAAATACAATCCTCATCTATCTATATATATATATATCTATCTATATATATATATATATATATCTATATATATATATATCTATCTATATATATTGTAACGATTTTGAGAAGTGTGTAACGAATTTGAGAAGTGTAACGGTTTTTGAGAAGTGTAACAATTTTGGAGGAAGTGTAACGAATGTGAAAACGTTACAATGTGAACGTTACAAAAGGATGGTAACACCCTGTTAATGTAAATAATGGTCGCAGCCGTCCTCCTAGTTAATTCCATGAAACTTACACGCAGGTCACGATATATCTTTTAAATAGTGTATTTCCTTATTCCATGTAGGCTAAATATGTGTTTCCCACTAGATTGACTTTGCATTGTATCAAACAAAATAAGCGTAGGCCCTTCCAATTTCCCCAAACATCTCCGCTCTCCAAAGTTCCTTTCAAAAGGGGAGTTGTTTTCAATCCCGCAGGCCGCCATTGCCCATGTGCTTTGAGTCGGAGAAGAAAGGCGTGTCTCCACCTCGTCATAAGAGGGGAGGAGTGAGCCAGCCCTAACAGCCAATCAGCACCACGGTGAGCGACCCGGTAGGCGTGCCCTCGGAGCCGGCGGCTTGATTTCGCCCGAGGTGATAAAAGCGACTGTAAGGGACTGCTTTACCAGAGGCCTTGCGAGATGACCTGGGAGATGAGCAAAGAGGCGGCACCAAGAGGAGTGGTGAGATGCGAAACGCTCCAAGCCAAAGAGGAGAGGTACTCGGCAAGGAAACCAGCTTTGGAGAGACGCGCTGAAAGGAGGGAGACGGCTCCACCACAAGAAGAGGAGCAGGTGTGCCGAACCAGCGCGTGACGTCTACCACAGCGGATACGCGACGGAGGGTTTTCCCGCCAAAACCGCGAGGAATTGAGAGCTGCTGCCTCCGACTTTGCCTCCCTCTCAAGCAATCCACCTCAAGCCCTACCTGCCTGTATTATCCCCTGTGTAAGTGTGAACGTCCTGTCCTGCTCGTTGTCTTGGGGTTAAGTAAAAATGAATAGTGTAAGTTAACGATTCGCTGTGTTACTGCTTCTTCCATCCATTGCTTGTGTGTGTATAATAAATCTGTTCTTCCTCCGTATTCTTCTTCTTCTTCTTTTTCATTCTCTTTCGGTCGCTTTAGAGGTTTCCCGATTGAATATCTGTGGGGCGATCTGGTCAACGTCGGGTGGAATCGGGTTCTAATCGGGGAGTAACTGTTCGGACGCGGTTAAATACACCACCGCTCGGTCAATATAACATCTAAAGCCGCGTCTGTAACAATATATATATCTATCTATATGTATATATCTATCTATCTATATATATATATATATATATATATATATATATATATATATATATATATATATATATATATAGTTGTGGATATGAGGATTGTGTTTTTTTTTTTTGTGTTTTTTTATTGTTGTAAAAATATCGCCCTCCTTCCTCCAGTTGTGTATAAAGGTCAAAAGGGCGTCCCGTAATTAGGTCATAAACAATCACGTTAGCCAATCATAGATTCCCTGCTTGTTGGTAGTTATTTCCTTATTCTGTGTATTAGGCCTTGTCTTCCATTAATTGACACTCCATTGCACCGAATTCAAACAGATAGATCCCCTTTCATTCCCATTCCCAAAGCCTCGATTGCCAACTGCATTCGCCACAGCTGCTGGGCGGTTTTCACCGCGACTCCATTAGCCACGAGGTGGGTTCGGAGAAGAAGGGGGAGGAGCTGCCGAATCCAGGGCGTTGGCTGCCCCTCATCATCAAGGTCGGAGCCAGAGAGCCCGTGCCGACCAATCAGGGCTGAGGCGAGCTCACCGATGGGCGTGTTCTGGAGGCCGGCGGCTTGATCGCCCGTGGCGTTATAAAAAGCACGCGCGGAAGCCTTTGAGGGAGGAGTACTGAGAAAGCATTGAGAGAAGAGTCCAGACGAGCTTGGTAAAGGCAGAGGAAGGGAACCCCACGGAGAGTTGCGCCCGTTAAGAAGTTGGCTCCACCAGCAGTTGTTGGCTCCACCAGCAGTTGGCTCCACCAGTAGTTTGGCTCCACCAGCAGTTTGGCTCCTCCAGCAGTTTTGGCTCCACCAGCAGTCGGCTCCACCAGAAGTTGGCTCCACCAGCAGTTTTTGACTCCACCAGGCAGCTTCGACCCGTGACCCCGCGGGAACCAGATTGCGGTGGCATCGGTGGCCGTCGAGGTACAGCCCAACGTCCCGTGCGGGATCAAGCCCGGACCATCTGCCCCAGCTGAACCTTCCCACTCCTCCTTCCAATCATTCCTGCCTGCAAATTCCCCATTCGTGTGAGTCCGCCTTTTGTTTGTTCTGTCCTGGTATGGGTGTTAATTAAGACTGTAATAGGTAAGCTAGAATTTTCACTGTGTCCTTCTGGTCCGTCCCTCTTTCTGCTTTATTTTATTATACTTCCTCCTCCTTGGTTTCTTTTGATTGTAAATAGCAAATAAATCATCTTCGTATTTCAAACCCTTTTCGTCTTCTTCTTCTTCACATCCGTGTCGTCTTTGTCTTTTCCCTCATTGAATATCTGTGGCACGATTTGGCCAACGTTTCAGGATCGGGTCTAGTCTTGGTAAACGGCTCACGCCGCGGTTCGCTTCGCTCGGCGCAACATCCATTACACTGCGGCCGTGAGCGGGGGGTGTTCCTTCGCGTACTGGGAAGCGCTGGTATTTAGGTCATAGGACTTGTCGGCCTAAAACCCTATCCAGCGCCGACCGGGCGTGGCGTCATACCCCCGGGACCACGTCGGTCCGTAACAGACGAGGGGCTTAATCCCCCCTCGAAGGGGACCCATAGGCCGACGTTGGGTTCCGTAACAATATATATACAGTCACGTGAAAAAGTAAGTACACCCCATGTAAAGTTTTGACTTTTTCAACATATTTCAACATACCGGTCTTTGTTCTTCATTTCAACAATATTGATAGATAAAGGTGATATAATATAACAAATATCATGAAACATTTACATTTTGAAGTCCATTGTATCAATTAAATGAAAGTAAATGCAAATTTTGCATGTGGAAAAAGTAAGTACACCCCTACATTTATCACTACTTCAAATTCCTAAAATTAGAATCAGGTGCACCAGCTCAGGTGCAAATGATTAGAACATCGTTAGAGAGGATCTTGGAGGAACCTTTCTTATTTAAACCTCAGACATTTAGTTTGGTTTGCTCTTTGTTGTTGAAGTGTGCGTCGTCACCATGCCTAGATCAAAATAGCTCTCTGAGGCCTCCAGAAAGCAGGTTTCGATGCCTCCGAGTCTGGGAAGGGATTTTAAAAGATCTCCAAACAATTTGAAATCAATCATTCGACTGTCCGGAAGATCATCTTCAAGGGGAGAAGATTCCAAACAACTGCCAACTTGTTCAGGCCAGGCCGCCCCAGCAAGTTTAGCCCGAGAGCAGACCGCAAGATGCTGAAAGAAGTCTCTAAGAACCCCAGAATGTCATCACGGGACCTACAGGTAGCTTTTGCCACCGTTGATGTCAAAGTGCACAAGTCTACCATAAGAAAGAGGCTGCACAAAGTTGATCTGCATGGGAGGTGTGCCAGGAGGAAACCTTTGCTGTCCAAAAATAACATCAGGGCAAAACTAAAGTTTGCCAATGAACACCTACGCAAAGCCCAGCACTTCTGGAACAATGTGCTCTGGACAGATGAGTCAAAGGTCGAGCTATTTGGCCACAGTATTAGAAGACATGATTGGTGAAAACCAAAGACAGCATTTGACTACAAGAACCTAATACCAACTGTAAAGCATGGTGGTGGAAATATGGTTTGGGGCAGCTTTGCTGCATCAGGGCCTGGGCAGCTTACCATCATATAATCCACTCTGAATTCTTCATTGTACCAGAAGGTGCTTGAGGATAATGTGAGGCCATCTGTCGGTAAGTTGAAGCTCAACCGAAGGTGGACCTTGCAACATGACAATTACCCTAAACATACCAGTACATCCACCAAGGAATGGCTGAAAAGAAAGAAATGGAAGGTTCTGGAATGGCCAAGTCAAAGCCTGGATCTAAATCACATCGAGTTGTTGTGGGGGGATTTGAAACGAGCTGTGCATGCAAGAAACCCCTCAAACATCGCACAGCTGAAAGAATTCTGCATGGAGGAGTGGGCAAAAATTTCTCCCAGTCGATGTCAGAGACTGGTAGACAGTTATAAGAAACGCCTACTTGAGGTTGTTTCTGCCAAAGGGGGCAATACCACCTATTAGAGCCAAGGGTGTACTTATGTTTTCCACATGCGAAATTTGCATTTATGTTTATTTAAATTATACAATGGACTACAAAATGTAAATGTTTCATGATATTTGTTATATTATATCACCGTTATCTTTCAATATTGTTGAAATGAAGATCAAATAGCTGTATGTTGAAATATGTTGAAAAAGTCAAAACTTTACATGGGGTGTTCTTACTTTTTCACATGACTGTATATATATGTATATATTTTTCTTTTATGAAAAGTACATTTATTTATTGTACAGTGTTTAATTGGAAGAAGCCTATTCCTTTTAATTCAAACGTGTTGATTTGATTTTGAAAGGGAGTGGAGACGTGCTGCTTGGTTGCCCCTGGCGTCCGTTTGCACACGGGCACGCCCTGCGAGAATTGTCATTTGGACAAATTTCAAACTTGTTCAAAGCTCTCAGACAAATAAAATGAAATACACTCAATGCTGACCAATATTTGTATTTATGAAGCTTAAGTACGCAATTAAAACTAAAGTGTTTGCAACATCAGATCGAGGCTCTGGGAAATCCACTTGATTTACACAAATTACGTACGCAATTAATTTTGCTTTCACACTACTACTCAGGACCTACGGGCACTTAACTGTAGAAAGGGCATACATCCGGTCATGCCCAACCCGGAGACCATACTATCTGCCGTGCCACCAGATACAAAGTGTGACTCAGTCATAGCCTTGTGTTCAGCATTTTCTCTGTCCATCTTGAGGTGGTGTTGCCGCTTTAGAATAGGTACACCTTATCCCTGCGCATCGTAAGAGCGTGACCAAGGGTTGGCGTCAGGAAGGGCACCCAGCCATAAAAACATTGCCTCAAACAGGGAACCATGATTGTCATGGGGCCCGCAAGGCTAACCCCTGCTCTGGCGTGGAAAATGGCCTTAAAACGATCATTCATTCATTCATATATTATTCTCGAGGAAAAATTGCAGTATCTCTTTGCATTCACATATGGAGAACGCCAGCTTACGTGGACAGTATTACCACAGAGTTTCACAGATAGCCAACCATATTTTCAAGGGCCCTCCACAAAGATTTGTTTGGTGTTCAAATACCCCGGGGGATCCACCTTAATTCAGTATGTTGACGATCTGCTAATCTGCTCATAGAAAAAGGAAAGCTGCGAACAAGATACAATCGTGCTCTTGACAGCATTAGCTCATAAGGGACATTAAGTAAATCAGGATAAGTTACCGTTCTGTGAGACGGAAGTTGTCTATTTGGGTCACACACTCTCAGGATGGACAAGGAAACGAACAACAGAAAGGATTACCTCAGTTTCGCATATCTCGAGACCAAAAACAAAGCGACAAACATTAATCCAATATAAACTCGTGTTGCTTTGAGCATTTTAGAGATTTTCACACTCGGTATATTAAACGTTTCTCTCCGTATGCACATATGTAATAAACAATCCATATTCATTGATACAGGGTTTGTTGTTCTTTGATACGAAGACCATTTCTGCCACTGGATAAGGTCCCACAGTTGACAGTGCATGTCAGAGCAGAAACTCTACCATGGAGTCGAAGGAACTGTCCATAGATCTAGTATAAATCAATATGAAGGGTATTAAACAATATGGACTGACACCGAATCTTCCTGGAGCTGGCGATCCAACCAAACTGAGCAACCAGAAAAGAAGGGCCATGGTCAGGGAGGTGACCAAGAACACAATCACCACTCTGGCAGAACTAAAGAGTTCCTTTGCTGAAATGCCAGAACCTGCCAGAAGGACAAGTCCATGCAGCATTTCACAAATTGAGGGTTTATGGAAGAGTGACTAAATGGAAGCCACTCCTGAGAAAACCGCACATAACAGCATGCCTGGAGTTTGTAAAAAGGCACGTGAAAGACAGAGCATGAGGCAAAATATTCTTTATTAATATTAATATTCAAAATGTTCTGATGAGACGAAAATCAAATTATTTGGCCTGAATGAAAAGCACTATGTCCGGCGGAAGCAGAGCATAGCTCATAACCCATCCAACACCATCCTTACCGTGAGGCATGGAGGTGGCAGCATCATGCTATGTGGATGCTTTTCAGTGGCAGGAAATGGGTGCCATTTTGGTGATGTGAAGTCAAACAAGTCATATTCACATTCAAACATTCACAATGTGCTCATGTGTTTTAACGCAGATTGAGTGAGTGAAAGACATTTTGCAAATCGTGCATCAGTGTGGACATTGTCTCGTGTGACTTGTCAAGTAAATTTTCATGCTTTTCATGTGGAATGACCGATTCAAAGATTTTCTACAAATTGTGTTCTGGGCCCAGTCCTATTCTGCATTCATAAATGATCTCTCTTCTGTATTTATCCTGTCCAACCTATGGATGCTCTCCTGCCTCTAATTCCTCCCCACACCCATTGTTTGTCCTAGCCTGCGTCTATCTCTTCCACGAGCCTCTGCTACGCAAAAAAAGGTAAAATAAAATGTGTTTCATGAGCTCAATTTATTTAATGAAGGATTTTACACAAATTTGGCATTTGCATGCACACTCTCTTTGTTGGTAATCTCCTTGTTCTCCATAGTGAATTCCATGCGTTTTTCAGGTGGCATGACCGATTGAACGATTCTCCACAAACTGTGCATTTGTATGGGCGTTCATCATTGTGAATGCTCATGTGCCTTTTAAGGTGGGATGATCGATTAAAAGATTTTCCACAAGTTGAGCATTTGCATGGGTGATCAGCATTGTGAATTCTCATGTGCCTTTTAAGGTGGGATGAGTCACTAAAAGATTTTCCACAAGTTGTGCATTCGTATGGGCGTTCACTGTTGTGAATTCTCATGTGTGTTTTAAGGTTGGATGATCGATTTAAAGATTTTCCACAACTTGCACATTTGTATGGGCGTTCATCATTGTGAATCCTCATGTGCCTATTAAGGATGGATGACTGGTTAAAAGATTTTCCACAAGTTGTGCATTTGTATCGGCGTTCATCATTATGAATTGTAATGTGTTTTAAGGTTTTGGATGGGGGAAGATAAGAGATGGTGGTGAACAGCTGTTTTAAAGACCTGGAGGGTGGAGTGGGATTGAAGAGAGTGAGGGAGTTTGTTCCAGAGGCGGGAGAAAAGAGGAATGGAGGAGTGAAGGTGAGCAGAGTCTTGATTTTGGCAGTTTGACCATAAGAGGGTTGCAGGCAGATCTTGTGTGACCTGTAGGAATATTTGCGGGACAGAGCCCAGAGAGAGCTGGGGGGGCAAGGCCAGAGAGGAGTCGGTAGAAGATGGAAAGACCACCAACCTGCCTGCGGTGAGTGAGTGAGAGGCTCTTGGAGTTAGCTTCATCGCGGGAGATTCCAAGCTTCATCGCCGCGATCACCGCGGGGATTATCGATTAAAAGATTTTCCACAACTTGTGCATTCGTATGGGCGTTCATCATTGTGAATTCTCATGTGCCTTTTAAGGCTGGATGAGTCACTAAAAGATTTTACACAAACTGTGCATTCGTATGGGCGTTCACCATTGTGAATTCTCACGTGTGTTTTAAGGGTGGATGACTGATTAAAAGATTTTCCACAACTTGTACATTTGTATGGGCGTTCATCATTGTGAATTCTCATGTGCCTTTTAAGGTTGGATGACTGGTTAAAAGATTTTCCACAAGTTGTGCATTCGTATGGGCGTTCACTATTGTGAATTCTCATGTGTGTTTTAAGGGTGGATGACCGATTAAAAGATTTTCCACAACTTGCACATTTGTATGGGCGTTCATCATTGTGAATACTCATGTGCTTTTTAAGGATCGATGACTGGTTAAAAGATTTTCCACAAGTTGTGCATTTGTATCGTCGTTCATCATTATGAATTGTAATGTGTGATTTTAGGTAAGATGAGTCATTAAAAGATTTTCCACAAATTGTGCATTTGTATAGGCGTTCATCATTATGAATTCTCATGTGTGATTTAAGGTTGGATGATCGATTAAAAGATTTTCCACAAATTGTGCATTCGTATGGGCGTTCATCATTGTGAATTCTCATGTGTGATTTAAGGTTGGATGATCGATTAAAAGATTTTCCACAAATTGTGCATTCATATGGGCGTTCACCATTATGAATTCTCATGTGTAATTTCAGAGTGTATGGTCGATAAAAATATTTTCCACAACTTGTGCATTCGTATGGGCGTTCACCATTGTGAATCATAAAGTGCCTTTTAAGGGTGGATGAGTCGTGAAAAGATTTTCCACAAATTGTGCATTTGTATGGGCGTTCATCATTATGAATTCTCATGTGTATTTTCAGGGTGGATGATTGATTAAAAGATTTTCCACAAATTGTGCATTTGAATGGGCGTTCATCATTGTGAATTCTCATGTGCCTTTTAAGGCTGGATAAGTCACTAAAAGATTTTCCACAAATTGTGCATTTGTATAGGCGTTCATCATTATGAATTCTCATGTGTGATTTAAGGTTGGATGAGTCATTAAAAGTTTTTCCACAAATTGTGCATTCGTATGGGCGTTCATCATTGTGAATTATCATGTGTGATTTAAGGGTGGATGATCGATTAAAAGATTTTCCACAAATTGTGCATTTGTATAGGCGTTCATCATTGTGAATCATCATGTGCCTTTTAAGGCTGGATAAGTCACTAAAAGATTTTCCACAAATTGTGCATTCGTATGGGCGTTCATCATTGTGAATCATCATGTGCCTTTTAAGGCTGGATGAGTCACTAAAAGATTTTCCACAACTTGTGCATTTGCATGGACGTTCATCATTGTGAATGCTGATGTGCCTTTTAAGGCTGGATGAGTCACTAAAAGATTTTCCACAAGTTGTACATTTGTATGGACGTTCATCATTGTGAATTCTCATGTGTATTTTCAGGGTGGATGATCGATTGAAAGATTTTCCACAAGTTTTGCATTTGTATGGGCGTTGATCTTTCTCTCCTTTGTGAGCCTGGTGTAAATTATTTTGTGCAAACATTTCATTATTCATTTTGTTGTGTTTGTAAAAAGTCCTCTTGTTTGTTTCAGTTGGCGAGTCCTGCGGGCCTATGTCTTCGCTGTTCATAAAAGTAGGTGCTGTCTCCCTTGTGGATTCAATGGATCCACCTGTAAATACAACATCACATGACCTGTCAAAAAAATCTGATTTTGTTCAATACTCACAATATAATTCTGACGTACGTAAACAAGTACATGTGTATTTGTTACACTGAAAAAAAGTTTTTAAAAAACTATTCCTAATGTAAATATACAGTACTGTGCAAAAGTTTGGGTTTTCCCCATGACATTTATACTTCAGGGTAAATTCATCCAATTGTCCGTGATAGATCACTTGTTTCTATTACTGTAAATTGATTGTTTCACATGCATTTGTAAAGGCAAACTGATGAAGTAAACTGGAGAGTTCATAGAACATGATACCCACATGCAGTGTTCAACGATACACTTCAATTTTCATAAAATAATGATTTCAAATATCATCAAAAAAATCCCAAAGTTTAGCGCTGTTGAAGCAGTCATATAGACCACCTTTATACATCAACCTATTTGACATGTCTAAGTCCTATAAAACTGGATACTATTGGGAGTATTAAAAAGTGATTTTGTTCCACAGTGTTCAAGTACATAATTCAATTTAAATTTAAAAAAGATTGTAAAGGTCGAATAAATTAATTAATTCTGGATTTTACCACTGTTTTACCCAGTACATCACCCTGTCTTACACATTACATTACTTATTCATTCCTGTTGTTTGTATCCTTTATGAGGTCCTTCAAAACAGCAAGCTTCCTGTTTGGAATGATTTTCCATTTTGTTTGAATGACAGACAGACAGGCAGAGTAAAAATATTGTTAGTTTCCGCACGACCCTCCTGCCCTTTTTTTCCACTTCACACCTGGATTCTTTTATGGCGTCGATTTAATTAGCCAATTGATCCCCCATTTTTTAATGTTCCTCCTCTCTTCTTTCCTGTCCCTTATTGACTCTGCCATGCATGCCAGGCATTGTGTCATGAACTGCTGCAGGTCAAAACTCGTTGGTACAGCGGGCTCGGCGTCCGCCGCCACGTGCGAGACGCCCCATTTTCTTCCCCTGCTGCCGGCCCCTCTTCAATTCTCCCTTCGTCTATCAGCTCTTCCTATGGGTCCTGGGTCATTAATTCTTCCTTATCATCTACCCCATCTTCTAACCCCACTGGCATTCGACCGCCTTGGCTAGCCATGGTATGAATACAAAATTTTGGATTTAATAACTAAATTTCGGTCGCTCGTAATTTCGAGAATTTTGGTGTCCAAAAATTTTGTCCAGGGTTCCAAATCCACACTCCTGACTACCAATTGTTGTGGTTTTCCACTGCCCTTCCTACCCTTACCAAGGGGAGATTAAGCCCCTTGCTCTTTCTGGGCCGGCGTAACCGAGACTTGAAACGCACCTTCCAGGCAAACGCAAGGTAGGGTTTCGGGACCAGTCTCGCATGTACCTAAATACCTGCGCCGCCACGGAAGCGGGGAAGCAAGCCTCGCATGAGCCACGTGTAATTCGAGTACACCGAGCGGATTGCGTACCACAGGGTCCGTGCTGTTTTCTAGTATTGGAACCCGATTCGAGCGGTTCTATTCGTACCACGCTTAGTCAATGATGGAAAACACGAGATGGTCGAATAAAGGAATAACAGGATTTAATTACTATTATTTACACAATGTACAAGTCGGTAGAAAGCAGACACAGAGCAGAACTTAAACAGTCTTATGCTTAATACCCAGACACGGGCCCGATCACACTCACAGAGGGGAAATGCAGGTAGAATGGTGTTCACGCACTGCCTCGGTCGTCCAGGAACGTCGCCCACGTGGCAGGTGGTAGAAAAGGATCCTCGCAGCGCGTCTCTCGAACAAAAGGGCAGATGATGAGGCAGGAAACTGAGAGGGGATGTACGAGTCTCTCGGCGGCTTTCCACAGCACGTTGAGTCACCGGCGCGCTATCACCCGCCTAACCCAATGCAATAGAGGCTCAACCTCAAGCTCAACCGAGCGTCACTTTAATACGAGCGCTTATACTTGGTTCATGTGCGTCTTTTCTCTGATCTCGAAACTCTCATCAATACTCGCCTCTCCAATAGCTCAATGCACAAGCTCACCTCTCCCCGAACTCCACTGCCCAAACTCCACTCACTCAACTGCTAACTCTGGTGGGGGCTTTGCGTGACGGGTTTTATTGCCACGCCCTGAGCCCTCTCGAACGTTCCAACCACGCCATGTGACGCATGGCCGCAGCTACTCCCTTTGAGCCCTGATTGGCGGCTTGCGCTTACCGTCAGCTTCTTCGCCGCCCTCATTCGGTCCCGACCCGACCTGCCAGGCCTGCCTCGTGTTAACTCGCGCCAAAAAGCCAAAGGCAGCATAAAGAGGCATAAGGCAATGGAGGCGGCATAAGGCAATGAATAAATGAATGATTCTTTTTTAAGGCCATTTTTCCCCGCAAGAGCAGGGGTTAGCCTTGCGGGCCCCATGACAATCATGGTTCCCTGTTTTGAGGCAATGTTTTTATGGCCGGATGCCCTTCCTGACGCTAACCCTTGGTCACGCTCTTACGATGCGCAGGGATGCGGTGTGCCTATTCTAAACCGGGGTACACACCGTGATCATTCATCCCAGCAAGCTGGTACTCAATGTGCCGACCTCGGAAGGATGACAGGCTGAGTCAACCCCCCTGGCGTTAATTCAGTGATCGACGGGGATTCGAACCCAGGATCCTAGGATCCAAAGTCGGCACCCCCAACCGTAAAGCCAACAACATCTCGTCTTCAGTTGTCACACCCTTCCTCCCGTCCATGGTACACGGAATCTTGTGGTGAGGCTGTTGCCCTGAAACAACTTGCTTTCGTCTCCTGGAAAGCAAATCCAACGGAAGGAAATCTCATTTCCTTTCACAAAGCCCGAAACAAGTGTGTGTCCACCCTCAGGAGAGCCAGGAAACAATATCTCACCATTCTCAAGACCGAACTCTCTTATCTGTCTCCCTCTTCCAAATCCTGGTGGTGTCTGGTCAAATCTGTTTCTGGTGTTTGTTCCCCCTCCATCCCCTCCCTCACCTCAAACGGCTTAACGGCTGACTCCGCACGTGAAAAAGCTGAATGCCTCAACTCTGTGTTTGCCTCTAAATCTTGTGTCCCAAACCCATCCCTCTCTGTACCCACCGTACCCAGTCGTACCCAGCTGCTCCTGGACTCTGTGTCCTTTCCTCCTGACAAGGTGGTAAAGTTTCTGTCAACCCTCGACTCTGATTCTGCAACTGGTACTGACGGCATCAGCCCACGGGTCCTAAAATCATGTTCTTCTGCTCTTTCACTCCCTCTTTCTGTTCTCTTCACCCTCTCTTTTGCTCAAGGTCATCTGCCATCTGCTTGGAAATCAGCCAACATCACCGCTTTGCACAAAAAAGGTGCAAAAACAGATCCCAGCAACAACAGACCAATCAGCCTTCTCCCAATTATCAGCAAAGTCATGGAATCCATCATTGCTTCAGATATTAAATCTTTCCTCTTCTCCAATGGCTTGATCTCTGATCATCAATTTGGTTTCAGACCTGGTCACTCTACTCTGGACATGCTGCTTCTGCTTTCTCAACAATGGATGGAGGTCCTCAACGCCAAACAGGAAATTAGAGCTGTCTCCCTTGACATTTCACGTGCCTTCGATACGGTCTGGCACCCTGCTCTGCTCTCCAAACTCTCCTCCTTTGGTATCCATGGAAATCTCCATGCATGGCTGGCGGACTTCCTTTCTGGTCGTAGTCAACGTGTGGCCCTGAATGGGTTTCTCTCATCTCCTCTTCCTGTTCAGGCTGGAGTTCCCCAAGGTAGTGTTCTGGGCCCTGTGCTTTTTCTGGTCTTCATCAATGATCTCTCTGACTCTCTTGAAAATCCTCTATCTCTTTGCTGACGACTCTACTCTCTGTCGCTCCATTCCTCATCCCTCAGATCGGCAGTCTGCAGCCTCCTCACTCTCTGCAGACCTGGACAAAATCACAGACTGGTCAAACAAGTGGAACATGTCTTTCAATCCTGACAAATCTCACACTCTTACAATGTCTCTCTGAAAGGACTGACTGGACAACCCTCCCATCTACTTTCTCAACAATCCTCTCCAAGAAGTTCTGTCGCTCAAGCTTTTGGGTCTCACTATCTGCCATGATCTTTCTTGGGAAAACCACATTTCCAAGCTGGCCTCCAAAGCCAGTCGCCGACTGGGTATCCTCCCAGTCGCCGACTGTGCGAAGTCCTTCCTTGGCACACCTGAGCTCCTCACCACATACAAGGCTTCCATCCGCAGCTCAATGGAATACTGTTCCCCCCTCTGGGCTGGTGCTCCTGCCTCACACCTTGCTCGGCTTCATGCTGTTGAAGCCAAAGCTTTCAGAATCATTGGAATCTCCTGCGATGTAGTCAACGCCGAGGGCCTTTCACTCACTCACCGCAGGCAGGTTGGTGGTCTTTCTGTCTTCTACCGACTCCTCTCCGGCCTTGCTCCCCCAGCTCTCTCTGTGCTCTGTCCCCCCAATATTCCTTCAGGTCGCACAAGATCTGCCTGCAACCCTCTTATTGTTAAACTGCCAAAGTCTAGCCTCTCTGCTCACCTTCACTCTTTCATTCCCCTTTTCTCCCGCCTCTGGAACAAACTCCCCCACTCCTTTCAATCCCACTCCTCCCTCCAGGTCTTTAAAACAGCTGTTCACCACCATCTCTTATCGTCCCCCATCGAAAACCTTGATCTTTTCTACCCCCGGTAATTCACCCCAGAGTCCTTGCAGTGTTCATTTGTTTTAATCCTCTCCCACCTCCCCCCAAGTCCTCCCGATGTCCCTGCTCTCAAATGTTGTGTTTGTGTCCTTCCTCCTCTTCCCCCTCTTTTGTGTCCTTCCCCCTCTCTCCCCATCTTGTCTGCCGCCCCCCTTGTTTTTTGTGTGTCGGTTTGTCTTTTTGTGTGATTAATGGTAGCTCTTTCACGAGCCTCGATCTTGTATACCAAAAAAAAAAAAAAAAAAAAAATAAAAAACACCAGGCTAGGCGGCATAAGGCAATGAAACCATGAAAAGGACCTAATTCTCATTATTCTACTCAACACAAAACTAACACAGGAAAAGGACTATGCTCACAAATACGAAGAGATAACTGAACTATCGCGAGGCTACATGTTGTTGTGTGACTAAACTATGAGGGGGAAATTTAACCTTTATTGTACAAAACTCAAAACCGCAACACGATATATGCAGCAAGATATTTCAAGTTGTGGACGATTTTCGACATAAACTAGGTGGATGTGTTGGTTAGGCGCCAAAAACAACCAAATTCAATTTTGAGTCGGGTTCGGACCCAGATCTGACCTGCAAGTGGGATCCAAAACCTAAATTGTTCAGCCTGGCGGAGGTATGTAGACTTGCACGGGATGCTGAGCAACAAAGACATTGGAAAGTAATGTGTGTTCAGCAAACATACAAGAGCAACTGTAATGAATCCGGATGAAGTATCGGATAATAATGTTGAAGATAATCATTGCGGTGCCAATTACGATGACGTCACCATGCGTGTACTGTTCTGCAAAACAATTCACTAATTAATGAACAGGACAAGGGGGCAGATTTACACTGTGTTGCTCCAAGAGAAAAGTTCAATTACCTCTAATATTTGCCGTACCTGCTCGATTGGACCAACTGCCGGAGTGAGGGGGGAGAGGAGACTTGGGAGGGGGAGAGAAGACTGGGAGAGGGAGAGAGGAGACTGGGAGAGGGGGAGAGGAGACTGGAGGAGGGGGAGAGGAGACTGGGGGAGGGGGAGAGGCGACTGGAGGAGGGGGAGAGGAGACTGGGGAGGGGCAGAGAAGAATGGGGAGGGGCAGAGAAGAATGGGAGAGGGGGAGAGGAGACTGGGGGAAGGGGAGAGGAGACAGGGGGAGGGGGAGAGGAGACTGGGGGAGGGGGAGAGGAGACTGGGGGAGGAGGGGAGGGGTGAGGAGGAGTTGGAAAAGAATGAGGGTAGATGAGTAAAGCGACCCCCACTCTCCCCCGTGTGTGACCCACTCTCCCCCGTGTGTGACCCACTCCCCAGTGCAATGTGCGTGATGTGGGAGGGATGGGGGCGGGAAGTAGAGGATTTGAGCTCTTGAAGTCACATTTTACTTGAGATGTAATTACATATTTCAAGCTGTATTTCCGATGTGCACACACATGCATTCACATATTATCAGAATGAAATACATTGTGTAGATTACATCATTTGTGGATCTGATAAATTGCCAGGAATCATTTTGTAAAACGGAATGTGCAGATGCAGCATCTACCTCAATATGTCCAAATGTCACAGACGTCCATGCCCATGGGATTCCCACGTGTGACCCCACTGGTGAAATAATAATAGGTGCTAATAAAAGGTGTCCAATTAATATTAAATCGGAATTGACGATAGTACAAATTAAGAACAATGGGATACAACAAGGTATATTATTGTTGGTTAAAATATTTTATGTATAATGATAAAGGTGATAATTGGGTGGGCTGACGTCAGACGGCCATCACTGGGTGTTTCCTGGCGCCTTTCCCGCCGACACAAGCGGCTCGAGAGCGTCCCTCGCTCAGTCAATTTGCCGCCATGGTGGCCCGAGACGAGATCGTTTACCAGGCCAAGCTGGCCGAGCAAGCCGAGCGCTACGATGAAATGGTGGAGAACATGAAACGTGTTGCCAGAATGGATACAGAGCTGTCTGTAGAGGAGTGAAACTTGCTTTCGGTGGCCTACAAGAACGTTATTGGAGCACGGCGCACATCTTGGAGGATCATCAGCTCAATTGAACAGAAAGAGGAGAGCAAGGGCAGTGAAGAGAAGCTCCAGCTTGCCCGTGATTACAGGGAAACTGTGAGTTAGGTTGGTGAGGGGAGGCAGACATGTTTGCTGTTTAAGTTTGAGTCGTTGAGTTTGAATTTTAGTTCGTGTGAAATTTCATTGTTCCGAGCCAGTGTCAGGCCTGTTGTGATATTGGGTCAAACGTGTACCTGTGCTGTTCCATTTATATCGAATGGAACCTTGAAAGATATTTTCTGGTGGTTGTCTAAATTAATCCAGATGGCGTCAGGAAGGGCATCCGGCCATAAAAAAAAACATTGCCTCAAAAAGAGAACCATGACAATTACAACTACATATGGGCAGGGTACAGCCCGAAGTGGAGATCGGTTTCTGAGGTTTGGGACATGGAATGTAGGGACAATGACAGGTAGATCAGGAGAAGTGGTGGAAGTATTGGTAAGAAGAAGAGTGGACATATGTTGTGTGCAAGAGACGAGATGGAAGGGAAGTGGTGTGAGAGTGGTGAAGGGTAGGCAGGGACAGAAATACAAGTTTGTGTGACAAGGGTGCCTGGAGGGCGTGAATGGTGTTGGTGTCCTGTTTTCTGAGGAGTTTGTAGACAGTGTGGTGAGTGTGACTAGAGTGAGTGATAGGTTGATGATGGTGAAAATGATGATTGGAAAGCTCTTGGTGAACGTCATCTCGGGATATGCTCCGCAGGTTGGTCGAAGCGATGAAGAGAAGGACAAGTTCTGGTGTGCGATAGAGAAGCTGATGGAAAACGTGAAAGATGAGGAAGTTGTTGTGGTAGGAGGAGACCTAAATGGACATGTGGGAAGGAGTATGGATGGTTTTGCCGGAGTTCATGGGGGTTACGGATATGGTGTGAGAAATGGAGAAGGTGAAAGGATTTTGGAGTTTGCTGATGGAGCTGATTTGTTGATTTGTAATACTCAGTTCCAGAAAGAGGTTCATAAGCTTGTTACATACACGTCAGGTGGGTCGACGACAACCGTTGACTACCTGATGGTGCGTAGGCGAGATAGGGGGCACCTCCGGGACACAAAGGTGCCCCCGGGGGAGGAGGCTGTTTCACATCACCACTTCGTTGTCTGCGACGTAAGGGTGAAAGGTGCGAGGAGAGCTCGGCGGGTGAACTACCAACTGAGAATGAAGGTGTGGAGGTTGAAAGAGGTGACAGTAAGGGAGGCATTAAAAGAGAGGCTGAGTCGGGTCGAGGATGATGTGGTTGAGCTTGAAAGTGGTTGGATGTCAATGAAAGCTAGTCTGTTGGGAGCCGTTGGTGAGTTATGTGGATGGACAAAAGGACCACCGAGGCACTCGGAAACATGGTGGTGGGATGATGAAGTTGGAAAGAGGATTGACGAGAAGAGGAAGAAGTTCAAGGAGTGGCAGAAGGCGAAGGGTACGGGAGCAGAAACAGCAGAGCATGAAAGTTATAAGGCAGCCAGGAAGGCTGCAAAGAAAGAGGTAGCAAAGGCGCAGGAGGCATGTAGGAAAATGTTCAGAGAACGCTTGGATGTGGAAGAGGGTCAGAAAGCAGTATTCAGGATTGCAAAGCAGATAGCGAAAGAGAGGTGTGATGTGATGGGGGTGAGTTGCTTGAAGGATGAAGTGGGACAAATCGTTGTCGACCCAGATGGAATTAAAGGAAGATGGAAAAGATATATGGAAATGCTGTTGAATACAGAGAATGAATGGGATGGCAACATAGAGAGTAACCCAGTTTTAGGAACAGCAGAGAAGATAACTGAGAAGGAAGTTGAGGAAACGATAAAAGCAATGAAGGGTAGAAAAGCGGGAGGGCCGACGGGAATTATGGGAGATATGTTGAAGGCAGCAGGAAGTTGGGGTGTGAAGAGAATGACAGAGATCTGTAATCTGGTGGTGAAAGAAGGCCGCATTCCAGTGGATTGGGAACCGAGTACCATCGTCCCTCTATACAAGGGGAAAGGTGACCCTCTGGAGTGTGGCTCGTACCGAGCGAAAAAGTTATTGGAGCATGGAATGAAGGTATTGGAAAGGGTGTTGGAGAGGAGGATAAGGAAGAAAGTGAAGATCAACGAAATGCAGTTTGGATTCATGCCAGGAAGAGGAATGACAGATGCACTTTTCATTGTGAGGCAGTTGCAGGAGAAGTACATGGAGAAGAGGAAGAAGTTATTTATTGGGCTTGTTGATCTGGAGAAAGCATTCGATCGGGTTCCACGCAAAGTATTGACATGGGCATTGAGGAAGTTTGGAGTGGAGGAATGGTTGATCAGAGTAGGGATGGCAATGTACAAAAGAGCGCGCACAGCTGTAAGGACGAAGGACGGGAACAGTGGTGAGTTTGAGGTGAAGGTGGGAGTGCATCAGGGGTCGGTACTAAGTCCACTACTATTTGTAGCTGTTATGGAGGTGCTGGCTCAGAACGTAAAGGAGGGTTTACCGTGGGAGTTGTTGTATGCAAATGATCTGGTGTTGATTGCGGAAAGTATGGATGGACTGAAGGAAAAGATGAACACGTGGAAGGAATGTATGGAGACAAAAGGTCTGAAGGTGAATATCGGAAAGACGAAGGTGATGGCAAGTGGTAAAGCATGTGGTGAGGTGGAAAGAACTGGGAAGTGGCCCTGTGCTGTGTGTAGGAAGGGTGTCAGACTGAACTCCATTCAGTGTACAAAGTGCGCTGAGTGAGTTCATCAAAAATGTAGTGGTCTGAGAGGGTCATTCACCAGTGTGGCAGCTACATTCAAATGTAAGGTGTGCACAGAGGGAGCAGCAGATGGAGGAAATGTTGAGTTGGATCTTGGAGATGGCATGAAGCTGGAAGGTGTGAAAACATTTTGCTACCTCGGAGACATGCTGAATGGAGAAGGTGGATCAGACTCGGCAACGGTTGCTCGAGTGAGATGTGCATGGAAGAAGTTTCGGGAACTGAGTGGCGTGCTGATGATGTGGGGAGTGTCGTTGAAGCTGAAGGGAAAGGTGTATGCTGCATGTGTGAGAAGTGTTATGATTTATGGGAGCGAGACATGGGTAATGAACGTAGAGCAGCAACAAAGGTTGGAAAGGGTGGAAATGCGAATGGTTCGACGGATGTGCGGAGTATCGTTGAGAGAGAGGAAGACAAATGATGAAATGCGAAAGATGATGGGAATAGAGCCTGTGATTGATGCTGTGAAGAGGAACAGGTTGAGATGGTTTGGTCATGTGTTGAGGAAGGATGAAAGTGACTGGTTGAGAAGAGTGATGGAAATGAATGTCGAAGGAAGTAGAAGACGGGGAAGACCGAGAAAGACTTGGCGAAAGATGTTGGAAGAATAAATGTGGGCAAGGGGGTTAACAAGGAGAGATGCAGAAAATAGGACAAAATGGAGAAGATTGTCATGGGGACCGCAAGGCTAACCCCGCTCTAGCAGGGAAAATGGCCTTTAAAATGCATGTTGTTGTTGTTGATAAAGGTGATAATTGATGTTTGAGAAATTGATTTACCATCGTGGTTATTTCTCAAAGCAATGAAATCATAACGTCATGTTGTTTTTTTCTTAACAGCAGAGTTCATCATCAAACTGATTGAATCAAAATGTATCGACATTGACAGAAACCTTCATGAGGATGGTTCTTGAGGAAAGAAGCTTTGGCATCATTGGGTTCGGGTAGATCCAGGTGTACATCAATGTCATGCTCAGCTTTCACTTCCACTTTCACAAAGAAATCTGGAAAAAGTAACTTTTATAAAATGCAGGCATCTTGTGTCACATGCAGAGGTGTTTTCATACTCTTAAAATAGATTTTTTTTTAAATGAAGTTTTTATATGAAAATTTTGAAAACAAACAAACAAGATGAAGCACACAAAGGATTAATGAGTGTTATACAACAACAACAACCACAACAACATGCATTTTAAAAGGCCATTTTCCCTGCGAGAGCGGGGGTTAGCCTTGCGGTCCCATGACAATCTTCTCCATTTTGCCATATTTTCTGCATCTCTCCTTGTTAACCCCCTTGCCCGCATTTCTTCTTCCACCATCTATAGCCAAGTCTTTCTCAGCCTTCCGCGTCTTCTACTTCCTTCTACATTCATTTCCATCACTCTTCTCAACCAGTCACTTTCATCCTTCCTCAACACATGACCAAACCATCTCAACCTGTTCCTCTTCACAGCATCAATCACAGGCTCTATTCCCATCATCTTTCGCAATTCATCATTTGTCTTCCTCTCTCTCAACGATACTCCGCACATCCGTCGAACCATTCGCATTTCCACCCTTTCCAACCTTTGTTGCTGCTCTACGTTCATTACCCATGTCTCGCTCCCATCAATCATAACACTTCTCACACATGCAGCATACACCTTTCCCTTCAGCTTCAACGACACCTCCCCTCCTCGTCAGCACGGCACTCAGTTCCCGAAACTTCTTCCATGCACATCTCACTCGAGCAACCGTTGCCGAGTCTATTCCACCTTCTCCATTCAGCATGTCTCCGAGGTAGCAAAATGTTTTCACACCTTCCAGCTTCACGCCGTCTCCAAGATCCAACTCGACATTTCCTCCATCTGCAGCTCCCTCTGTGCACACCTTACATTTGAATGTCGCTGCCACACTGGTTAATGACCCTCTCAGACCACTACATTTTTGATGAACCCACTCAGCGCACATTGTACATTGAATGGAGTTCACTCCGACACCCTTTCTGCACATAGCACAGGGTCACTTCCCAGTTCTTTCCACCTCACCACATCCTTTACCACTTGCCATCACCTTCGTCTTTCCGATATTCACCTTCAGACCTTTTGTCTCCATACATTCCTTCCACGTGTTCATCTTTTCCTTCAGTCCATCCATACTTTCCGCAATCAACACCAGATCATCTGCATACAACAACTCCCACGGTAAACCCTCCTTTACGTTCTGAGCCAGCACCTCCATCACAGCTACAAATAGTAGTGGACTTAGTACCGATCCCTGATGCACTCCCACCTTCACCTCAAACTCACCACTGTTCCCGTCCTTCGTCCTTACAACTGTGCGCGCTCTTTTGTACATTGCCATCACTACTCTGATCAACCATTCCTCCACTCCTAACTTCCTCAATGCCCATGTCAATACTTTGCGTGGAACCCGATCGAATGCTTTCTCCAGATCAACAAACCCAAGAAACAACTTCTTCCTCTTCTCCATGTACTTCTCCTGCAACTGCCTCACAATGAAAAGCGCGTCTGTCGTTCCTCCTCCTGGCATGAATCCAAACTGCATTTCATCGATCTTCACTTTCTTCCTTATGCTCCTCTCCAACACCCTTTCCAATACCTTCATTCCATGCTCCAATAACTTTATCGCTCGGTACGAGCCACACTCCAGAGGGTCACCTTTCCCCTTGTATATAGGGACGAGGGTACTCAGTTCCCAATCCACTGGAATGCGGCCTTCTTTCACCACCAGATTACAGATCTCTGTCATTCTCTTCACATCCCAACTTCCTGCTGCCTTCAACATATCTCCCACAACTCCTGTCGGCCCTCCCGCTTTTCTACCCTTCATTGCATTTATCGCTTCCTCAACTTCCTTCTCAGTTATCTTTTCTGCCGGTCCTAAAACTGGGTTACTCTCTATGTTGCCATCCCATTCATTCTCTGTATTCAACAGCATTTCCATATATCTTTTCCATCTTCCCTTAATTCGATCTGGGTCGACAACGATTTATCCCACTTCATCCTTCAAGCAACTCACCCCCATCACATCACACCTCTCTTTCACAATCTGCTTTGCAATCCTGAATACTGCTTTCTGACCCTCTTCCGAATCCAAGTGTTCTCCGAACATTTTCCTCCATGCCTCCTGCGCCTTTGCTACCTCTTTCTTTGCAGCCTTCCTGGCTGCCTTATAACTTTCAGGCTCTGCTGTTTCTGCTCCCGTACCCGTCGCCTTCTGCCACTCCTTCAACTTCTTCCTCTTCTCCTCAATCCTCTTTCCAACTTCATCATCCTACCACCATGTTTCCGAGTGCCTCGGTGGTCCTTTTGTCCATCCACATACCTCACCAACGGCTCCCAACAGACTAGCTTTCATTGACATCCAACCACTTTCAAGCTCAATCACATCATCCTCGACCCTACTCAGCCTCTCTTTTAATGCCTCCCTCACTGTCACCTCTTTCAACCTCCACACCTTCATTCTCGGTTGGTACTTCACCCGCCGAGCTCTCCTCGCACCTTTCACCCTTACAACGCAGACAACCAAGTGGTGGTGTGAAACAGCCTCCTCCCCCGGGATCACCTTTGTGTCCCGGAGGTGCCCCCTACCTCGCCTATGCACCATCAGGTCTTCAACGGTTGTCGTCGACCCACCTGACGTGTATGTAACAAGCTTATTATCCTCTTTCTGGAACTGAGTATTACAAATCAACAAATCATCTCCATCAGCAAACTCCAAAATCCTTTCACCTTCTCCATTTCTCACACTATATCCGTAACCCCCATGAACTCCGTCAAAACCATCCATACTCCTTCCCACATGTCCATTTAGGTCTCCTCCTACCACAACAACTTCCTCATCTTTCACGTTTTCCATCAGCTTCTCTATCGCACTCCAGAACGTGTCCTTCTCTTCATCGCTTCGACCAACCTGCGGAGCATATCCCGAGATGACGTTCACCAAGAGCTTTCCAATCATCATTTTCACCATCATCAACCTATCACTCACTCTAGTCACACTCACCGCACTGTCTACAAACTCCTCAGAAAACAGGACACCAACACCATTCACGCCCTCCAGGCACCCTTGCCACACAAACTTGTATTTCTGTCCCTGCCTACCCTTCACCATTCTCACACCACTTCCCTTCCATCTTGTCTCTTGCACACAACATATGTCTACTCTTCTTCTGACCAATACTTCCACCACTTCTCCTGATCTCCCTGTCATTGTCCCTGGATTCCATGTCCTAAACCTCAGAAACCGATCTCCACTTCGGGCTGTTCCCTGCCCATATGTAGTTGTAATTGTCATGGTTCTCCTTTTGAGGCAATGTTTTTTTTTTATGGCCAGATGCCCTTCCTGACGCCAACCCTCTTAGTCGCCTCTTACGACACGCAGGGATACGGCGAACCTATTCTTATCCAGGGTACACACTGGGACCAGGGTACACACAGTGTTATGTGATGTGAAATCCTCCACAGGTGATGGATTGGCAGGTACCTTCATAGGTTGTATCTTGGTCGATTTTCTTTTTCGAGGAATTGTGTGTCATTCCCTCAGAGGAAGTCTTCCAACTTCGTGATATATCGTCAATTCAATTTTAAATTTTATATCACATTTCAAATTGGCCACTATGTATTAGATTATATCAAATTCATGAAAATGACAAAAAAATCGTCATCTTCTTCACAGCCACTTCAAAACAATTTTCCCAGAAAATGTCTCCCCAACTTTTCAATAGCGATCAACGCCCCTGTATGGGCCTATCACATTCACGACAGACAGGTGAGTGGTATGACTTTCTTATCCTGTCTCCTTTCTGGTCTGCTCTTTCCATGCGTTGTGCCCCCCCCCCCCCCACCCCATCACCCTCTCTCCCGTCCTCCCCCCAGGTTTCTGCAGTTCTGCAGGGAACACGTCCCACAGCAACACCCCACTGGTGAAATTCCCAAAATACAGGAAACCTGTTCACCTTCACCCTTTTGTTCCCCCTTTTTAACCACTTGTGGAAACAACTTCCACATTCTCTTCAATCTCATTCTTCCCTCTAAATCTTCAAGACAGCTGTTCATCACAATCTCGGATCATGCTCAATCCAACCATGATCTTTTCCACCCCAAGCGACCCCAACATTGCGAATTTGGGGTGTTTTAATGGGGGTAGAAAAGATCAAGGTTTTGGATGGGGGAAGACAAAGGGATGGTGGCGAACAGCTGTTTTTAAGACCTGGAGAGAGCAGAGGGATTGAAGAGAGTGATGGAGTTATTTCAGAGGCAGGAGAAAAGAGGAATGAAAGAGTGAAGGTGAGCAGAGAGTCTTGATTTTGGCAGTTTCACCAGAAGAGGGCTGCTGGCAGTTCTTGTGCCACCTGCAGGAATATATGGGGGAACTTTCCATTTTATTCCGTTCCTTTCTGCTCAAGATGCTTCAGGAGCCTTTTTCAATAACACAAAAAAAAGCACATTAAACCAACACAGACCTCATTGGAAGTGATGTCAATCACACAACTCACCATTCGGCTTGTCACATTGCTCCTCCTCTTCCTCCAGACCAAAGGAGTTCACATCCTCGATTTTTATCTGCAGAATCTCAGGAAATCCTTCCAGCTCCTCAATCTTCATTCCACACACCAGCACTGTCGGCTGTTCCGATTCCGGCTGCACATGACAGGAATCCTTCTCACAGCCAACTTGAGCGTACATGGTGGGTGAACCTTCAGAGAGGAGGGAAACATACCACTCTTCCTGATGTTTAGTCCACTCTGCGTACCTTGATCTGACAAAGTGCCAATATGTGAAGTACCTCCATACTTGAGGCCTTATCTTCTGCTTAAATCAGTTACAGAACTTTAAACTTTCACCACACACCAACGCACACCCTGTGACCCCCCCTCCCTCCCCCCAAAAAACAAAATTGCATGTCCGATGACAATACTGTAAATTGTACAACATGTTGATGTGAACGTTGATTTGGCGGCATATAAAACATTAAAAAGTCTCGATATTTATGTAAAATCTGGGCCTGTTCCGCAATTTTATGATGAAGACATTCAATGGTGAGAAGGCCTCAAACACAAGCACAGGGGATGTGTATGAAGGAGTACTTGTGCTCACAGGTAATCCATGCCACAGGTGTGCTGATATGCAGACAGTTTCCGGACATCAATAACTTTCAGGTGATAAATAAGAAACCACTTTAAATAAAATCGGATGGAACAACAACATTCCTCTGGAACATGTCCGTGGGAATTCAGTTCATGTTCATCACACTGGGAAGTAGGACTGAATCACCTGTATTACAGGTTTCAAAGAAGAGCATTTGTATCATTAGATAGTTTGAACACGAGGAAAGTGAAGTTTATTTGGAAATTCAATGAGCGTATTTACACAGGAAAGAGGAAGAAGAATCGGCAATTCCCAAAATTCAAAACGTGAGGGGGAAGAGGTTGCCAGACGGTACTTTCAGATAGAGAGAGAGAAAGATTTGTCAGGATTGAAGGAAATATTTCAAGTGTTTGACCAGTTTGTGATTTGTTTAGACCTGGAAAAAACACCACAATAAATCTATCCGAACACGATATGGACCTGAACACCCAATCAGGGACGGGGGGAGGGGGACAAATTAAGTAGCTACAACCTCCATCATGTAAAATTTTGGTTGAGATTGGATGAGGAACAACCAAATGTATCGCGGACAAAAATCGACAAACAGACAGATAGACACACTAAATTGCCTATTTTAGTATGATATATCTATCATATATGAAGGTTATCCATGGAAACATTGAAAAGCCCACTGTGTGCACAACACCGCCGATACCATGAGCAACAATGCTCCTCACAAAGACGTTTAAAACCCCAAATCTCCACAACTCTTCCTCGACACACAAAGGTGTTCAAAACCCGAAATCTCCACAACTCTTCCTCTACTCACAAAGATGTTTAAAACCCCAAATCTCCACAACTCTTCCTCGACACACAAAGGTGTTCAAAACCCCAAATCTCCACAACTCTTCCTCTACTCACAAAGATGTTTAAAACCCCAAATCTCCACAACTCTTCCTCGACACACAAAGGTGTTCAAAACCCCCCCAAATCTCCACAACTCTTCCTCTTCTCACGAAGATGTTCAAAACCCGAAATCTCCACAACTCTTCCTCGACTCACGAAGATGTTTAAAACCAGAAATCTCCACAACTCTTCCCCTACTCACGAAGATGTTCAAAACCCGAAATCTCCACAACTCTTCCTCGACTCACGAAGATGTTTAAAACCCGAAATCTGCACAACTCTTCCTCTACTCACGAAGATGTTTAAAACCCGAAATCTCCACAACTCTTCCTCGACTCACGAAGATGTTTAAAACCCCAAATCTCCACAACTCTTCCTCGACTCACAAAGATGTTTAAAACCCCAAATCTCCACAACTCTTCCTCTACTCACGAAGATATTTAAAACCCCAAATGGCATGTCCAGTGAACCAGATCCACGCTTGATTCACGCCGACACTTCTTCCGTTCCATTTCACGACTTTTTCTTCTTCTCTTTTCTATTCCATGTTACTTCTACGTCTATCGGATCCCTTTCGATCGTTATCTCATCCCATCCTCGTTACTTCCAGTTTAAAAGTTTTATTCACAAAAATATTAAATCCGAATGTAAACGCGGAGGGAAAAAGGAGGTCCGACATGCCAAGCTGGACGATACACCTTCCTCAAGGTGTCTTGAAGACCTGGCGAGAAGATTGATTCGGAATCTTGAAATTCAGTTAAACACCAATGGTGATGGAACGTCACTTGAGGGTTGAGAACCTTTCGAAGATTTTGGACATTTGGTTGTTGTTGACTTGTATTTAGTTGTGGAGTCATCGGTGCAGACTGAGTGCTGGTTTGTATCTTTGCTGAGAGCGAGGCTGGTCCGCTGTGTCGGTGCTCCAATAACAGCAACACACACTTTGATGAATCACCCTTGTGGTTGATTTTGGTTGATGTCGGTGCTCCAATAACATGAACACACACTTTGATGAATCACCCTTGTGGTTGATTTTGGTTGATGTCGGTGCTCCAATAACATTAACACACACTTTGATGAATCGCCGTTTTGGTTGATTTTGGTTGATGTCGTTGCTCCAATAACAGTAACACACACTTTGATGAATCACCCTTTTGGTTGATTTTGGTTGATGTCGGTGCTCCAATAACAGTAACACACACTTTGATGAATCACCCTTTTGGTTGATTTTGGTTGATGTCGGTGCTCCAATAACACTAACAGTAACACACACTTTGATGAATCACCCTTTTGGTTGATCGGGGGTGCAAACATCCCTCCCTCCTCCCATTTCTCCTTTTCATTGCTAAATTATTTGTTGTGATATTGTTTGCAGACCAGTGACAGATACAGAGTGGTGGTGTGGCGGACACGAAAGCTCACTGGCGCGAGGGCATCATTCCGCGCACCAAGTGGGCGAGGGCCACGCCCGAGGGGTAGGCGTTGGCCGCGGGATATACACCGGGCGCGCAGCCCGGAACGCTCCAGTGTTACAGTGGAGCTCTTGAATAAAGACTCTTACAACTTACCGCGTTGTCCGCTTCCTCCTTGCTTACAAGCAGCGCGCGTAACACCGCACTTCATTGGTGACCTCCGACGTTCTGGTCAGCCGTCACTGACCACCCGAACCCGCCACAGCCATGGCAACCAACGCGGTAGCGATAAAGCTCCCCGAGTTCTGGGAAGCTCAGGCGGAGATCTGGTTCCTGCATGCCAAAGCCCAGTTCAGGCTTCGAGGCATCACGGCGGACGAGACACGCTACTGCCACGTGGTCGCCTCCCTCGGGGCCGGCACGGCCGCCCGCGTCGTGTCGGTCCTGAGGAACCCACCGGCCGACGACAGGTACGAGGCGATCAAGCGTCTCCTCCTCGCCACGTTCGGCCTCACGGTGGACGCACGGGCCGATCGCCTCTTGGACCTCCCCGAGCTCGGTGACATGCGACCGTCGGTCCGAATGGACCATATGCTGTCGCCCATGGGCGACGAAACCCCGAACGCTCTATTCCGGGCGTTATTTCGACGCCAGCTGCCGGCACGAGTACGCCTCGCGTTGGCCGGTTCCGCAACAACGGAACCCCGAGCGCTCGCGGCCGAGGCCGACAAGTTCTACGCGGCTTTGGACACGCAGGCGAGTTTCGGTGCGGCCGTAGCGGCTCCCGAGCCCGAAACTGCTGCGGGTGCCCACCCCTACTACGCGATGCACCGCGTAGCCGCTGAACCTCCTGCAGGTACCCACCCCTACTCCGAGGGGCGCCTCGTGGCGGCCGCCACGCCCCGCCCACCACCACCGCGGAAACCTCGGCCTCCGGCTTCGCCGCAAACCTGGTGTCATTTCCACGCTAGGTTCGGCCACGAGGCCCGGCAATGTCGCCCGCCGTGCTCATTCGGCAGGTCGGGAAACGCCCGGGCCGGCCCTCGGTAGTGGCAC
Source organism: Myxine glutinosa (assembly GCF_964187855.1). Lineage (NCBI taxonomy): Eukaryota > Metazoa > Chordata > Myxini > Myxiniformes > Myxinidae > Myxine > Myxine glutinosa. The sequence goes on from NC_136265.1 coordinate 87,839,500, forward strand.
TGAGCGCCGGCCGATTAAACAGTCTCCTGTACATAACAGACACCTTATCCGGGCGCCGTTACCTGTGCGACACGGGAGCGCAGGTGAGTGTCATTCCCGCCGGTACGTCCGACAAGCAGACCGTGGGCCGGGGTCCCGCTCTGCTTGCTGCCAACGGTACGCCCATTCGCACGTATGGAAAATGCTGCCTTTCTCTGCGGTTCGGAGGGCAGGTTTTCCGATGGTCGTTCGGTGCCAATGGCCTGTTGGTTGACGTAAAGCACAGAAGGCTTGTCCAGGCTGAGATGTTCAGCTCGCTCACTTGCGCGCAGCCCGCTTCGTTGAGCAGCTCACGGAGCGGCTCATCGAGCGGCTCGCTGAGCGGTTCGGTTCCGGCCAGGTTCATCTGCACGCTTCCGGCAGCGGACGACTTCACCCGCCTCCTCGCCCGTTTCCCGGCCCTCACGAGGTCCACCTTCTCAGCGGGGACTGTCAAGCACGGGGTGGAACATCACATCCCCACCGCCGGGCCACCGGTCTTCGCCCGGGCACGCCGCCTCGAGCCGACGAAGCTCGCGGTTGCTAAAGCCGAGTTTGCTACACTGGAGCGGCTCGGCATCATGCAGCGCTCTGAGAGTGCTTGGGCATCGCCGCTCCACATCGTGCCCAAGCCTGGCGGGGGATGGCGACCGTGCGGGGACTACCGCCGTCTCAACGACGCCACCACCCCTGACCGCTACCCCGTCCCCCATATTCAGGACTTTTCCGCCCGCTTGGCGAATATGTCCTTCTTCTCGAAGGTGGACCTCATACGCGGTTACCACCAGGTCCCCGTCAGGCCGGAGGACATCCCGAAGACGGCTGTCATCACGCCGTTCGGTCTTTTCGAATTTCTTCGGATGCCCTTCGGTTTGAAGAATGTGGCTCAGGCGTTCCAGCGCCTCATGGACAGCGTCTTGCGCGACTTGGATTTCGTCTACGTCTATCTGGATGACATCCTCGTCGCAAGCGCGTCCCGCGAAGAGCACCTCCACCATCTCCGCACACTCTTCGAACGCCTGGGCCAGCACGGCCTGATCGTGAACCCCGCCAAGTGCCAGTTCGGTGTCACTGAAATCGACTTTTTGGGGCACCGCGTCACCAGGCACGGGGCCGTCCCCCTACCGGCCAAGGTGGAGGCGGTGAAGGGGTTTCCGCGCCCCCGCATGATCAGGGGGCTCCAGGAGTTCCTGGGCATGGTAAACTTTTACCATCGGTTCCTGCTCCGCATCGCCCAGCTCCTGTGCCCCCTGCACGAGGCCCTCCGGGGGAAGCCGGGCAAAGGTGACGTCACCTGGACCGAGCAGATGGACACGGCGTTCGTGGGCGCGAAGCTCGCCTTGGCTAACGCCACCATGCTCGCGCACCCGGCGCCCGATGCACCGATCGCCCTCACCACCGACGCCTCGGACTACGCGGTGGGCGCGGTGCACGAGCAATGGGTGCGTGGAGCTTGGCAACCGCTGGCGTTCTTCAGCCGGCAGCTTCGCCCGCCCAAACGCTGGTACAGTACCTTCGACCGCAAGTTGGTCGGGCTCCACCTGGCGGTCAGGCACTTCTGCCATCTGCTCGAGGGCCGTGCATTCACGGCCTTCGTCGACCACAAGCCACTGGTGTTTGCGATGGGCAAGGTCGCCGAGCCGTGGTCGACCTGGCAGCAGCGTCACCTCACGGCCGTGTCCGAATACACGATGGACATCCGGCACGTCGCGGGGAAGGACAACCCGGTGGCGGATTGCCTTTCCCGGTCCGTTGCCCACGTGGTCCACCTCGGCATCGACTATGCCCGGATGGCGGCGGACCAGGCCGCCGACCCCGACGTCCAGGCCTTGCGGACCGCCGTTATGGGCCTCCCCATCACCGAGGTGCCGTTCAACGGCGCGGGCACAGCCCTCTGGTGCGACGTCTCCCTCGGGCGGCCTCGACCCATCGTGCCCGCGGGCTGGCAGCGCCAGATTTTCGATGCCATCCACGGCCTGTCCCACCCGGGCACGAGGGCCTCCCTGAGGTTGATCGCCGACAAGTTTGTCTGGCATGGCCTCCGGAAGGCCGCCCGCGGCTGGGCCAGGACGTGCCTCGCGTGCCAGCGCGCGAAGGTGCACCGACACACCCAGGCCCCATTGGCCCCATTTGCAGTGCCGAAGCGTCGGTTTGACCACGTTCACGTGGACCTGGTGGGACCTCTGCCCCCCTCGCAGGGTTTCACCCACCTCCTGACCATGATGGACCGCACCACCCGGTGGCTGGAGGCCATGCCTTTGGCATCAACGACGGCGGCGGACATGGCGCAGGCATTCATCGCCACCTGGGTCGCCGGGTTCGGCGGCCCCTCGGACATCTCGTCCGACCGCGGCCCCCAGTTCACCTCGGAGCTCTGGGGGGCGGTCGCGTGGGGGCTCGGGATCCAGCTGCACCGCACCACGGCCTACCACCCCCAGGCTAATGGCCTGTGCGAGCGGTTCCACCGCTTGTTGAAGGCCGTGCCCCGGGCGACCCTCCGCGACGGCGGCTGGGTCGACAGGCTCCCCTGGGTGCTGCTGGGCCTCCGGACGGCGCCCAAGGACGACCTGCGCGTATCCGCGGCGGAGTTGGCCTTCGGGCACCAGCTGCGGGTGCCGGGCGAGTTCCTCCCCGACTCCATGGCACCATGGCGCTACGCGCTGCAGGAGACCGCCCAGAGTTTCGCCCCGGTGCCCACGGCACACCACGGGCACCCACCTACGCACGTCGCCCCGGAGCTTCGCACCGCGGAGTACGTCTTCGTCCGGCACGACGCCCACCGGACACCACTGCGGCCCCCGTACGATGGGCCTTTCAGCGTGCTGGAGACCGGGGTGAAACATTTCACCTTGGACATCAGCGGCACTCCTGACCGTGTCTCCATAGACCGCCTCAAGCCGGCCCACCTCGACGTGGACCACCCACCGCCGGTGGGTGGTCCTGCGCGACGCCGGCACGCCACCCCCTGAGCCTGCACCCATCCCGGGCGCAGCCGGAGGCATCCCAGCTGGCATCCCTGCACCCCGGACGCCACCATTCGCCAGAGGGCGCTTCGGCCGGGTCATCCGTTTGCCCCGCAAACTGGCCCTCCAGGTGCGCGGGAATTCTGGGGGGGGGGGGGGGGGCGCGTGTGGCGGACACGAAAGCTCACTGGCGCGAGGGCATCATTCCACACACCAAGTGGGCGGTGGCCATGCCCGAGGGGTAGGCGTGGCCGCGGGATATACAACGGGCGCGCAGCCCGGAACGCTCCAGTGTTACAGTGGAGCTCTTGAATAAAGACTCTTACAACTTACCGCGTTGTCCGCTTCCTCCTTGCTTACAAGCAGCGCGCATAACACCACGCTTCAGTGGCATCATTCAACGTTCTCTCCATGTGTAAATAAGACCAGTTCTCTTTGTTAATCCAGTTGGCGGTTTATTGCAACTTCAACAATGAACACGGTCTGAAAGACAGAAGCACAAACATAATGATCAGTAATGATAAAGAATCCTCTATCTCCCCCCAAGTCTTTGGCATGGAAAATATAAGTGTATAACAAGTATGTGTGTCTTTTGGCATGACAAAGACTGAGAATATGAAGAATATATGTCACTAACTTTGAAGCTAATTGAAGAACTGGTGAACCAGAAACCAAACACAATGTCAGTAATGGTCAATGCCAGAATCACATGTCATAGTCAGAGTGCCAGGCAGGCTTGCTCGTGCTTCGGCCGGACCGTCTTGGTGCAGCAGCTGGTTTGTCAAGTGCAGGGCGTGTGGTAACCGTATTGGGTTTGGGATCACTGACTTGAGGAGGTGACATTGAAGGCGCTGCGCTGATATGCCGAGTTACCTGCGATGACTTAGCCATAGATGGGGATGTAGCATCCTCAAAGAGCTGATGGCGGCCAGGAGGGCTCCGGTTGACCCTGGGTGATTCAACAGGAAACGTAGCAGGTGGCTGCGTTGGAGTAGTGTCAGAGTTGATGGTGGAATGTTGCGGTGGCATTGGACTAGTAATGGATGGGCCACAAGCCTCCTTGTAACTGGACGGGGTTGTGGTGTGCACAATGCATGGGTGTGGGATGTTCTGCCGAACCATTGGTCTCTGCACTCTAATATCACCATCGATCGTCAATCTTGGTAGGGGCGTTAGCACAGGAATGTACTTTCGCAGGAATTTCCTATTGCGCAGAGTAACCCTTCCTGAACCGTCAACTCTTACCACATATTGATCAAACTGGCGAACCTCGGTGATGATGCCGGTTTTGTCCCATTTGAGGGGGTGTGGCCCGGTCTGATTCTGGATGCGAACACAGTCGCCGACAACAAGGGGCAAGAGTCTCTTGGTATGTTCAGACTAGCGCTCAGCATCTCTCATGTGGCAGTTGCGAAGTGCTTCCTCCCAAGCCTCCAGAGTCCCAGGCCAGGTGTTATGAGGTTTGTATCTGCCAGGTGGTATTGGGATGAAGTCTCGAATTGGGCGGCCAAAAATGCACATCGCTGGAGAGAGTTTTGTGTCTCTGTCTGGAGTGTTTCTATACTGGAGCAGTGCACGTTGGAATGCATCGGTATCAAGGCCTCCATTAGGGCTAGTGTTGTCCATGAGAAGACGCTTCACAGTCTTGACACCAACTTCAGCACGGCAGTTGCTATGTGGATAAGCTACTGAGGAGAGTCGATGATGTACACCCCAGTCCTTGAGGAATTGACGTGTAGCGACAGCTGTGAATTCAGGACCACCATCGGAAGCTAATTCATCAGGGATACCAAATGTGACGAAGGTACGTCTTAGGCAAGCGATGAGTCCACCTGCACCATGTGAAGCTCTCTCAACTATCGGCCAGTTAGAAGACCGGTCGACCACTACCAAGTAGTTGCATCCTTTGTAGTGAAAGTAGTCGGCACACATGCATTGGAATGGATAATCTGGAGGTGTCAGAGGAGTGGGTGGTGTACTTGGATTGGAGGGCGCAATCCAATTACAATGGTAGCACCCAGCACGTAGGGCCGCAATGGCAGGGGCGATGCCAGGCCAGAAGATGGAAGACTCGGCTCTCGCAGTCATAGAGGTGACCCCTCGATGGGCAGCGTGCAGAGCGGCAAACACCTCGTTCCTGAGAGACGGTGGTATGACGACACGATCCTCGTAAAGTATGACACCATCAACTATATGTAGACTATCTCGAAATTGGAAGTATTCGTGTAGCGGTCCGGGGAGCTAATGACGGAATTCAGGGATACCTGATTCGATAAGGTCAACAAGGCTCTGCATGTTATTGTCACTCGCTATTGCCGTTCGAACCCTGTCCCATGTTACAGATTTGAGGCTGAGTGAGGCGAGGGAGGACATAGCAGATGTGGAAACATACTCATCGGGGGTTTCTGGTGCTGATCTACGTAAGCCACTCAGGAGGGTTTTGGAAGGCGTCAGGATGATGGGTGTGGAATCAATGGCCGCCATATCGTCAGTGAGGGTCAGTTTCACAGGCTCCCCAGTAGGGTGGCGTGAGATGCAGTCTGTGGCGCGATGTCTAATCCCCGGCACATGGACCATCGGGAACCTGTATCGCAGGGTCTTCTCCTTCAAGTTCCAAAGTCGAGCATTAGAGATATCCTCTAGACTTCGATCATTAAAGATCCTGAGCAGAGGTTTGTGGTCAACAGTGATTATGAGGTCTTCACATCCCAGAACAAAGTAGCTGGCCTTGTCTAGGACATCAGCAACTGCTAGGGCCTCACCCTCAACTGGTGCATAACGTGATTCAGCAGGGTGGGTGAATCTGCTGCCAACGAGTGTGATTTTCCATCCTGTGTGACAACAGAAGGGTTTTATGTTGGTACAGGTATAGTGTTTCTGCAGTAGCCAGAAGCCAATGCCAGTCTTGGACCAGTCTGTAGCGAGGCACGTGGGCTTGCTTGGGTCGAATATCCGGACACCCTCCTCGATCTCACTGGCAATGACAGCTTTCGACTCTTCAAATGCATCTTGAGGGTGCTCATCCCACTTAAACGGTGTACTAGGTTTAAGTAGTTGCCAGAACGGCAACATCTTCTCAGCCATACTGAAAGCGTATGATACTTGATTGACAAGTCCAAACCAAGAACGTACATCTGTGATGTCCTTGGGTGTTGGGAAATCGAGGATCGCGCGTTGGTATTTCCTGCAAGGACGGACACTATTGGGAGTTATTTCGAACCCAGCAAATTCCACTATATCTTTGCCAAACACAAACTTGTCAGGGTTCAGGGTGATTCCATTCTGTCCACAGGTGTCAAGCCAGTGAACAGCCTGGAAGAAACTGTCTGCCAGCGAGTCAGACCATAGCAAGACGTCATCAACGCATTTGGTCTTATTGGGGATGTCAGACACGATCTCGTCATAACGTCTTGTATATCCATCGCCAGATGCAATTTTCCCTTGAGGGGCTGTTTTATAGCGGTATCTACCCCAGGGTGTGATGAAGGTGGTCAGGTGCCGGTCTTCTTTGCAGATGGGCACGCTGTGGTAACCGTTCCACGCATCAAAGACCGTCTTCTTCTTACCTTTCGGAACCGATCTAGCCTGACGAAAGGGTGATGGCGTGTGATGTGTTTCCCGTGGTGCATGGGCGTTGAGGGCCTGGAAATCGACGGTGCGGCGTGGCTGGCCATTCTTCTTTGCACAGACAACCATTCTATGGCACCAGGTGACGGGTTCGCCAATGGGGACTGGTTCAAGCACACCCAACTGTACATCGTGGTCTATCCCAACTTTGACCACATCCCGCCAGTGTAGTGGGACTGGTACCGGTGTGTAGTGTGCCACTGGTTCAGCATTAGGATCCATCATCAGTTTCATGGGCGGGCCATCCATTAGAGGCAATGTTTGATGCTCACAAGTGTTAAATGTGCTTGACTTATAGTATTCACGGAGGTACTGTCGTAGCTTCATGCGATTAGCATCAGTTGCGGGGAACGGCAGCTTTGTCGGGGGTGGTGGGGGTCGACGACGCTGAGGGCAACGGCTCGCTGTAGTGGGGTCTTCCTGTAAGACTGCTGTTGCGTCCGGCTGCTGTGCTGTCAGGTCTACATCAATCTTGGGGAAGCTATCCGGGATGATGTCAAGGGCGACACGGGCTTCTCTGCTGAGGAAGAGCTTGTCAAAGCTTTCTGCGACATAGGTAATTTGCCTAGTTTCAACAGCCTGACCCCTTTTGTCTTTGCCCGACAAGCGGAGTACAGTGGCCCCAAGGATATTGATGCCTCCATTGTTGGCAGTGCGCATTCTCATGGTTACTGGGATGAGGTCAGATTTGCGCAAACCAAGGCGGTGGATGACCTTTATACCAGCAAGGCAACTCTGGCACCCTGTGTCTGCCATGGCGGAGACATGGCAAGTCATGGTCTGGGTGGAAAGGTCAAAGCCAAGGGCTGCGTAGTCTTCGCGCATGATTTTGACAGTCACACTAACAAATGGTTGAGGTTTTGAACCCTTCCTGATCCATGTATTAGAGAGTTTGTCATAAACATGGTGGTCAAGGGTGATGGAACGCTCACTGCGTGATCGACCCGAATTAATAACATTATCAAACTCATTACATTCATGCCCAGATATGTTAGGAGTTTCATTTGACTGTTGTTCTGATACGTGGACAGTACATAAAGTATCAAATACAGCATTTTCACTGTTATTAGAAGAGGCACTCATGCGTTTGGATTTGTTCCTACTGCGACATACACTCTCCATGTGATTATCGCGATTGCAATGCCCACATCTGTGACCATATCATGAATTCCATGAAAATCGTCACCCACGTGTAAAAAATTAAATCCATTAATTTATACTCCTTGTGCTGATTTTATTGTGCCATATATCTCATAGGTTTTGGTTATAAACAAAAAGAAACGCTAACTTTTAATTTCGTTTTGTATCAAGGGATGAACTTTTCCGTTTGACACCGGAAGTAAACAAGCTTGAGACGAGTGCGCTTTTTGAATTTGAGAGTGATGCAATATCTGTCGCCATCCATCTATCTATAATTCCAGTAATCTCTGTGTGTTTGTTTGTACGTTTGTTTGTCTGTGACCGCTGTTTCTCGACAACCACGGGTCCGATATACTTTAAACTTGCCAGGTATATTACTGGGGACCCGAGGATGTGCCTTTTCAAGGTTTCATATTAATCGGACAATTACTTACCGAGCTATGTCCAAAAAACGATTCAACCAATCAGAGAGCAGCGAGCTATCGCGTGTGCCGAACGTGGCGGACACACTCTGCCTCGGATGGCACATTTGAGAGCGTATTCATTTATTTCACGTTTGCAAACTATGTTGGCGCTATGTTGGCGTTAAACTATGTTTTAAAACTAATAAAAACCCCGGGGGGATTGTCACTGTACTCGCAAGCCGTTCGCCGTTCGCTTTGGCGTTGCGAATGGACCAAAACATTTCATGGACCAAACCATTTCATGTAAAGCGTTCGCCGTTCGCTTTGGCGTTGCGAATGGACCAAAACATTTCATGAACCAAACCATTTCATGTAAATAGAGGGGGGGATATAATTTTAGATATAGATATAGTACGGGCATGCCCTAGTAGTTATAACGTAAGTATATGGACACAAAGTTATGTATGTCATTATTGATAATCTATAGTTTACTTAGACACCAGTTTGAAATCAATAACGGTAGATTTTCAGTCAAAAATGGATTGTTGCAAACGCTCTGTCCAACAGGGAGAAAGCATGCATATTTTGTGATTCCGTCACAAAAGTTAGATATTGTTTACCTCTCATTTGCAAGCAAGGGCGTTATGAAGTTATGATTGTCTAACCTCTTCAGTAATCATGTAAACAAGTTTTCTGTGTGATTTCCTCAATAAATTACCCAGTCAGCCAATCGCAGTCAACGTGACGGAATCACAGTTTTGTGTGACAGAATCACAGCTAATGTGACGGAGTCACAATATATTGCCATCGAACTTCCAATAGTTTTATAACTCCACTGACGATGTATAATATAAATGTTATTTTTGGTTAGTGATAACTTTCCCCTTTCATTTAATAATCCCCTTTCATTTCACAACAATTTCCTATTTCGAAAGGTAGGAAAATGTATTTGAAATGTTTTATTCTTGCAAAATATATGCATTTGGATAGAAAAATAACAGATTTCTACTCAGGATAGTAAATCAATTGATTGTTTTAAACAATACGTTAGCCAATTAATACTTTTGTGTATTTTCAGAAAATGACAAAGACTGCAGCAGAGTGACAAAGAGAAAGGAGGAGGAGGCTGCGTGAAGACGATGAAACGTGGCAGGAATACCTCAAAAGTGACAGGGACAGAAAAGCTTCCAGGAGAGGATGTATGGATTCTTCGGAACTTCATACATTAAAGAGAAGAGGGAAGCGAGCTACTGAGAAATGGCGTGTTAAGAAGGGCATGGTTGCTGCGCCCAAGAAAGATCAATCCTGTAAAACACATGGTCCACATGGGACATACAAGTCTAATGCATCCTTTGGAAGAGCGAGGAGACGTGCAGAGAATGCCCTCGCATACAGCCCAAGTAAGAAAGAAGCGGTAGTTAAAAGTCTAGTCTCCACCGTTCTTAAAGTTAAATTGCCCTCGGTAAAAACCCGTGCATCTGCGGCTGCGCTAGGTGAGGATAGTAGCGACGCTGTTAAGACATTTCACCAAAGTGACTCGATATCTCGTGTCATGCCTGGAAAGGCAGACTTCATTACTATTTGGCCTGCAGATGGTCCCAAGACAAGACACCAAAAACGGCATATGGTGATGACGATAGCTGAGGCCTATCAGACATTCAAAGTACAATTTCCAGATATTGTGATTGGAATGTCAAAGTTTGCCGAACTGCGACCTAAACATGTACTACTGACGTCCCAGATGCCACAGACCGTCTGTGGATGCAAGTATCACAGTAAGGTCATACTAGTCCTGGAAGCGCTGCACCGGAAATGTCCAAGAATCCCTCTCTATTCTAGGGAAACCTTCCTGAAGCTCTGTGTCTGCAATATTGAATCTGAGGCTTTATGTCCGACAACTGAAACATCTGCATGAATGGTGCATTGTATGAGAGAAACATCGAGGAAAGAGCGGGAGACCTTGAGACACCACTGTGCTGGGAACGCTGGGAGGAGGACAAGGATGGTTATCTGGCGAGAGCACCCCAAAATGGAACAATTGAAGATGCAATTATACTGAACTCCGTAATCAGTTACCCAAATTCTTGTGGCATGTTTTCATCAAGAATAAACAGGCCAATGCATATGAATTTGACAAGCAACAGGCTCGTATGCAGGAATCTAGTGAATGTGTCCTCCAAATGGACTTTGCTGAAAATTTCACATCAGTATTTCAAGACGAAATTCAGTCTGCTCATTGGCGGCAGCGGCAAATCACATTATACACGGTGATGGCTTGGCATCGTGAGGTCATTAAGTCTATGCTGATTGTATCTGATGTACAAGATCACGAGAAGAGGGCGATGACCTCATATACAGTACCTGCTTTAGACACCATCTTAAACGAGATCCCGAGTATTTCCACTGTGAAAATATGGACTGACGGACCCAGCAGTCAGTTCAAAAACCACTACATATTTGCGTTGATACCAAAGCTGAAGCAAAGATATGGCGTCAATGTAGTCTGGAACTACTTCACCACCAGCCATGGAAAAGGTCCTAACGATGCTCTTGGGGGGGATGCTCTTGGCTAAGCGGATAGTCCACCGTCTGGTCATGGGTAGACAACTTGTGGTGCGTAACGCAGAAACTTTTGTGGAAGGACTCCAGTCTACTGCTGCTAACATGGATGTACTTCTAAGGAGCCAAGATCAGAATGCAGCCCTCTGTCGGGACAGGGAAGTGGACTCCTTATGGGACAACGTTCCTGGCATCACAGGGACCATAAACACACACTTTGTCACTCCCTGCGAAGACAACCAGATTCTGTGTAAGTTTTACTCAACTGCCCAAAGTGGCAGGGAACATCAACTGTCAAAAATACGCGACAATGCATGCGGTGCACCCGACGGTAGAGCAAGCAAATCCTACAAACAACAACCCATGGCGACTGCCATGACTTTAGCAACAAATCTGCCCAATCTAACGGCACACTCTGAAGTAAATGCCCCTGCTACATCCGCTACAGGCTTGTCAAGAAGGCGTGTGACCAGGAAGTCGACTAGTGTTCTTATGGAGCACAATACTAATATCACTCATTCAAGTTCTGCTCAGTCAGGTAGAACTCGTGATATACACAGTGCCGAAAGCCAGAAATCGGCACACAAAGCAAATGAAACGAGTAAGAAGAAATGGCCATGTAAGCAGTGTGGGTGAAATTATGGTGATGACAGTGACCCTAAGAAAAATGAAGAATGGCTACAGTGTGCTGGCTGTAGCCAATGGCATCACCATACATGTGCTGAGGAAGGAGGTCTGCTAGATGATGAGCAGTTCACGTGTTCCGAATGCTTCTGACATTATCGAAACGGGAACTTGCAAAAATACATTCGATTTCGTTATTCTGTTTAAAAGTTAGTTTAAATTTACCTGTTATTAATCTTCCATGGTGAAATTAAAATCAAAATCGTTAGTTTAATATTTGTTGATCGGTTCGGAAGCAGGTCTGCTAGTTGCTGATCAGTTCATACGTTCCGGGAGAGTTTGACATTATTATGACAACTTGAAACTTTAATAATAACTAGGTCTAGCGGTCAGAGTAGCTTAATAATAACCGTTACATGTTCAATGATGAAATTAAAATAAATTTGTTAATGTGTTTAATTGCTTATTATTTCTTCCTCCATCCGAGTTCTGTATATCCACAACTTTCTCTACTAAGATTTCCAATCCTATTTTGGATACTTTGTCATTTCAGCTGTGTTAACATGTCACAAGCGCACTTGTGATTCCGTCACATTACGTGTCATTCCGTCACATTATCTGGTCTGCCACCTATAGTTTGCAGTTTCTGCATTGCATTACCAATAAGACTGCGATAGGAAAGCAGTACTATTGTTGACGTCCGAATTTTTTTTCTAGACCTTGTGTTCACTAAAGGGCCTATCTCATTGGCGGAGACGTCGCCGCGACTGCCGCGACTGATCAGTTGCGGCAACTCGGGCAACTCGGGCGACTCGGGAGACCAAAAATGGCTTGCGCTCTCACCAAGGCGACGCCAGGGCGACTGTACTGTACTGTTTACATTTGTTAAATATTGCTTGTACTGTTCTCAATTGTAAATTTGATTGCAAATAATAAATTTATTCTTTAATATTGTTGTATTTCGTTGTTAAATAAAAAGTAGCATGAAACAACATATTTCAAAGTCAAACTTTGTATTTTTATTATTGTGAAAAATAATAAAAACTACACAACTTTGTACAGCAAATATCAAATACATTTTTCATGTGACAATAAAGGCACAAGAAACTTGGTACATCAGTACACAAGTGCAAAATGGTAGTGATACTCTCTCCAATGCATTGAACATGGTGCAAACTTCCAGAGAAGTTTGCACTATGTGCATTGCATTGTCGAAAGGAAGTGCAGACCTCCCTCAAGTTTTCTAAATTTCTGACCAGCACATACACCCAAACTTGGTACAAAGGTACACAAATGCAAAGTTAAAGTTAAACTCTCTACAATGCATTGCACATGGTGCAAACTTCCATGCAAGGAAATACAGACTTCTCTCTACGTAGTACTACACACACATTACGATTTATTCAGCCTCTGTGTCACTGGAATGTCTTATTTGTGGGAACGATGCTGGAGATGAAGCTCTAAGGGGGCGGGGGGGGGGGGTTAGGGTTGACCTGGAGGCGGTGTCAGAAACTTGGAATGAACCCTCACAGTCATTACTGGTGTTTAAAGCCCCACTCAACAGTGCACTCAGGTTGCTTGTCCCACATGTAGGGGGGGACATCACCGTCCCCGAGCCTGTCCCCGCAGTGCTGCCAGTGCTGCCACCAGACGATGCAAAGTTCTGTCCATTCCTCCAGGACTGGTGGAACATGGGCTGTAGGAAAAGGAACAAAATTTTAGAAGGTAAAGAGGATGGCAGGAGGAAAAAAAAAGAAGAAAATTTTGGATCTAAAAAAATAACAGTATTACAACAATTATATTAAACATATTCATCACTACTCCTTTTGCTACATTTTTTACATATTTTTGCATGTATTTATTTTAATGCAATTAAATATAAATTCAATGCAATTTAAATATACACTCACATGTAGGTAGGGGCTTCTTGATCTCCTCGAAGATGTTCTGCATATCAACAAGGAAGGTTTCAACCGCTGCTTTCTTGTATTGGTTATCTTTGTATCTTGCATACGATTTATCGTAAAATTCCGGATGATCCTCCCAGAAGTCAGCCATTGCCTCTTGATGCCCCTCTTTCCAATCATATTGTTTTCTAGGCGGATCACCGCTGGAACCATGTTCCTCATCTTCTCTAGCATCAACTGCTGCCTCAGCATCAACAAACTGCGCTGAAGCTGCTACAACTGCTTCATCCTCCTTCTTCTTGCCCTTCCGGCCCCCACTGCCCTTGGGTGGCATGGTGGAAGGACAGTACTACTCTGGAGTTGGAGCTGTCCCCTGGCAAGACAAGATGGTGGGGCCTCTTCCATGGCAGTACAAGGAGCAGCAGCAGTAGCAGGAACAAGTACCAAATGATGAAGACCTTGACCGGATCCTGTACCTGACTTGGACCAGGCGTGAAGGCGTCTCGATGATGCCAGCACGCGCTCAGTCACGTGGTCTCTACAGTGGGGCAAGCAGCGTCAAGCAGCGTCACGGAGACATCGCCGCATCGTCGCCGCAACGTCGCCGCAACATCTCCTCAGTCTCCTTGGTCTCCAGCAGGTCGCGGAGACGTCGCAGAGACGTCTCCCCAGTCGCGGACAAAATTAGTCTCCGCGACGTCGTCGCAACTGATGGAGACGTCGCGGAAACGTCTCCGAGACCTGCTGGAGACTGGAAAAAGTCTCCAAAAAAAATCGAACATGTTTGAATTTCCCAAGACTTCCCGGAGACCCGGCTAGTCTCCAGGAGACGTCGCGGAGACGTCTCCGCAACCAGCGGAGACTCGAGTCGCCACCAGGTCGCCACCTAGTCTCCAGGCCAATGAGATAGGCCCTTAACAGAGCATAGGTTTTATATCAAATCTCATTAGTCTGTTTACCATGTCCATATAGTGTGATTCCGTCACAAGACTATTCTGGGTAACAAATTTTGTTATCCAGGGTAAGCCTCACTGAGAGTAGTACTCGTCTGTAGCCATGTGACAGTTCTGGTTCAATACATATAATTGAATTGTCTCTGCTCTTCTTAGCATTCAAGATAATTACCATCTATGTTCAAAATTAGAGTGCACATGGTGATTCCGTCACGATGGAATTCATGATATGCCGCGCATTCTGTTTTGCGAACGTGGGCTGGGGCGCTCTTCCCGTGTCCCTTTTTGCCACAGGAGGAGCATAGGTCGTTTCTGTCCTTGATGGTTACTTGCTTGGCCTTTTGATATGTGCTGCTAGCTGCTTCCACTGAGTGTGTGTCCAGTAGTGTCGATGCTGAACGTTTGCCAGATGCTTTGGCCTCAATGAATTGGAAAACGTCCTCCAGGATCATGTCCTGGTTCTTGTCACCAAGGAGGTCAAGCTGGATTTCAGGGTCAGCAATTCCTCGTGTAAGAACATCACGCACGATCGCTTCTGTGTAGTTAACTTCAGCATCACAACTAGGGCATTTGATTAGGAATTTGCATATTCCCACTTGACCACGTAGGTGGGCCCCGAAGCTGCGCACTGTCTCATCACGGTCTTGACGCAAATTATGTAGTGCTACTCTGGCAACCATAGTGTTCTCTCCGCGAACAGCAAGTTTTTTAATGGCTGCCATTACCACCTCGATGGGTTTGTTTGAAAGGCTACCACCAGTCGATCTTGTTAGATCCTTGCGCAGACGTTCATCACAGCACTCGAGTAACTGCACTACTTTATCGCGGCCAATGATTTTGGTTGCATCGACGTATTCAGACCATCGTGACTCGAAGTAAGCCCACTCTTCACTGGAGCCAGCGGCGACAATTGTGGGCCTTTTGACTTTTTCAACCTTGGCGGTATGTCCAGGGGCGTGTATGGCACTGTGGGCAGTGATGAGTGCGGCCACGATAGCAGGATCGAGGTCTTCAGTGGTGTAGTCACATCCGGCGATTGGGCATCCCACAGCAGGCATCGTGGCTTTGGTCAACTTGCACCGTGTTCATAAATAAGACCAGTTGTCTTTGTTAATCCAGTTGGTGGTTTATTGCAACTTCAACAATGAACACGGTCTGAAAGACAAAAGAACAAACATAATGATCAGTAATGATTAAGAATCCTCTAATGTGTCAATCAATGATGTGTGCCGAAGGTTTTATAACTCTGGACGTTTTATATATCTGGACGACATCCTCGTCGCCAGCACGTCCCGAGCCGAGCACCTCCTCCACCTCCGAATGCTGTTCGGACGCCTCAGCGAGCACAGCTTAATTGTCAACACGGCCAAATGCCACTTCGGCACGACGACCATTTGTTTTTTGGGCCACCGCATCACCAAGACCGGGGCCGTGCCGCTGCCGACCAAGGTCGAGGCCAACGCCAAGTTCCCACGTCCCCGCTCCATCAAGGCCCTGCAAGAGTTCCTCGGCATGGTGAATTTTTATCACCGATTCGTGCCCCGCGCTGCTCAGCTCATGCGGCCCCTTTACGAAGCCCTCCGGGGCAAGCCGGCCAAGCATGACATCGTCTGGTCCGCGGCCATGGACGCGGCATTCACGAACGCGAAGCAGGCCCTCGCCGATGCAACGCTGCTGGCTCACCTGGTGCTCGACGCTCCCATCGCCCTCACCACGGACGCCTCCAACTACGCGGTGGGCGCTGTCCAGGAACAATGGGTGAATGGGGTTTGGCAGCCACTCGCTTTTTTCAGCCGGCAACTCTGGCCGAACGAGTTAAAATACAGCACGTTTGACCGTGAGCTCCTCGGTCTATTCCTGGCCATTCGCCATTTCCGGCAACTCCTGGAGGGCCGCCCGTTCACGGCGGACACCGTCCTGCCCTGCGACATCTCCCAGGGCCAGCCTTGCCCCATCGTGCCCATTACCTGGCAGCGCCGCATCTTCGCCTCCATCCACGGCCTTTCTCACCCGGGCTGGAAAGCTTCTCAGAAGCTGGTGTCGGCGCATTTCGTCTGGCACGGCCTTCGACGGGACGTCCGCGACTGGGCCAACGCCTGCACGGCCTGCCAGCGGGCCAAGGTCCACCGCCACACCCAGGCTCCGCTGGCACCTTTCACCGTGCCCGAACGGCGTTTCGACCACGTCAACGTGGACCTGGTTGGTCCCCTTCCCCCTTCGCGGGGTTTCACACACCTGCTCACCATGGTGGACAGGACCACCAGGTGGCCGGAGGCCATTCCCCTCATTTCCACCACCACCGCCGACGTGGCACAGACTTTCATCGCCACCTGGGTCGCCCGTTTCGGCGCACCGGCAGACATCTCTTCGGAACGCGGTCCGCAGTTCACCTCCGAGCTGTGGGGCGCGGTCGCCCGCAACCTGGGAGTCCAGCTCCACCGTACCACGGCCTACCACCCCCAAGCCAATGGGTTGTGCGAGCGTTTTCACCGTTCCATGAAGGCCGCGCTCATGGCCGGCCTTCAGGACGACGGTTGGGCCGACCGGCTGCCGTGGGTCCTTTTGGGCCTCTGGACGGCCCCCAAGGAGGACCCCAGGCGTCCACCGCCGAGCTCGTCTACGGCCAGCCGCTTCGCGTCCCAGGCGAGTTCGTGCCCGACGCTACCAGTCCCTGGTCCACAGGTCGCCAGCGCTCGGACCTCCAGGAGGCCGCCGGACGATTTGCCCCCGTGCCAACGTCCCGCCACGGTGGCCCCCAGTCCAACATCCCCCCAGCGCTTCGCACAGCGGAGTACGTCTTTGTGCTTCATGACGCACACCGGGGGCCACTCCGGCCGCCATACGACGGGCCCTTCCGGGTCCTGCGACGGGACGACAAGTCATTCGTCATCGACTTCGGCAGCCGGGCGGACCGGATTTCAGTGGACCGCCTCAAGCCGGCGCACGTGGACGTCAACCAACCACCACGGTTGGCCCTTCCTCCGCGGCGAGGCCGCCCCCCGTCCACAGTTCCCCCCACTCGACCACCCACCACCACATCGGACCCCCCCCCCCATGCCCCTCCAGGCGTCGCTTCGGCCGGGTCATCATGACCCCCCTTAAATTGACCCTGCCGGTGCAAGTCGATTCTGGAGGGGCGTGTGTAGCGGTTACCGCTGGGTGTACACAATCGCCTTACACCTACCAAGGACGCGGCCAGGGAGCAATCACCATGCCGGACTCGTCCAGGCTGCCCGGACAGGCCCAGACGCGCCTCTCCCGGGCATGCCCGGACTTGCTGTTCCCGGGCTCGTGTCCGGCTACTAGACGAAAAGAAATGGCAGGTGGCGCAGCATGCCGTCCATCAAGCGTTGGAACACCTGGGCCGCGTTCTTGAGGCCAAACAGCATCCTCAAAAATTCGAACAGGCCGAACGGCGTGATGACGGCCATCTTTGGGACGTCGGCCGGCCTAACAGGTACCTCGTGGTATCCCCGTATCAGGTTTTTTTTTGAAAAAATAACCCGTCCCGCCAAACGGGAGGAAAAGTCTTGGATGTGCGGGATCGGATACCTGTCGGGGGTGGTAGCGTCGTTGGGGCGGCGGTAGTCGCCACACGGGCGCCATCCGCCCCCCGGCTTTGGCACGATGTGCAGTGGTGAGGCCCACGCGCTATCGGAGCGCCGCACGATGCCGAGGCGCTCCAATGCGTTGAACTCGGCTTTGGCCATGGCGAGCTTGGCCGGGTCGAGGCGGCGGGCTCTGGCATAGACCGGCGGGCCCGTAGTGGGTATGTGGTGCTCAATCCCATGTCGCACTGCGACGGCCGAAAACGTGGGCCGCATGAGGGCCGGGAATTCCTCGAGCAGGCGAGCGAACTCGTTCGCCGTCGGGAGGGCGCATGCCAGTTCGGTCGGCGCGGAGCTGCTCATCGTACATGCCAGGGAGCTGAAGGTCTCGGCATTGACAAGGTGACGCCGTTTGACGTCGACCAGCAGCCCGTGCGCGCAGAGGAAGTCGGCGCCCAGCAAAACCATAGGGACGCTTGCGGTCACAAAGGTCCACTGAAAGCGCTGGCTGCCGAAGCAGAGGGTGACGTTGCGCGGGCCAAAGGTGCGTATGGCCGATCCATTAGCAGCGACCAAGGAGGGGCCGCAAACGGCGTTCTGCCTGTCCTGCTCGGAGGCGGGTATGACGCTCAGTTGGGCGCCGGTGTCACAAAGGAAACGCCGCCCGGACGCTTTGTCCTTAATAAAAAGCAAGTTGCCCAAGTGGCCGGCGCTCATGGCTGGTAATGAATGCCAGCCCGGCCGTTTCCCGACTTGTCGAAAGTGCACGGGGGTCGGCATGTCCGAGCCTTGTGTCCGAACCTGGCATGGTAATAACACCACGCCTGGTCAGGTGGAGGCCCTGGCCGTCGTGTTGGAAGCAGTAGGCGCGGCGTGGCGGCCGCCAGTTGCACCGGCAGTTCGGCCTCCAACCGCGCAGGGCGCTCGGGCGTCATGGGCATCGCCTCGGACGGCGGTGGGCTCCAGGTAGCCGCTCCGATGTGCTGGCCTGCCGAGGAGATCTTGTCAGCTTCCCTGGCGAGGGCGCAGGGATCCGTGATCGACGTGCCTGCCAGGGCGATGCATACCATACGTGTCTGCCAGGGAACAGCTCTCAGAACAGAAAATCCGGAGGGTGCTCGCCGAGCAACGAGAGCATGTAGTCCATTCGCTCGGACGGGCGAGTGTCGCCGAGCTCGGGCAGGTCGAGCAGGCGTCATGCGCGTTCTGCCTGTGAGAGGGCAAAACTTGCTGTTCTGGGCCTGTCTGGGCGGCCTGGAAGAGCCCGGCATGGTGATATGTGCTTACATATTATGTCGAACCATCGAGATTACATTTTATAACTATAACTGTTGTCCTTACATATGATGTCGAACCATTGTGATTACATTTGAAAACTAACTATTGTGCTGACATGTGATAACGAACTATTGTGCTTACACGTGAAAACTAACGATTGTGCTTACATATTATGTCGAACCATTGAGATTACATTTTATAACTAACTATTGTGCTTACATATGATGTCGAACCATTGTGATTACATTTTATAACTAACTATTGTGCTTACATGTGATAACGAACTGTTGTGCTTTAAGGTTATAACTTACTGTTGTGCTTACATATTATAACTATCTATTGTGCTTACATGTTATAACTAAATATTGTGCTTACATTTTATACCTCACTATTGTGCTTACACGTTATAACTAACTATTGTGTTTACATTTTATGACTAAGTATTGTGCTTACACGTTATAACGATTGTGTTACATATTGCTGCGGTTTGGAGATTGGCACATTGAAGGCATTAAAGGCTAAAGGTTTGCCCCCCATAGTTAGTCACACGAGCAACATATAGGCCCATTTGTAGTATAGTTATGTCTTAGTATGTGTAACAATAGGCCATTTCCCGTCTTAGTACATGCGTTGTGTAAAGACAGGAGAGTAGGCGCCATTCATTTTGCTCCCACCTCCAATTCTACCTCTATGGGCGTAATCCATTCCGCGCCCCATTTGGCTGTCCCCGAGTCAAGCTAACATGAGGTAGGCCTAAAAAAGTGGGGGTGGCGTTGAGGTCGGGAGCCGCAGAGGCGATGACGGTTATTGCCACCAGCCAATCAGAGCTGTAACGGCATGGCGTGAGAGGGCGTGGTAAAGCGCGTCTTGTGAGTTCCAGAAGGTTCGCGGGTGGGTCTATATAAGCCTGTGCGAAAAGCCCTTGAAAGGACTCACAAGTGGAGAGCGTAAAAGGACCAGCGCGGGACACTTGATTGAGAAGGACTTGTACCAGTGGTGAAAGGACTTGCAGAGAGGGAGCTTGATAAAAGGACTCGCGTGCATACGGCAGAGGCAAAGGACGTGAAGAGAGAGAGAGAGACGAACGTGCATCACTCGCCGTTGTTGAACTTTGACCTCGCATTAGAACGTGCGCGCCAAGAGAGAGAAGAAGAGGCGTTGAACCGTACAAGTACGCGGGCGCAGCCAGACGCGCCGGTAACGCATATAGCGCTTTTCAGCCACGCATGTAAGCGCGGCCAGAGCCACAAGTGAATAACCGCCAGCCAGAAGGCCGGCGGCAGATCCACAACAATATTATAACTAACTATTGTGCTTACATTTTATAACTAACTATTGTGCTTACACGTTATAACTAAAGATTGTGCTTACATATTATGCCAAACCATTGTGATTACATTTTATAACTTACTGTTGTGCTTACGTATGATGTCGAACCATTGTGATTACATTTTATAACTAACTATTGTGCTTACATGTGATAACGAACTATTATACTTTAAGGTTGTAACTTATTATTGTGCTTACACGTTATAACTAACTATTGTGCTTACATATTATAACTAACTGTTGTGATTACATTTTATAGCTAGATGGCATTAATAGAATACTTACCCTGCGCAGTCAACTTCTTGTGAGCCGACTCTTCTGTTTTTGAACATTATTTTTATTTCATCCCATATGGCTGCCAGACCACGTGAGCGATGACATCATAAATTTATATTCTCTAATATAATTGTTCCATTGATCACTCTCAATAGATTTCAAACTGATCAGACGAAACCATGTTTAAATTTTTTCCATGCAGCGGTTTTGGATATCATTATAGAAGTGAAACATTTTTCGGTTTTTCCAAATGGCGCCTGCACCACATGACTTACGACGTCATGATTATCATTAAAATATTCGAAATGCGGAGGTGCTCCAATGGTGAAAATTTCGTGTCCATCAGCCCAACAGTTGCTGAAAACAATCTATATAATAATACCGCAAGGACTCGACTTTGTTATCCCTTTTACGCCGCACCCAGTGACCCGATGCCCACGGCACTAATGGATTTACCATCTACGAACCGCGCTCTTTGTTTATCACGTAGAGCCATACTCGAAAAATCTGAATTCGCCGACGTTGGGGCCAAAAAGCATCCGATTAACGGCCGATACGACTCCATCTTACGACTCCATCGTATTGGCGTCTGCTGGGCGAAGGCGATGCGAGTCGTCCGCTGATTGTACAGTCGAGTGGTGTGAACATGGGTGGTGTGAACCAAATGGTCTTTTTATTCCCTTGAACATTTTAAATTAGGATATATAAGGAAACGTCTTTATCGTCATTTTAATAAAGTTAAATGGAGTGACGTTTTGGAAACGTTTTTTTGAAGTTTGAAGTTTTTTCGAATCGAAGTGAAGAAGTTTTTGAAGTTTTGATTTTGGAAACGTTAAATGGAGAAACAGTTTCACAGGAAGAGAATGCGATGCGATGCGATGAAGAAGAATCCATCTTTATTTTATTTTTTTGAACCACAAAATATTGAAGCTCCACGAAGTCAAGAATGTGAAACTACGTAAATGTAATAAAATAAAAATGTACATAAACGACACAGTTCTATGGAATTTAAAATCGATTCATTTTCACATGAAGAAAATGAGGCGCAGATGAAGATGACTGCATCACCGGAATTCACCTCAGGTTTTTGGCGTATCTTTCAGGTTGTCATGATTTTGTGAAAATCCTGAATATTCCTTTGGTTTTGTCGACACATTTTGTTGAGAAGACGATCAACAAAACATTTTCCTTTTTGATTGACAGGTTACAAATGTGTTCTTGAATAGCCGAAATGTCGCGTTTTTTAATTCAAGGTGAATAGGTCTTGAGGCCTTTATTAATAATCTATATAATAATACCATAAGGACTCGACTTTGTTATCCCTTTTAAGCCGCACCCAGTGACCCGATGCCCACGGCACTAATGGATTTACGATCTACGAACCGCGCTCTTTGTTTATCACGTACAGCCATACTCGAAAAATCTGAATTAGTCGACTTTGGGGCCCAAAAGCATCCGATTAACGGCCGATACGACGCCATCTTTCAACGCCATCGTATTGGCGTCTGCTGGGCCAAGGCGATGCGAGCCGTCCGCTGATTGGACAGTCGAGTGGTGTCATTAAATAATGGGCCGTGCTTACTGCTTACTGATATTGATCTGAAATTTGCAAATGGGCATGTATTGCAAAGCAATTTTCCTTCTTATATTGTCCAAGTCTAAAATACACACCCACACACACACATAAATCAGCTGATCGTCAAATCTGCATTCCCTACAACCAGTGATTACAGGTTTAAAAAATGATTTCTTGACGTATTGACTCAACGATGTAAATAGGAAAGCATTAATTTAATTATTTCCTTCTTATTCTGTAAAAGCGGCCTCGACGGTATAGTGTGCGATTGCCCAAAGCAGGTTCTTATTTTCACAATCGTTAGTCGGACAATAAATACTTATGGAATATTAAATGAAAAACTGTAGCGGTTACCGCTGGGTGTACACAATCGCCTTACACCTACCAAGGACGCGGCCAGGGAGCAATCACCATGCCGGGCTCTTCCAGGCCGCCCGGACAGGCCCAGAACAGCAAGTTCTCTCACGTCCCGGGAGAGGCGAGCCCGGGAACAGCAAGTCCGGGCATGCCCGGGAGAGGCGCGGGCCCGCAAGGCTAATCCCTGCTCTAGCATGGAAAATGGCCTTAAAACGATCATTCATTCATTCATATATTATTCTCGAGGAAAAATTTCAGTATCTCTTTGCATTCACATATGGAGGACGCCAGCTTACGTGGACAGTACTACCACAGAGTTTCACAGATAGGCCACCCTATTTTCAAGGGCCCTCCACAAAGATTTGTTTGGTGTTCAAATACCCCGGGGGATCCACCTTAATTCAGTATGTTGACGATCTGATAATCTGCTCATAGAAAAAGGAAAGCTGCGAACAAGATACAATCGTGCTCTTGACAGCATTAGCTCATAAGGGACATTAAGTAAATCAGGATAAGTTACCGTTCTGTGAGACGGAAGTTGTCTATTTGGGTCACACACTCTCAGGATGGACCAGGAAACTAACAACAGAAAGGATTACCTCAGTTTCGCATATCTCGAGACCAAAAACAAAGCGACAAACATTAATCCAATATAAACTCGTGTTGCTTTGAACATTTTAGAGATTTTCACACTCGGTGTATTGAACGTTTCTCTCCGTATGTACATATGTAATAAACAATCCATATTCATTGATACAGGGTTTGTTGTTCTTTGATACGAAGACCATTTCTGCCACTGGATAAGATCCCACAGTTGACAGTGCATGTCAGAGCAGAAACTCTACCATGGAGTCGAAGGAACTGTCCATAGATCTAGTATAAAACAATATGAAGGGTATAAAACAATATGGACCGACACCGAATCTTCCTGGAGCTGGCGATCCAACCAAACTGAGCAACCAGAAAAGAAGGACCACGGTCAGGGAGGTGACCAAGAACACAATCACCACTCTGGCAGAACTACAGAGTTCCTTTGCTGAAATGCCAGAACCTGCCAGAAGGACAAGTCCATGCAGCATTTCACAAATTGAGGGTTTATGGAAGAGTGACTAAATGGAAGCCACTCCTGAGAAAACCGCACATAACAGCATGCCTTGAGTTTGTAAAAAGGCATGTGAAAGACTGAGAGCATGATGCAAAATATTCTTTATTAATATTAACATTCAAAATGTTCTGATGAGACGAAAATTAAATTATTTGCCCTGAATGAAAAGCACTATGTCCGGCAGAAGCAGAGCATAGCTCATAACCCATCCAACACCATCCTTACTGTGAGGCATGGAGGTGGCAGCATCATGCTACGTGGATGCTTTTCAGTGGCAGGAAATGGGTGCCATTTTGGTGATGTGAAGTCAAACAAGTCATATTCACATTCAAACATTCACAATGTGCTCGTGTGTTTTAACGCAGATTGAGTGAGTGAAAGACGTTTTGCAAATCGTGCATCAGTGTGGACATTGTCTCGTGTGACTTGTCAAGTAAATTTTCAGGCTTTTCATGTGGAATGACCGATTAAAAGATTTTCTACAAATTGTGTTCTGGGCCCAGTCCTATTCTGCATTCATAAATGATCTCTCTTCTGTATTTATCCTGTCCAACCTATGGATGCTCTCCTGCCTCTCATTCCTCCCCATACCCATTGGTTGTCCTCGCCTGTGTCTATCTCTTCCACGAGCCTCGGCTACGCCACAAAAGGTAAAATAAAATGTGTTTCATGAGCTCAATTTATTTAATGAAGGATTTTACACAAATTTGGCATTTGCATGCACACTCTCTTTGTTGGTAATCTCCTTGTTCTCCATAGTGAATTCCATGCGTTTTTCAGGTGGCATGACCGATTGAACGATTCTCCAGAAACTGTGCATTTGTGCGGTCTTTCTCTGTTGTGAATTATCATGTGTGGTTTAAGGTGGGATGATCTATTAAAAGATTTTCCACAAGTTGAGCATTTGCATGGGTGATCAGCATTGTGAATGCTCATGTGCCTTTTAAGGATCGATGACTGGTTAAAAGATTTTCCACAAGTTGTGCATTTGTATCGACGTTCATCATTATGAATTGTAATGTGTGATTTTAGGTGAGATGAGTCATTAAAAGATTTTCCACAAATTGTGCATTTGTATAGGCATTCATCATTGTGAATTCTCATGTGTGATTTCAGAGTGTATGATCGATTAAAATATTTTCCACAACTTGTGCATTTGTATGGACGTTCACCATTGTGAATCATCATGTGCCTTTTAAGGGTGGATGAGTCATTAAAAGATTTTCCACAAATTGTGCATTTGTATGAGCGTTCACCATTGTGAATTCTCATGTGTGATTTGAGCGTGGATGATCGATTAAAAGATTTTCCACAAATTGTGCATTCGTATGGGTGTTCACCATTATGAATTCTCATGTGTGATTTAAGGTTGGATTGATCGATTAAAAGATTTTCCACAACTTGTGCATTCGTATGGGCATTCATCATTGTGAATTCTCATGTGCCTTTTAAGGCTGGATGAGTCACTAAAAGATTTTCCACAAATTGTGCATTCGTATGGGCGTTCACCATTGTGAATTCTCATGTGTGATTTAAGGGTGGATGACTGGTTAAAAGATTTTCCACAACTTGTACATTTGTATGGACGTTCATCATTGTGAATTCTCATGTGCCTTTTAAGGATGGATGACTGGTTAAAAGATTTTCCACAAGTTGTGCATTTGCATCGGCGTTCATCATTATGAATTGTAATGTGTTTTTAGGTGAGATGAGTCATGAAAAGATTTTCGACAAATTGTGCATTTGTATCGGCATTCATGATTATGAATTCTCATGTGTGATTTAAGGTTGGATGAGTCATTCAAATATTTCCCACAAATTGTGCATTCGTATGGGCGTTCACCATTGTGAATTCTCATGTGTGATTTAAGGTTGGATGATCGATTTAAAGATTTTCCACAACTTGTGCCTTTCTATGGGCATTCACCATTGTGAATCATTATGTGCCTTTTAAGGGTGGATGAATATTAAAAGATTTTCCACAAATTGTGCATTTGTATGGGCGTTCATCACTATGAATTATCATGTGCCTTTTAAGGATGGATGAGTGATGAAAAGATTTTCCACAAGTTGTGCATTTGTATGGTTGTTCAGAATTGTGAATTCTCATGTGCCTTTTTGAGGTGGGATGAGTCACAAAAAGATTTTCCACAAGTTGTGCATTCGTATGGGCGTTCACTATTGTGAATTCTCATGTGTGTTTTAAGGTTGGATGACCGATTAAAAGATTTTCCACAACTTGCACATTTGTATGGGCGATCATCATTGTGAATGCTCATGTGCCTTTTAAGGATCGATGACTGGTTAAAAGATTTTCCACAAGTTGTGCATTTGTATCGACGTTCATCATTATGAATTGCAATGTGTGATTTTAGGTTAGATGAGTCATTAAAAGATTTTCCACAAATTGTGCATTTGTATAGGCGTTCATCATGATGAATTCGCATGTGTGATTTAAGGTTGGATGAGTCATTAAAAGATTTTCCACAAATTGTGCATTCGTATGGGCGTTCATCATTGTGAATCCTCATGTGCGATTTAAGGTTGGATGATCGATTAAAAGATTTTCCACAAATTGTGCATTCATATGGGCGTTCACCATTGTGAATTCTCATGTGTGATTTCAGAGTGTATGGTCGATAAAAATATTTTCCACAACTTGTGCATTCGTATGGGCGTTCACCATTGTGAATCATCATGTGCCTTTTAAGGGTGGATGAGTCATTTAAAGATTTTCCACAAATTGTGCATTTGTATGGGCGTTCATCATTATGAATTCTCATGTGTGATTTAAGGTTGGATGATCGATTAAAAGATTTTCCACAAATTGTGCATTCATATGGGCGTTCACCATTGTGAATTCTCATGTGTGATTTGAGGGTGGATGATCGATTAAAAGATTTTCCACAACTTGTGCATTCGTATGGGCGTTCATCATTGTGAATTCTCATGTGCCTTTTAAGGCTGGATGAGTCACGAAAAGATTTTCCACAACTTGTACATTTGTATGGGCGTTCATCATTGTGAATTCTCATGTGTATTTTCAGGGTGGATGACTGATTAAAAGATTTTCCACAACTTGTGCATTTGAATGGGCATTCACCATTGTGAATTATCATGTGTGTTTTAAGGGTGGATGATCGATTAAAAGGTTTTCCACAACTTGTGCATTTGTATGGGCGTTCATCATTGTGAATTCGCATGTGCCTTGTAAGGTGGGATGATCGATTAAAGGATTTTGCACAACTTGGGCATTTGTATAGACGGTCACCATTGTGAATTCGCATGTGCCTTGTAAGGTGGGATGAATGTTTAAAAGATTTTGCACAACTTGTGCATTTGTATAGACGTTCAACATTGTGAATTTGCATGTGCCCTGCAAGGGTGGCTGAGTGATGAAAAGATTTTCCACAACTTGTGCATTTGTGTGGGCGTTTATCGTTATGAATTATCATGTGTGTTTTAAGGGTGAATAACCGACTAAAAGCTTTTCCACAACTTGTGCATTTGTATGGGCGCTCACCATTGTGAATCATCATGTGCCTTTTAAGGGTGGATGAGTCATTAAAAGATTTTCCACAACTTGTACATTTGTATGGGCGTTCATCATGAATTCTCATGTGTATTTTCAGGGTGGATGACTGATTAAAAGATTTTCCACAAGTTTTGCATTTGTATGGGCGTTGATCTTTCTCTCCTTTGTGAGCCTGGTGTAAATTATTTTGTGCAAACATTTCATTATTCATTTTGTTGTGTTTGTAAAAAGTCCTCTTGTTTGTTTCAGTTGGCGAGTCCTGCGGGCCTGTGTCTTCGCAGTTCATAAAAGTAGGTGCTGTCTCCCTTGTGGATTCAATGGATCCACCTGTAAATACAACATCACATGACCTGTCAAAAAAATCTGATTTTGTTCAATACTCACAATATAATTCTGACGTACGTAAACAAGTACATGTGTATTTGTTACACTGAAAAAAAGTTTTTAAAAAACTATTCCTCATGTAAATATACACTACTGTGCCAAAAGTTTGGGTTTTCCCCATGATATTTATACTTCAGGGTAAATTCATCCAATTGTCAGTGATAGGTCACTTGTTTCTATTACTGTAAATTGATTGTTTCACATGCATTTGTAAAGGCAAACTGATGAAGTAAACTCGAGAGTTCATAGAACATGATACCCACATGCAGTGTTCAACAATACACTTCAATTTTCATAAAATAATGATTTCAAATATCATCAAAAAAATCCCAAAGTTTAGCGCTGTTGAAGCAGTCATATGCACCACCCTTATACATCAACCTATTTGACATGTCCAAGTACTATAAAACTGGATACTATTGGGAGTATTAAAAGGTGATTTTGTTCCACAGTGTTCAAGTACATAATTCAATTTAAATTAAAAAAAGATTGTAAAGGTCGAATAAATTAATTAATTCTGGGTTTTACCACTGTTTTACCCAGTACATCACCCTGTCTTACACATTACATTACTTATTCATCCCTGTTGTTTGTATCCTTTATGAGGTCCTTCAAAACAGCAAGCTTCCTGTTTGGAATGATTTTCCATTTTGTTTGAATGACAGACTGACAGGCAGAGTAAAAATATTGTTACAGTTTCCGCGCGACCCTCCTGCCCTTTTTTTCCACTTCACACCTGGATTCTTTTATGGCGTCGATTTAATTAGCCAATTGATCCCCTATTTTTTTATGTTCCTTCTCTCTTTCCTGTCCCTTATTGACTCTGCCATGCACGCCAGGCATTGTGTCATGAACTGCTGCAGGTCAAAACTCGTTGGTACAGCGGGCTCGGCTTCCGCCGCCACGTGCGAGGCGCCCCATTTTCTTCCCCTGCTGCCGGCCCCTCTTCAATTCTCCCTTCGTCTACCAGCTCTTCCTGTGGGTCCTGGGTCATTAATTCTTCCTTATCATCTACCCCATCTTCTAACCCCACCGGCATTCGACCGCCTTGGCTAGCCCTGGTACGAATACAAAATTTGGGATTTAATAACTACATTTCGGTCGCTCGTAATTTCAAGAATTTTGGTGTCCAAAAATTTTGTCCAGGGTTCCAAATCCACACTCCTGACTACCAATTGTCATGGTTTTCCGCCGCCCTTCCTACCCTTACCAAGGGGAGATTAAGCCCCTTGCTCTTTCTGGGCCGGCGTAACCGAGACTTGAAACGCCCCGTCCGGGCAAACGCAAGGTAGGGTTTCGGGACCAGTCTCGCATGTACCTAAATACCTGCGCCGCCACGGAAGCGGGGAAGCAAGCCTCGCACGAGCCACGTGCAATTTGAGTCCACCGAGCGGATTGCGTACCACGTGGTCCGTGCAGTTTTCTAGTATTGGAACCCGATTCAAGCGGTTCTATTCGTACCACGCTTAGTCAATGATGGAAAACACGAGACGGTCGAATAAAGGAATAACAGGATTTAATTACTATTATTTACACAATGTGCAAGTCGGTAGAAAGCAGACACAGAGCAGAACTTAAACAGTCTTATGCTTAATTCCCAGACATGGGCCCGATCACACTCACAGAGGGAAATGCAGGTAGAATGGTGTTCACGCACTGCCTCGGTCATCCAGGAACGTCGCGCATGTGGCAGGTGGTAGAAAAGGATCCTTGCAGCGCGTCTCTCGAACAAAAGGGCAGATGATGAGGCAGGAAGGTGGGAGGGGATGTACGAGTCTCTCGGCGGCTTTCCACAGCACGTTGAGTCACCGGCGCGCTATCACCCGCCTAACCCAATGCAATAGAGGCTCAACCTCAAGCTCAACCGAGCGTCACTTTAATACGAGTGCTTATACTTGGTACATGCGCATCTTTTCTCCGATCTCGAAACTCTCATCAATACTCGCCTCTCCAATAGCTCAATGCACAAGCTCACCTCTCCCCGAACTCCACTGCCAAAACTCCACTTACTCAACTGCTAACTCTGGTGGGGGCTTTGCGCGACGGGTTTTATTGCCATGCCCTGAGCCCTCTCGAACGTTCCAACCACGCCATGTGACGCATGGCCGCAGCGACTCCCTTTGAGCCCTGATTGGCGGCTTGCGCTTACCGTCAGCTTCTTCGCCGCCCTCATTCGGTCCCGACCCGTCCTGCCAGGCCTGCCTTGTGTTAACTCGCGCCAAAAAGCCAAAGGCAGCATAAAGAGGCATAAGGCAATGGAGGCGGCATAAGGCAATGAATGAATGAACGATTCTTTTTTAAGGCCATTTTTCCCCGCAAGAGCAGGGGTTTAGCCTTGCGGGCCCCATGACAATCATGGTTCCCTGTTTTGAGGCAATGTTTTTATGGCCGGATGCCCTTCCTGACACCAACCCTTGGTCACGCTCTTACGATGCGCAGGGATACGGTGTGCCTATTCTAAACCAGGGTACACACCGTGATCATTCATCCCAGCAAGCTGGTACTCAATTTGCCGACCTCGGAAGGATGACAGGCTGAGTCAACCCCCCTGGCGTTAATTCAGCGATTGACGGGGATTCGAACCCAGGATCCTAGGATCCAAAGTCGGCACCCCCAACCGCTAAGCCAACACCAGGCTAGGCAGCATAAGGCAATGAAACCATGAAAAGGACCTAACTCTCATTATTCTACTCAACACAAAACTAACACAGGAAAAGGACTATGCTCACAAATACCAAGACATAACTGAACTATCGCGAGGCTACATGTTGTTGTGTGACTAAACTATGAGGGGGAAATTTAACCTTTATTGTACAAAACTCAAAACCGCAACACTATATATGCAGCAAGATATTTAAAGTTGTGGACGATTTTCGACATAAACTAGGTGGATGTGTTGGTTGGCGACAAGAACAACCGAATTCAATTTTGAGTCAGGTTCGGACCCAGATCTGACCTGCAAGTGGGATCCAAAACTTAAATTGTTCAGCCTGGCTGAGGTATGCAGACTTGCACGGGATGCTGAGCAACAAAGACATTGGAAGGTAATGTGTGTTCAGCAAACATATACAAGAGCAACTGTAATGAATCCGGATGAAGTATCGGATAATAATGTTGAAGATAATTATTGCGGTGCCAATTACGATGACGTCACCATGCGTGCACTGTTCTGCAAAACAATTCACTAATTAATGAACAGGACAAGGGGGCAGATTTACACTGTGTTGCTCCAAGATAAAAGTTCAATTACGTCTAATATTTGCCGTACCTGCTCGATTGGAACAACTGCCGGAGTGAGGGGGGAGACGAGACTGGGGAGGGGGAGAGAAGACTGGGGGAATGGGAGAGGAGACTGGGGGAGGGGGAGAGGAGACTGGAGGAGGGGGAGAGGAGACTGAGCGAGGGGGAGAGGAGACTGGGGGAGGGGGAGAGGAGACTGGGGAGGGGGAGAGGAGACTGGGGGAGGGGGAGAGGAGACTGGGGGAGGGGGAGAGGAGACTGGGGGAGGGGGAGAGGAGACTGGGGGAGGAGGGGAGGGGTGAGGAGGAGTTGGAAAAGAATGAGGGGAGATGAGTAAAGCGACCCACACTCTCCCCCGTGTGTGACCCACTCCCCAGTGCAGTGTGCGTGATGTGGGAGGGATGGGGGCGGGAAGTAGAGGATTTGAGCTATTGAAGTCACATTTTACTTGAGATGTAATTACACATTTCAAACTGTATTTCCGATGTGCACACACATGCATTCACATATTATCAGAAGTAAATACATTGTGTAGATTACATCATTTGTGGATCTGATAAATTGCCAGGAATCATTTTGTAAAACTGAATGTGCAGAGCAGCATCTAACTCAATATGTCCAAATGTCACAGACGTCCATGCCCATGGGATTCCCACGTGTGACTCCACTGGTGAAATAATAATAGGTGCTAATAAAAGGTGTCCAATTAAAATTAAATCGGAATTGACGATAGTACAAATGAAGAATAATAGGATACAACAAGGTATATTATTGTTGATTAAAATATTTTATGTATAATGATAAAGGTGATAATTGATGTTTGAGAAATTGATTTACCATCCTGGTTATTTTTCAAAGCAATGAAATCATAACGTCATGTTTTTTTTCTTCACACCAGAGTTCATCATCAAACTGTTTGAATCAAAATGTATCGACATTGACAGAAACCTTCATGAGGATGGTTCTTGAGGAGAGAATCTTTGGCATCTTTGGGTTCAGGTCGATCCAGGTGAACATCAATGTCATGCTCAGCTTTCACTTCCACTTTCACAAAGAAATCTGGAATAAGTAACTTTTATTAAATGCAGGCATCCTGTGTCACATACAGAGGTTTTCATACTTTTAAAATTTTTTTTTTTTTAAAGTAGTTTTTAAATGAAAGTTTTGAAAACAAGCAAACAAGATGCCGCACACAAAGGATTAATGAGTGTTATGTGATGTGAAATCCTCCACAGGTGATGGATTGGCAGGTACCTTCATAGTTTGTGTCTTGGTCGATTTTCTTTTTCGAGGAATTGTGTGTCATTCCCTCAAAGGAAGTCTTCCGACTTCGTGATATATCGTCAATTCAATTTTAAATTTTATATCACATTAATAATGTGATATCACCTCCCCACCCCCTCTCGCCCCTCCTCCCCCCAGGTTTCTGCAGTTCTGCAGGGAACACGTCCCACAGCAACACCCCACTGGTGAAATTCCCAAAATACAGGAAACATGTTCACCTTCACCCTTTCATTCCCCTTCTTTAACCACTGACTTGTGGAAACAACTTCCACATTCTCTTCAATCTCACTCTTCCCTCTAAGTCTTCAAGACAGCTGTTCATCACAATCTCAGGTCATGCTCAATCCAACCCTGATCTTTTCCACCCCAAGCGACCTCATCATTGGGAATTTGGGGTGTTTTAACGGGGGTAGAAAAGATCAAGGTTTTGGATGGGGGAAGATAAAGAGATGGTGGCGAACAGCTGTTTTTAAGACCTGGAGAGAGGAGAGCGATTGAAGAGAGTGATGGAGTTTGTTGCAGAGGCAGGAGAAAAGAGGAATGAAAGAGTGAAGGTGAGCAGAGAGTGTTGATTTTGGCAGTTTCACCAGAAGAGGGCTGCTGGCAGATCTTGTGCGACCTGCAGGAATATTTGGGGGAACTTTCCATTTTATTCCTTCCTTTCTGCTCGAGGTGTTTCAGGAGCCTTTTTCAATAACACAAAAAAAAATCACATGAAACAAACACAGACCTCATTGGAAGTGATATCAATCACACAACTCACCATTCGGCTTGTCACATTGCTCCTCCTCCTCCTCCAGACAAAAGGAGTTCACATCCTCGATTTTTATCTGCAGAATCTCAGGAAATCCTTCCAGCTCCTCAACCTTCATTCCACACACGAGCACTGTCGGCTGTTCCGATTCCGGCTGCACATCACAGGAATCCTCACAGCCAACTTGAGCGGACATGGTGGGTGAACCTTCAGAGAGGAGGGAAACATACCACCCTTCCTGATGTTTAGTGCACTCTGAGCACCTTGATCTGACAAAGTGCCAACATGTGAAGAACCTCCACACTTGAGGCCTTATGTTCTGCTTCAATCAGTTACAGCACTTCAAACTTTCACCACACACCAACGCACACCCTGTGACCCCCCCCCCCCCCACCCCCACCCACCCAAAAAACAAAATTGCATGTCCTAAGACAATACTGTAAATTGTACAACATGTTGATGTGAACGTTGATTTGGCCACAGATAAAATATTAAAAAGTCTCGATATTTATGTTAAATCTGGGCCTGTTCTGCAATTTTATGATAAAGACATTCAATGGTGAGAAGGCCTCAAACACAAGCACAGGGGATGTGTATGAAAGAGTATTTGTGCTCACAGGTAATCCATGCCACAGGTGTGCTGATATGCAGAGAGTTTCCCCACATCAATAACTTTCAGGTAATGAATAGGAAACCACTTTAAATAAAATCGGATGGAACAACAACATTCCTCTGGAACATGTCCGTGGGAATTCAGTTCATGTTCATCACACTGGGAAGTAGGACTGAATCACCTATATTACAGGTTTCAAAGAAGAGCATTTGTATCATTAGATAGTTTGAACACGAGGAAAGTGAAGTTACTTTGGAAATTCAATGAGCGTATTTACACAGGAAAGAGGAAGAGAAATCGGCAATTCCCAAAATTCAAAACGTGAGGGGGAAGAGGTTGCCAGACGGTACTTTCGGATAGAGAGAGAAAGATTTGTCAGGATTGAAGGAAATATTTCAAGTGTTTGACCAGTTTGTGATTTGTTTAGACCTGGAAAAAACACCACAATAAATCTATCCCAACACGATATGGACCTCAACACCCACTCGGGGACGGAGGGGGAGGGGGACAAATTAAGTAGCTACAACCTCCATCATGTAAAATTTTGGTTGAGATTGGATGAGGAACAACCAAATGTATCGCGGACAAAAATCGACAAACAGACAGACAGACAGACAGATAGACACACTAAATTGCCTATTTTAGTATGATATATCTATCATATATGAAGGTTATCCATGGAAACATTGAAAAGCCCACTGTGTGCACAACACCGCCTATACCATGAGCTACAATGCTCCTCACGAAGATGTTTAAAACCCAAAATCTCCACAACTCTTCCTCTTCTCATGAACATGTTTAAAACCCAAAATCTCCACAACTCTTCCTCGACTCACGAAGATGTATAAAATCCGAATCTCCACAACTCTTCCTCTACTCACGAAATGTTTAAAACCCGAAATCTCCACAACTCTTCCTCGACTCACGAAGATGTTTAAAACCCAAAATCTCCACAACTCTTCCTCGACTCATGAAGATGTTTAAAACCCGAAATCTCCACAATTCTTCCTCTACTCACGAAGATGTTTAAAACCCAAAATCTCCACAACTCTTCCTCGACTCATGAAGATGTTTAAAACCCGAAATCTCCACAACTCTTCCTCGACTCACGAAGATGTTTAAAACCCCAAATGGCATGTCCAGTGAACCAGATCCACGCTTGATTCGCGCCGACTCTTCTTCCGCTCCATGTCACGATTTTTTCCTTCTTCCCTTTTCTATTCCATGTTATTTCTACTTTTATCGAATCCCTTTCGATCGTTATCTCATCCCATCTCATATTATCCTCGTTACTTCCAGTTTAAAAGTTTTATTCACAAAAAATATTAAATCCTGAATGAAAACGAGGAGGAAAAAAGGAGGTTTGACATGCCTAGCTAGAGGATACACCTTCCTCAAGGTGTCTTGAAGACTTGGCAAGAAGATTGATTTCGAATCTTGAAATTCAGTTAAACACCAACGGTGATGGAACGTCACTTGAGGGTTGAGAACCTTCCGACGATTGTGGACATTTGGTTGTTGTTGACTTGTATTTAGTTGTTGAGTCATCGGTGCAGACTGAGTGGGTGAGTGCTGGTTTGTCATTGCTGAGAGCGAGGCTGGTCCGCTGTGTCGGTGCTCCAATAACAGGAACACACACTTTGATGAATCACCCTTGTGGTTGATTTTGGTTGATGTCAGTGCTCCAATAACAGTAACACACACTTTGATGAATCACCCTTTTGGTTGATTTTGGTTGATGTCGGTGCTCCAATAACAGCAACACACACTTTGATGAATCACCTTTTTGATTGATCGGGGGTGCAAACATCCCTCCCTCCTCCCATTTCCCGTTTTCATTGCTAAATTATTTGTTGTGATATTGTTTGCAGACCAGTGGCAGATACAGAGTGGTGGCATCATTCAACGTTCTCTCCATGTGTCAATCAATGATGTGTGCTTAACGTTTTATAACTAACGATTGTGCTTACATATTGTTGCGGATATGGGATTTGGCCTCCATCCATATCCGCTTGTAAATATTCCCCTATTTCCCCACTACTCCCCAACTATCCCCCATTCCCTAGTCCCATCGTCTGTAAATAACACTCTGTAGAACCGACCTTCCCCATTTTCCCCCATTAAATGTCGTGCCCAGGTCCACCGCATCTCACGTAGACAACTTTCGGACATCTTGCGAGTTATTCTTAGTCTATGTCAGTTAAGGACTCGTTTCCATTAATTCTGACTCTTCGTTGCACCAGAATGTGATTGTATGGCACCAGTAGTGAGTTTAGGACCTCCCCATACCTCCTCCCATCTTCCTCATGAAACCACAACAACAACAACAACTACAACAACAGCGCGCGGGGAGTGTGCGTCCTCACTCCGGCTTGGTTAGCCGCCATTGCCCATGTGCTCCGGCGGGGTTACCACGAAGGGGCTGACTGTCGGCCCCTCGTCAAGGGCGGAGCCCGGTAACCCCCAGCACCCAATAAGAAGCGGCAGGCCGATTCCATCTGGGGCGGAGCTAACGAGCCGAGGGCGTGTCACTCCCCGCCGGATATACGCAGCCACTTACCGGACGTGACGTGAGATGCGCCCCGAGCTTGAAGTGAAGAGAACCAGACGCCACCTCCGAGCGCTGAGAGACCTCCCTGCATCTTTTGGGCCGCGCTATCCTGTCCCTGAGCACAAGGTGCACCTTGTGCTGTCCATCGACTACCTGCCCTTCCTTGCCATCAATCCCGGTGTGAGTCAGTCTTGTCCTGTTTATCTGTGGTCTGTCGGGGTTACTATAAGACCGTGATTAAGTGCCTACCTTTCTATGCTGTCCCTCTTGTCCTTGTAATCTCAACGTTCCGAAATATTATAACCTCCTCCGGAGGTCTTGAGAACTGTACCCCTGGTGTCGTGTCTTTTAACCCAGCCGTTGTGTCCTTTCCTCAATTGATTTAGCGTAGCGCGACTCGGCCAACGTTCGAGTATAATCGGGTAAACTGTGCAGACGCGGTCATACCAAACCGCTCGGTAAACCAACATCCACAACCGCGTCTGTAACAATATAATATGTCGAACCATCGAGATTACATTTTATAACTAACTTGTGCTTACATATGATGTCGAACCATTGTGATTACATTTTATAACTAACTATTGAAGCGCGGTGCTACGCGCGCTTGCTTGTACAACAAGAAGGAAGCGGACAACGCGGTGAGTTTAAGAGTCTTTATTAACCGAGCTCAACTGTAGCACTGGCGCGCTCCGGGCTCCGCGCCAGGTGTATATCCCACGGCCACGCCTACCCCTCTGGCGTGGCCGCCGCCCACTTGGTGCGTGGAATGATGCCCTCACGCCAGTGAGCTTTCGTGTCCGCCACACGCCCCCCCCCCCCCCCCCCCCAGAATTCCCGCACACCTGGAGGGCCAGTTTGCGGGCAAACGGATGACCCGGCCAAAGCGCCCTCTGGCGACCGGCGGCGTCCGGGGTGCAGGAATGCCAGCGGGGATGCCTCCGGCTGCACCCGGGATGGGTGCAGGACCGGGAGGCGGCGGGCCTGGGTGGTGCCGGGGGTCCGCCCGCAGGGGGGTGGCCCCAACGCAGGGGCCGAGCCACCGGCAGTGGGTGGTCCACGTCGAGATGGGCCGGTTTGAGGCGATCCACCGAGACGCGGTCGGGAGTACCGCCGATGTCCAAGGTGAAATGTTTCTCCCCGGTCTCCAGCACGCGGAAAGGCCCTTCGTACGGGGGCCGCAGTGGTGTCTGGTGGGCGTCGTGCCGGACGAAGACGTACTCCGCGGAGCGAAGCTCCGGGGCGACGTGCGTAGGCGGGTGCCCGTGGTGCGCCGTCGGCACCGGGGCGAAACTCCGGGCTGTCTCCTGCAGCGAGAAGCGCTCCTGCACCGCGGACCATGGTGCCGTGGGGTCGGGGAGGAACTCGCCCGGCACCCGCAGCGGTTGTCCGAAGACCAACTCCGCCGCGGATGTGCGCAGGTCGTCCTTGGGCGCTGTGCGGAGGCCCAGCAGGACCCAGAGG
This sequence comes from Myxine glutinosa, assembly GCF_964187855.1. Lineage (NCBI taxonomy): Eukaryota > Metazoa > Chordata > Myxini > Myxiniformes > Myxinidae > Myxine > Myxine glutinosa. Next base: position 87,876,989 of record NC_136265.1, read on the forward strand.
AGCCTGTCGACCCAGCCGCCGTCGCGGAGGGTGGCCCGGAGCACGGCCTTCAACGATCGGTGGAACCGCTCGCACAGGCCGTTGGCCTGGGGGTGGTAGGCCGTGGTTCGGTGCAGCTGGACCCCGAGCCCCCGCGCGACCACCCCCCAGAGCTCCGAGGTGAACTGGGGGCCGCGGTCGGACGATATGTCCGAGGGGGCGCCGGACCGGGCGACCCAGGTGGCGATGAATGCCTGTGCGACATCCACCGCCGTCGTCGCCGCCAAAGGCACGGCCTCCGACCACCGGGTGGTGCGGTCCACCATTGTCAGGACATGGGTGAAACCCCGCGAGGGGGGCAGAGGTCCCAACAGGTCCACGTGTACGTGGTCGAACCTTCGTTCCGGCACCGTGAACGGGGCCAATGGGGTCTGGCTGTGCCGGTGCACCTTCGCACGCTGGCACGCGAGGCACGTCCTGGTCCAGCCGCGGCCTTCCGGAGGCCATGCCAGACAAACTTGTCAGTGACCAACCTCTGGGAGGCCTTCGTGCCCGGGTGGGACAGGCCGTGGATGGCGTCAAAAACCTGGCGCTGCCAGCCCGCGGGCACGATGGGGCGAGGCCGCCCAAGGGAGACGTCGCACAAGAGGGCCGCGCCATCGAACGGCACCTCGGTGATGCGGAGGCCCGTGACGGTGGTCCGCAAGGCCTGGACGCCGGGGTCGGTGGCCTGGTCCGCCGCCATCCCGGCATAGTCGATGCCAAGATGGACTGCGTGGGCGACGGACCGGGAAAGGCAATCCGCCACCGGGTTGTCCTTCCCCGCGACGTGCCGGATGTCCGTCGTGTACTCGGACACGGCCGAGAGGTGACGCTGCTGCCGATGGAAACTTATAATACCTTGTTTAATATCACAGAGAAAAACAACAAGTTTAGTTATAATCCAGGAAGTGGATATAAAACTATAACCGTTTCACCTGGAGCTTACGAGATTTCTCAAATATCTTCAGAAGTCTCTCGCCTTATGAAAGAAAAAGGTGATGAACCAAAAAATATTGTAATAGATATTCAAAAACACACTTCAAAATCAACTATTAAACTTAAAAATAATTATAAAGTTGATTTCACGATTGAAAATTCGTTTAGAGAGCTATTGGGTTTCTCTTCAAAAAAGATTGTAAATAACGGGATGTTTTACAGTGATAATGTTATCCAAATATCCTCCGGTATAAATTCAGTATTAATTCATTGTGATTTGATTGATGGTGCTTATAACGATGGAATAAGAACAAATACAATATTTTCATTCAGTGCATACTCAACCCCGATTGGTTATAAATTTAATATGGAACCAAAAAATCTTGTCTATTTACCTGTGTCAGGAAAAACCATATACAGAGTAAATTTTAGGATAACCGACCAAGATAATCGTATGATATCCTTTAATGATGAAATTATATCCATCAGAATTCACCTACGTGAAGTTTTTCAATAAATAAATAATGGTTATTGTGAGAAAACATGAGTTGGGAAAATATAAAATAATTACAGGGGAGGGCATGTACCTTTCACCATACTATACAAGGTATGTGGGTAAAGGATACTATAAACCTAAGAGACAACGAGGTGTAGGTCATCAATTTCGAAATAAAGGAGATGGGATAATTGATACTCTAATGGGTATTGGTTCAACCATCCTTAAACATAAAGACCTAATTGGTTCAACTGCCATGGGCTCCGTTGCGGGTGCTATAAAGAGTATAAAAGATGCTCAAAAGGAGTCTCATAAATTACAAGCAATCAAAGAAATAAAAAAAGGTAAAACTCAACTATCTTCACAAGAACGACAAAAAATCATTAAAATACTTGGGTCAGGGTTTCAACGATTTTAATACTATATAAATACAAGTATGGAAGCGATTGATAGTATCTATGATTTGGATGATACAATTATCATTTCAAACTCCACAAAAAAGGAAGACTATTTTAAGGTAAATGCTATAACAGGAACAGACTGGAATTCAAACGGAACAAAAAGTTTTGAAATAAATAATCAACAAACTTACTTGAATATAGCTGATAGTTTCTTGCTGTGTAAATTTAAATTCACTAAGGCTGCGAATAATACTAATGCTACACTCGTAAATGATTTCTTCTGGAAAATGTTTGATAGTGTCCACCTGTATATTGGAACACAAGAGGTTGAAGCGATTGATTATGTCTCTGCTACATCTGAAATGATGAAATTTACACTATCTTCGTTTAGTGATAGAATGGGTAAGGGAGCTGTTGAAGGTTTTATTCCTGATATGTCAACGGGTACAAACGCAGACCCTGGTTATAGTCAAAGGAAGTCAATGTATAATGATGACGCAAAAGCTGAGAATAGTTTTACCGTAGCAGTACCTCTGAAAGGTATATTTGGATTTTGTGATTATGATAAAGTTTTGTATGGGCTTAAAATTAGATTTCAACTACAAAGGAATGATAATGTAAATAGATTGCTTTTTGGGGTTGAAAATGCTTTTGGAGAAAATAATAAATTTGTTATTAATGATTTGTGTTGGTATATCAGTGAATATACTCCTAATCTTAAAACGGAAGAGATGTTAAATAGAAGACTTAACTCAAAGAATCCGCTAAATGTATCATACCTTAAAAGAAGATGTCAACACGTTAAACTGGAACACACTACCTACACTTGGAATTTGGGTGTTCTTCAAGGAAAGCCACGATACCTCTGGCTCATTTTTAAAAAACCAGATGGAGAGGACGGTACTAATAAGAATAATGCCCTGAGTGATAATGCTAGTGAAACAACTTCGGGTTTCTCTTGATGGCATATATTATCCGCGAGATAGATTGGAAATTGATTGGGAAAAAAATGATTATGCAGAAGCCTACAAGTCCTACCAAAAGGTGTGTGAAAGTAATGGTAATAATGATCCTATTTTGGATATGGTTGCGTTTCAAAAACTTTATACAATCTACGCAATTGACCTGAGTTCTCAAAAGGAAACTATAAAGTCTAATCGAGTGGATACTTCTCTATACATTGAAAGAGGGGAGAGTGAAGAGGTTAATGCATATTGTTTGCTTTTGGAGGAAACAGAATTACAGATTAATACAGATAATGGTGTTATGATTAATATCACATAGGTTTTTTCTCATAAATAAATGGTTGGGGTATATGTTAATCAAATCAATCTTAATAAATTAACATCTTGTATTCAAAATCAAAAGCCTTGTATTATTAATGTTAATACAATTCAAAGAAAAGGAGCTGTCAGAATTGATGTTTTACTCACACACACACACAAGTAAAAACACTAAATGATGTTGGATCACTTAAAATTAAAATGACGAAACCTATGTTAAAGAAATATTCAATAGACGAGTCAAGAGGAGGATTTCTCCCGTTTCTAATTCCTTTATTTGCTGGTTTATGTGCGGCGGGAGCATTGACTGGTGGTATTTCAGCAGCGGTAAAAACTGCTAACGAAAGGAAGGCACAACTAAAAGCTCAAAAAGAATTGGAAAGACATAACAAGGAGTTGGAGAAACAAATTAGTGGAAGTGGTGTAATTGTAGATTTTGCTCAAAAACTTGAAAGTCTACCTGATAAAGCTAGATTGTTGGTTGGAGATATGCTTTCCTCTATCGCTCAAGCGGGTGTTAAACTAACTAAACGGGGTAATGGATTGTATCTTTCTCATAAATAAATGGATAAATGGTTTAAACAATTTGGAAAGAATACAACGTCAAATATAGAACTAGCTAAGTATTGTAAAACACTAAAAATTGATAATGTGGTTATTTGTATGACAGATGAATTAATACATATCTATCTATAATTCCAGTAATCTCTGTGTGTATGTATGTATGTATGTATGTCTGTATGTCTGTGACCGCTGTTTCTCGACAACCACGGGTCCGATATACTTGAAACTTGCCAGGTATATTGCTGGGGACCCGAGGATGTGCCTTTTCAAGGTTTCATATTAATCGGACAAGTAGTTACCGAGCTATGTCCAAAAAACGATTCAACCAATCAGAGAGCAGCGAGCTATCACGTGTGCCGAACGTGCCGAACAGACTCTGCCTCGGACGGCACATTTGAGAGCGTATTCATTTATTTCACGTTGGCAAACTATGTTGGCGTTAAACTATGTTTTAAAACTAATTAAAACTAATTCGCGATTCTTTCGCTTTGCGATGCGATTTGCGATTGCGTTAAACTCGCTCGGGCGTTAAACTATGTTTTAAAACGAATTAAAACTAATTTGCGATTCTTTCGCTTTCCTGCGCGTTTGTGCACGATATGGCGATTTCTTTACCAAACTCCGCAAGCCGTTCGCTTTGGACCAAACCATTTCATGTAAATAGAGGGGGGGGATTGTCACCGTACTCGCAAGCCGTTCGCTTTGGACCAAACCATTTCATGTAAATAGAGGGGGGGGGGGGGGATTGTCACCGTACTCGCAAGCCGTTCGCTTTGGACCAAACCATTTCATGTAAATAGAGGGGGGGGATTGTCACCGTACTCGCAAGCCGTTCGCTTTGGCTTTGCGAATGGACCAAACCATTTCATGTAAATAGAGGGGGGGGGGGGGGATATAATTTTAGATATATATATAGTACGGGCATGCCCTAGTAAATAAGAATACAAAGAATATTATTATGAATTTAGACACACAGAATGGTTCTCATTGGGTTTGTATTCATAATAGTCAGGATAAATATTATTTTGATAGTTATGGTATGCCACCACCTGTTGAAGTAATACAATTCTTACAGAATGGTGTTTATCAAACATTTCAAGTTCAAGAAATTAATTCTAAATGTTGTGGTCAATTATGTTAATATGTATTATTTCAACTCAACAATAATGAAAATTTATATGATATCATTTTTAATCTAATATAAATGACTTATGTTGGAAAAGATGGTTCTATCTTTGGAAAATCCTCTCAGGATATTGATTTATCAAATTATTATACAAAGGCACAGGCTGAACGACAAAAATATAGTGTAAGTAAAAATATTAATATGAAGAATACTTATAAATTAATCAATTATCCAAACCCTACAGATGCGAATGACTTAATTAGATTAAGTGATTTATCACAATATATATTTTTAAAGAAAACAGCACATTTTGTTAAACAAGTAAAATTTACAACCACAACACCTGGTTATACTGACCATACACCTTTCCTCATTGAATTTAACTACCTGCTTACAATTGAATTTTATAAAGAAGGACATATAGTTAATATGCGAATTAATAAATGGGGGTATGATATGCCTGATTTAGGGTATAATTGGTCTTTTTCAATAAACATAGAAGACCTACATGATTTTAATCAGTCTCGTAATGAAGAATATTATCCACTTGGTGAGGATAATGATTGATGTGGAAGTACAATTAATAAACAACAAATGCATGGTTTTAAGAAAAGAAAAATATATGATAGTATAGTGATGGTTAGCATGACAAAGAAGGAAGGTCATGAGATAAGGATAGAAAGCCGAGGAATACAAACCAATTTGGTAGTGGGAAGATGGGGTGGTATTACCTGTCATAATATTAATCTCACATATATTTCTGATACATAAATGGCAGGAAGAAGACTACAAGAGAATTATAATTTTTGTATTCAAGGATACCTACAAGAAAAGGGTGCTCGGTATTACATACCTTATGATTTGGAGCATATACATGGGAATTTTGTCATTAAAAACTGGCCTTATACTGATATTGTTAAACCCACAAATAGAGACTTGTTTAAAATATTAAATAAAAATGAACTTCTCAAAGTTATGAAATATAAAACTCTTTTAGAAATCGTCAACAAATCTTATTGGTATCCTATTATGAGAAAAATAATTATAGATACAAGAATATCTCAAAATCCAGATGAGTATATGTATAATATTCTTTGGGGCTCAAGCTCAAGGGTAGCAAGGGATGAGGAAGGAGTTAAAGAAGAGAAGGAGGAAAGAGAGAAGGAGGAGAAGAAGAAGGAAAAGTTTATGTGATTGATGATGTTGGTGTCATTGACTTTAGTTAGTTTTTATTTGTAAATAAATGGAGGAGAGAGTGAAGGCATTCCTTAGGATTCTTTATGTTTTAAAAATTAAGATAGAAATGTATATGTTAAAAACCATAAAAGGTTTTGATACTCTGTCGGAATTTTTCTGATAAATAAATATGAGTTATTGTCTCAAATGTAAAAAGAAAACTAAATCTAAAAATATCTCTTATGTTAAAGCTAAAAATAATAGAGTTTATCAAAAAGGAATATGTCAAGTGTGTGGCTCTAAAAAGTGCCAATTCATCTCACCTAAAAGAGGAGGAGATATACAAAAGTTTCTGTCAGGAAGTAAATTTACAACAACTGGAATTCCAGGGGAATTACACCTTCCAGGGTATTCTTTCTGTGGTCCAGGAACAAACCTGGATAAAAGATTAGATGAGGCTGACAATCCTAAACCTTGGTCTAAACCTACAAATAGGGTTGACGAAGTGTGTATGAAGCATGATATTGCTTATGGGAAAACCACTACGTTGACTGAAAAACATAAAGCCGACAGCGAAATGTTGTATAATTTGTCTTTGATACAAAATCCAACGTTGAGAGAGAAAGTTGATAGGTTTATTGTGAGAAATTTGATAAATGCTAAATTGAAACTTGGTCTTGGTTATTCCTCAAAAAACTATTAGGCTCTAATGATGTCATCAAGACTGAGGAGCTTTTGGCTGAAGAATTACACAAACCTATAATCACAAAGTTTAAAAGAAGGAAGGTTTATTCTAAATACACCGACCACATATGGTCCGCTGATTTAATTGAATTGAATAATGACAGGGGATACAGGTATGCTTTAACCGTTATTGATTTGAGGAGTAGATTTGCCTGGGTTGTCCCTTTAAAAAATAAAAGGGGTGATACTTTAATGTTAGCCTTTAAGCTAATATTTGATCGGGATAAAAGGAAACCAAAGAAGTTATGGACTGATGAGGGAACAGAGTTCTATAACAAAATATTCATGAAATTTCTTAAGGGGAAGGGTATTAAATTATACAGCACCTTTAATGAAGGAAAGGCAGTTGTTATTGAGCGTTTTAATCGTACTTTAAAAGAGAAATTATATAAAAAATTCACACAACTCGGTTCTCAAAAATGGGTGTATTTAATTCAGGATATTGTAGATAATTACAATAATACAGTTCATTCATCAACAAAATCAAAACCATTGGAAACATTTACAAAATTAGAATATGAAAAGGAAATTAATTTGAGAAAGCCCAAGTTTAAAGTTGGTGATATTGTAAGAATATACAAATGGAAAAGTCATTTTGAGAAAGGTTATACACAAAAATGGACTCGTGAATTATTTTAAATCATTGATGTAATGGATACAGTCCCTTGGACCTACAAATTATATGATTTAAATGGAGAAGAAATCTTGGGTTCATTTTACTTGCAAGAATTACAAAAAATACAAGTAAGCAGCTAATACCCTTGAAAATAATAAATAAATAAATAAAATGTAATGGGGATACGTTTTTAAATCTGTGAACCCCAAACACAGAATCCCACAACTTTTTAGTTGGGGCTTAACTTTTGTGTGTGTATAATGGGGATACGTTTTTAAATCTGTGAACCCCAAACACAGAATCCCACAACTTTTTAGTTGGGGCTTAACTTTTGTGCGTGTATAATGGGGATACGTTTTTAAATCTGTGAACCCCAAACACAGAATCCCACAACTTTTTAGTTGGGGCTTAACTTTTGTGTGTGTATAATGGGGATACGTTTTTAAATCTGTGAACCCCAAACACAGAATCCCACAACTTTTTAGTTGGGGCTTAACTTTTGTGTGTGTATAATGGGGATACGTTTTTAAATCTGTGAACCCCAAACACAGAATCCCACAACTTTTTAGTTGGGGCTTAACTTTTGTGTGTGTATAATGGGGATACGTTTTTAAATCTGTGAACCCCAAACACAGAATCCCACAACTTTTCAGTTGGGGCTTAACTTTTGTGTGTGTGTGTATGTGTGAGTGAGTCATAATAATATACAAACCCTAACCCAACCCCATCCCTAACCCAACCCCATCCCTAACCCAAACCCATCCCTAACCCAAACCCATCCCTAACCCAACCCCATCCATAACCCAACCCATCCCTAACCCAACCCCAACCCTAACCCAACCCCATCCCTAACCCAACCCCATCCCTAACCCAAACCCAACCCATCCCTAACCCTCACATTCAAAATCCCAACCCTAACTCAATCCCATCCCTAACCCAACCCCAACCCTAACCCTCACATTCAAAATCCCAACCCTAACCCAACCCCATCCCTAATCCAACCCCAACCCTAACCCTCACATTCAAAATCCCAACCCTAACCCAACCCCATCCCTAACCCAACCCCATCCCTAACCCTCACATTCAAAATCCCACCCAAACCCTAACATAATCTTTTTTTTCTTCTTTTTAAAAAATATGTATTTCATTTTATTTTTTTTCCTCTTCCTTCCAATTCTGTCTATCAAGACTTTCAAGTTTGAAGAAGTAGAAATGGGAAGAAAGAATTTTCCAGCATTTTCTTCCTCGAACTTTCTTGATATTGCTTAAATCAAGCGTCATTAAACAAAGAACATTGTTCATTGCTTTAGAATCCAAAGAGTCTCCAAGATGGACCCCACAGGTAGAGTCTCCAAAATAAAACCAACTTTCCAAGTTCCCAAGGTAGAACCACAATTTTCAGAAATATTGGGGGTTTCTGTGATAAGTCTCACATAGTATAACTGCGGACCATCAGGGAAAACTTCCCTTTCCCAATTTTTTAGGGTTTCTATGATGTGTCTCACATAGTATAACTGCGGACCATCAGGGAGAACTCTCCTTGCCCAATTTTTTAGGGTTTCTATGATGTGTCTCACATAGTATAACTGCGGACCATCAGGGAGAATTCCCATTTCACAAATTTTTAGGGTTTCTATGATGTGTCTCACATAGTATAACTGCGGACCATCAGGGAGAACTCTCCTTGCCCAATTTTTTAGGGTTTCTATGATGTGTCTCACATAGTATAACTGCGGACCATCAGGGAGAATTCCCGTTTCCCAATTTTTTAGGGTTTCTATGATGTGTCTCACATAGTACAACTGCGGACCATCAGGGTAAACTCCCCTTTCCCAATTTTCAGAAATTTGTGGGTCTCCAATGTATGAGTTGTATTCTGGCTCATCAAGGTAGAACTTGTTCAGTGGGTTTTGTTTTGATAACTCACAACAAGTATCATCATAGTAAAACTCTTTTTCAGGATTTTGTGGATCTCCAAGGTATAACTCTTTGGCTGGGTCATCAAGGTAGAACTCGTTCTGGGGGTCTTGGTTGTTCAAAATGTCTTCAAACAAAAAAATAACTTCATCCCAAGTTGTGTTAAAAGCAGAATTTTCATTTCGTATCTCAGATACAATTTCCTGTGAAAGAAAATAACAATGTATTAATTTAATACAATATTTTTATTTGTATAAATCAAGCTCTATGAATATTAAAATAAACTTTGTTAACTCTTACACGAGTCTCATCTAAAAAAAAAAATTAAAATAAATAATTAAATAATTAATTAATTAAATAAATAAATAAATAAATAAATAAACAAACTTACCTCCATTGATAAGAGGTTCGAGTCCAGTTCATCAATCTGAAGGTTGAGTTCTACACAGGTAGTAGGACTCCAAGGAATAGCAAAGTTATCCCATTCCATTTCGGCATAGTAGTCCATTCTCAAGTGAAGCAGAAAGCGTGTTTGAAAAAGCCTGTGTGGTCGGTGCCTTTTATAAGGACTGGGTGTGTCATTTCCTGTGGAAATTCCCTGGGCGTGTCTTAACTGGAAATGATGTGATGGAAATTCCCTGAAAATGATGTAATGTATTACCTGGAAATGATACAATGCTGAAGAGTTTATAAAGTGGGTGGGACTTAACAAAGTGGGTGGGGCTTAACAGAAGTGGGCGGAGCCTAACAAAAGTGGGTGGGGCTTAGTAAAAAGTGGGCGGCGCTTAACAAAAAGTGGGCGGGTTTAGTATAAAGGTGGGCGTGGCTTACCAAAAAGTGGGCGTGGCTTACCAAAAAGTGGACGGAGCTTAACAAAAAGTGGGCAGAGCCTACCAAAAAGTGTGTGGCACTGGAGGCGCTCAAACAAGAACATTGAGGGAGGTTTACCATTTTATCTTAGCTCAGTTAAAATATCTTAATAAAGAACCAAACTCAAACATATTTTTTGTTCATATATTAGATGGTGAAGAGAGTGGCAAGAGAATTAAATTATTTCCCACGCATAAACAAATATTTGTAGGGTCGTTGTTTGAGTGGGCCAAAGATGATTCACCAGATGATATTAAGAGTAAAAGGTTAAAAGGTCCATAAGGTCAGAAGGATCACAGGTTCACACAGAAGGACCATTGTTTAAGTGGTCTAATGAATAAGGATAACATGTCAAAAGGTTAGAAGGTTCGTAAAGAACAGCGTGAGAGAAATAAAGGTGTTTAGGGGTAATGAGGGAGGGGAAAAATTAAGATGTAAGTCAATGGGAAAATGAGAGTGTCCCAGAAGCAACATATATACACGACTGACGTGTATGCTTGTGGACTAATTATGGGACGCCCTTTTTGACCTTTACACAGCTCCGGAGGCAGGAGGCGCAGAATAACCAATAATAATAATAAAGCACACAATAAAAAAAACACAATCCTCATATCCGCAACAATATATATATATATATTTATATATATATATATATATATATATATATATATATATATATATATATATATATATATTGTTGCGAATATGGAATTTGGCCTCCATATCCGCTTGTAAATATTCCCCTATTTCCCCAATACTCCCCAACTATCCCCAATCCCCCATTTCCTAGTCCCATTGTCTGTAAACAACACTCTGTAGAACCGACCTTCCCCTTTTTCCCCCATTAAATGTCGTGCCCAGGTCCACCGCATCACACGTAGACAACTTTCGGACATCTTGCTAGTTATTCTTAGTCTATGTCAGTTAAGGACTCGTTTTCATTAATTATGACTCTTCGTTGCACCAGAATGTGATTATATGGCACCAGTAGTGAGTTTAGGACCTTCCCAAGCCTCCTCCCGTCTTCTTCCCCAAACAACAACAACAACAACAACTGCAACTACAACTACAACTACAACAACAATTACAACAACAACGACGCTGTGCGGGGGAGTGTGCGTCATCACACCGGCTCGGTTAGCCGCCATTGACAATGCGCTCCGGACCATGCGCTCCACGGGGTTACCACGAAGGGGCTCCTTGTCAGCTCCTCGTCAAGGGCGGAGCCGGTAACCCCCCCGCACGCACCCAATGAGAAGCGACGTGCCGATTCCATCTGGGGCGGAGCTAACGAGCCGAGGGCGTGTCACTCCCCGCCGGATATACGAAGCGACTCACCGGACGTGACGTCAGATGCGCCCCCAGCTTGAGACGACAAGACGCCACCTCGAGCGCTGTGAAACCTCCCGCATCTCCGGACCGGACCGGGTCGATTCTGCCCTGAGCCAAGGTGCACCTGGAGCCATCGCTACCTGCCTTTCCTTGCCATCAATCCCCGTGTGAGTCAGCCTTTTGTCCCGTTTATCTGTCGTCTGTTGGGAATAATATAAGAGTGTGTCTAAGTGCTTGTCTTTCTATGCTGTACCTCTCGTCCCTGTAATCTGACCTTCCGAACGAATATAATCTCCTCCGGAGGTCTTGAGAACTGAACCCTGGTGTGTCATTTTAATCCAGCCGTGTGTCTTTTCCTTCATTGATCTAGCGTAGCGCGATTAGTCAACGTTCGGGTATAATCGGGTAACTTGTGCAGACGTGGTCATACCAAAACCGCTCGGTAAACTAACATCCACCACCGCGTCTGTAACAATATATATATATATATATATATATATATATATATATATATATATATATATATATATATATATATATATATAACCTTTGTATTCAACAAATAAGCTGTGTATTCAGATTTCAACATATGTATAAGTTTGGGAAAAGTTTCTAGCAGTTGTGACTGTTGTGAAACTTTTTTTATTATTCGTGTTCAGCTCCCTGCCAAGTCACCCACGACACATCCCACTAAAAAGATTAGATTGTTACTTCGCAACTGGGCTGGAGAAATACCGTTCTCGAAGGGAATCCATGGATTGCACACTTTCTTTCAAGTCGACACAACTGTGGGTTATGAGAATGTTCTACGATATAACTTATGTTCTCCACCATTATTGAAAATTGCACTGTCTGTAGTCCAATCCCCCCCACCCCCCTCCCCAAGCTGAGTGGAGATTGGAGCCAACATGTGTTCTACTTAACAGTCATAGAACTTGTTAGTTTTGAAGTGTAAAACATGTGAGATGCTTTGCAACAACATGTACCATCGATCACGAAGGAACTTGCTGTGGCATGGCTGGATCCAACAGATGGCGCTGAGAGACCACAAATGCAAACTCTTCTCTTGTCGATCTCCTTTTTTCACTACCCCCTCCCCCCCTCCCCCCAGAACTTGTCTGCTCCCCTCCGAGCCCTCCCCCCAACCCTGACCCTCTCCTGTACTTTCTTTGATCTGCCCACTGTATAATAACCATGGAAACCCAGCTGGAGGATCTTTTTCCTCTTCCTTTCTTTCTTTGTACTTTGTCTTGAAGGAGCTGCGCTCCAACGCGAGTCGAAAGAATTGACGCGACCAAAGACGGAATTCGTCCGAGTTGCTTTATTGAAACAAAACAGCTCAGATATTCTGAAAAGCCGTTTATTGGGCAGCAATATATATACACATTTATGCCGGGGCGTTTGCCCGGGAAAACCGAGACCGTGCATGCCCGGGTGTCAAGGGCGAGTCCTGGAAAGGCGAGTCTGGACATGCCCGGGCGTCCTGGACGCGGCCTGGCAAGTCGAGGCTGGGCGTGCCCGAGCGCTCTGGGCGAGCCCTGGAAAGGCGAGAGTGGACATGCCCGGACGCTCTGGGTGAGCCCTTGAAAGGCGAGTCTGGACATGCCCGGGCGTCCTGGATGCGGCCTGGCAAGTCAAGTCTGGGCATGCCCGGGCCCTCTGGGCGAGCCCTGGAAAGGCGAGAGCGGGCATGCCCGGGAAAGATGAGACCGGGCGTGCCCGGGAGGTTCGGGCATGCCCGGGAACAGCGAGTCCGGGCATGCCCAGGAGAGGCGCGTCTGGGCCCGTCCGGACGAGTCTGGCATGGCGATCGCGCCCTGGCCGCGTCCTGGCAGGTGCAAGGCGATTGTGTACATTCAGCGGGAGCCGCTACACATGCCCCTCCAGAATCGACCTGCACCGGGAGGGTCAATTTAAGGGGGGTCCGGATGACCCGGCTGAAGCGACCCCTGGAGGGTCGTGGGGGGGGGGGGGTCCGATCCGGTGGTGGGTGGTCGAGCGGTGGGAACTGTGGACAGGGGGTGGCCTCGCCGCGGAGGAAGGGCCAACCGTGGTGGTCGGTCGACGTCCACGTGCACCGGTTTGAGGCGGTCCACAGAGATCCGGTCCGACCGGCCGCCGACGTCGACGACGAAGGACTTGTCGCCCCGTCGCAGGACCCAGAAGGGCCCGTCGTATGGCGGCCGGAGTGGCACCCGGTGCGCGTCATGGCGCACAAAGACGTACTCCGCTGTGCGAAGCGCCGGGGGGACGTAGGACTGGGGTCCACCGTGGCGGACGTTGGCACGGGGGAAAATCGTCGGGCGGCCTCCTGGAGGTCCGAGCGCTGGTGTGCGGCGGACCAGGGACTGGTAGCGTCGGGCGCGAACTCGCCCGGGACGCGGAGTGGCTGGCCGTAGACGAGCTCGGCGGCGGACGCCCGGAGGTCCTCCTTGGGGGCCGTGCGGAGGCCCAAAAGGACCCATGGCAGCCGGTTGGTCCAACCATCGTCCTGCAGGCCGGCCATGAGTGCGGCCTTCATGGAGTGGTGAAACCGCTCGGAAAACCCGTTGGCTTGGGTGTGGTAGGCCGTGGTGCGGTGCAGCGTGACCCCCAACGAGCGGGCGACCGCGCCCCAAATTTCGGACGTGAACTGTGGGCCGCGGTCGGACGAGATGTCCGCCGGTGTGCCGAAGCGCATGACCCAGGTGGCAATGAACGCCTGCGCCACGTCGGCGGTGGTGGTGGAGGTGAGGGGCACAGCCTCCGGCCACCTGGTGGTCCTGTCCACCATGGTGAGCAGGTGGGTGAACCCCCGTGATGGGGGCAGGGGACCCACCAGGTCCACGTGGATGTGGTCGAAACGCCGTTCGGGCACGGTGAAAGGTGCCCGCGAAGGGGATGTCGGCCAGGCGGAGGCCCGTGTCCGCCGCCCGGAGGGCCTGCACCGAGGTGTCGGTGGTCTGGTCGGCCGCCATGAGCGCGAAGTCCACGCCGAGGTGGACCGCGTTAGCGCTGGCCCGATAAAGACAGTCGGCCACGGCGTTGTCTTTGCCGGCGACGTGCCGGATGTCCGTGGTGAATTCCGACACGGAGGAGAGGTGGCGCTGCTGGTGGGCCGACCACGGCTCCGTGACTTTGGCCATTGCGTAGACCAACGGCTTGTGGTCGACGAAAGCCGTGAACGGGTGGCCCTCCAGGAGGTGTCGGAAATGGCGAACGGCCAGGAATAGACCGAGCAGCTCGCGGTCGAACGTGCTGTATTTTAACTCGTTCGGCCGGAGTTGCCGGCTGAAAAAAGCGAGTGGCTGCCAAACCCCATCCACCCATTGTTCATGGACGGCGCCCACCGCATAGTTGGAGGCGTCCGTAGTGAGGGCGATGGGCGCGTTGAGCACTGGGTGAGCCAGCAGTGTTGCGTCGGCGAGGGCCCGTTTTGCGCTCGCGAAGGCCGCATCCATGGCCGCGGACCAAACGATGTCATGCTTGGCCGGCTTGCCCCGGAGGGCCTCGTAAAGGGGCCGCATGAACTGAGCAGCGCGGGGCACGAATCGGTGATAAAAATTCACCATGCCAAGGAACTCTTGTAGGGCCTTGATGGAACGGGGACGAGGGAACGTGGTGATGGCCTCGACCTTGGTCGGCAGCGGCATGGCCCCAGTCTTGGTGATGCGGTGGCCCAAAAAGTCAACGGTCGTCGTGCCGAAGTGGCATTTGGCCGGGTTGACAATTAATCCGTGCTCGCTGAGGCGACCAAACAGTGTTCGGAGGTGGAGGAGGTGCTCGGCATGGGACGTGCTGGCGACGAGGATGTCGTCCAGATAGACGAAAAGAAATGGCAGGTCGCGCAGCACGCCGTCCATTACGTGCTGGAACGCCTGGGCCGCGTTCTTGAGGCCAAACTGCATCCTCAAAAATTCGAACAAGCCGAACGGCGTGATGATGGCCGTCTTCGGGACGTCGGCCGCCCGGACAGGTACCTGGTGGTATCCCCGTATCAGGTCAATTTTGGAAAATATGACCCGTCCCGCCAAACGGGCGGAAACGTCCTGGATGTGTGGGATCGGGTAACTGTCGGGGGTGGTAGCGTCGTTGAGGCGGCGGTAGTCGCCACACGGGCGCCATCCGCCCCCCGGCTTTGGCATGATGTGCAGTGGTGAGGCCCACGCGCTATTGGAGCGCCGCACGATGCCGAGGTGCTCCAACACGTCGAACTCGGCCTTTGCCACGGCGAGCTTGGCCGGGTCGAGGCAGCGGGCCCTGGCGTAGACCGGCGGGCCCATAGTGGGTATGTAGTGCTCGATCCCATGCCGCACTGCGACGGCCGAAAACGTCGGCCGCGTGAGGGCTGGGAATTCCGCGAGCAGGCGAGCGAACTCGTTCACCGTCGGGAGGGCGCACGCCAGTTCGGTCGGCGCGGAGCTGCTCATCGTGCACGCCAGGGAGCTGAAGGTCTCGGCGTTGACAAGGCGACGTCGTTTGACGTCGACCAGCAGCCCGTGCATGCAGAGGAAGTCGGCGCCCAGCAAAGCCATGGGGACGCAGGCGGTCACAAAGGTCCACTGAAAGCGCTGGCTGCCGAAGCAGAGGGTGACGTCGCGCGGGCCGAAAGTGCGTATGGCCGAGCCATTAGCAGCGACCAAAGAGGGGCCGCAAACGGCGTCCCGCCTGTCCTGCTCGGAGGCGGGTATGACGCTCAGTTGGGCGCCGGTGTCACAAAGGAAACGCCGCCCGGACACTTTGTCCCGAATAAAAAGCAAGTTGCCCGAGTGGCTGGCGCTCATGGCTGGGAATGAACGCCGGCCCGGCAGTTTCCCGACTTGCCGAAAGTGCACGGGGGTCGGCACATCCGAGCCTTGTGTCCGAACCTGGCGTGGTAATAACACCACGCCCGGTCAGGTGGAGGCCCCGGCCGTCGTGTCCGTACAATCCACCAACGCTCTCCCTGTTACACACCACACCTCTCGCGCACACTCTTGCGCACACTTTGGTCCACACCTCTCCTCCGTTACGTCCTCCGTAACACTCACCATGGGCTTGTACTCTTGCATCCACCCACTAACGCGCTCACATGGGCTCTCCCACACCCGCGCTACCACCAATTCAGGTGTGCTTTCTCGCACACGTTCCACCACCACCTTACTCTCCGTGTCACACTCCGTACACCCCGACGTGCATTCTCACTCACACTCGGTTTCACACTCGCGCTCCGATGTGCCCTCTCGCACCTGCGCCATCACCAACTCACTATTCGTGTCACACTCCGTACACCCCGACGTGCATTCTCGCTCGCACTCGGTTTCACACTCGCGCTCCGATGTGCCCTCTCGCACCTGCGCCATCACCAACTCACTATTCGTGTCACACTCCGTACACCCCGACGTGCATTCTCGCTCACACTCGGTATCACTCCCACACTTTATAACACACCCACTCGCCGACGCACACTTTTTTTCCACACGCGTGCCATTTCCACTCACACGGGACCCTTCACCAATGCCCGGATGCTTCCTCGATCCCAAGCGCGCGACAATTCTTTTGTCGCTAAACATCCTCTTACAAAATCTCCCAGCACAATACACAACAGCACGACTCACCTGGGGGATCCTTTTCTCCACGCGAACCTGTAAACTTCCATTCGAGTTAAGCACAGCATCGTGATGTGAGCAGGGACTTTGTACATAATCCATTTCTCCCTGCAATTCCCGGGCTACCTCCGTCATCTCTTCAATTTTAATTCCCAGCACTGCTTTTTCTTTATTAACCTCGGCGACCGCTGGCTTTAATAAAACACCCTCTACCTCATCGGTCGCCGGCTTTTCTAAACCCCGTGTCGCGATTTCTACCCCCGTCATTGTACCCGCGCTTTCCTCCGCTTCGCTCAACCAGCGCTTTTCGACCCGCGTTACCTCGTCGTGCACCCCTGGGACCCTTTCGCCCAACTTGCGGTCTCTGTCCCTCTGCTCCCTTTTCTCCCTATCGGCCCTCATTCCTTTCGTTGTTGCTTCAATTTGCTCAGTCTGAGCCCTTATTTGCTCACTCTGAGCATCCATCTTATTACTCCATTTCTCCCTGTTTATTCTCAGCGTCTCGGCGAATTGCGCCATGAAGGCTTGCATTTGGACCACCGTTGGTAGTACAAAGGGTGCGGCAAAATTTGGTGCCGCTACAACCACGTGCGCGAGGACGCCATTTTGCGCGCCTGATACTCCCTCAACCGCCTCCTCATTGCTCCCCTCCATTTGATCCTGGGTTACTCCTAACCCCTCTATCTCTCCCACCGGCACCCCGTCGCCTTGACCAGCCATGGCGTGATTTCAAAGTTCAGGTTTTGTAAAACAAAACAAATTTCGGCCGCTCCAAATTTTGGATTCGGCTGCTCCACCCTTCTCTACCTCGGGGCGCCCCGACCCGATAAATTTTTACTTACTTTAGTGTGGCACTCAGATGTAGTTCCCTCTACTATTAACTCAACCCTGAGTGCGACAGTTTTACAGATGTTCACAAATGAGTAAATATGTCCCCCTGCGACGTTGCACCCTTCTCCTCACAGAAACACACCCACAGGATAACCGAATCGCAGAAAGAATCCTCAAACTAAACATACAGCTGGTAGGGAGTTGGGAAACTCACAATTGTTACTGATCGCGGTTTAGATGGTATGATGGGCCGAGCGGATGGTCCAACCGCGACCGTTACAGGATCCCCGACTCACCCGATTCCACCCAAACGTTGGCCGGATCGCACCGCAGCTGCTCAATGAGGGAAAAGACTAAAACGACGAATGCAAAGAGGAAAACGAAGGCAAAGAAAGGTTTGGAAATACTACTGAATTTATTGACTATTTACACACATAAGCAAAAAGAAAGCAGTCACGTTTATTTACAAGCACATAAGACGCAGGTGACACAGTGAAATCTTTAGCTTACCTACACAAGCTTAATTAACCCAGGACAGAACAAACAGAACAAACTCACGTACACAAGAAGGGTGGAAAGGCAGGAGGTGGATGGCTGGAGGGAGAGGGAGGTCCAAGGGGGTCCTGCAGCTCAACCGGCGCGTTTAGCCCCCAAGCTGCTGTTGTGGCTGCTGTGGACGTCGCGTGCTTTGCCAGGCCTTGTCCGACTCGTCTGGTCCAAACCCTCAACTCGTTCTTGGTCCACTCACTCTTTACCACCGACTCCTCACCGCAACCACCGCAACCAACTGACCACCACCACCGACTCCTCACCGCAACCAACGCAACCAACTGACCACCGACTCCACTGACTGACTCCTCACGACTCTCTCCACGACCAATGTCAGACATGTCAGACATGACAACGCAGAACCATGACAATTACAACTAGATGTGGGCAGGGTACAGCCCTAAGTACCACGTGGGGGGCCCCACTCCCTCTCGTCAAAACTCAAGGTGGGGAACCCGATCGAAGCAAAGGTGGAAATCACTCCATTTATGACGACGAAAAGTCTGATGCCTGACGTGGAGATCGGTTTCTTAGGTTTGGGACATGGAATGTAGGGACAATGACAGGGAGATCAGGAGAAGTGGGGGAAGTATTGTTCAGAAGAAGAGTGGACATATGTTGTGTGCAAGAGACAAGATGGAAGGGAAGTGGTGTGAGAATGGTGAAGGGTAGGCATGGACAGAAATACAAGTTTGTGTGGCAAGGGTGCCCGGAAGGCATGAATGGTGTTGGTGTCCTGTTTTCTGAGGAGTTTGTAGACAGTGTGGTGAGTGTGACGAGAGTGAGTGATAGGTTGATGATGGTGAAAATGATGATTGGAAAGCTCTTGGTGAACGTCATCTCGGGATATGCTCTGCAGGTTGGTCAGAGCGATGAAGAGAAGGACAAGTTCTGGTGTGCAATAGAGAAGCTGATGGAAAACGTGAAAGATAAGGAAGTTGTTGTGGTCGGAGGAGACTTAAATGGACATGTGGGAAGGAGTATGGACGGTTTTGAGGGAGTTCATGGGGGTTACGGATATGGTGTGAGAAATGGAGAAGGTGAAAGGATTTTGGAGTTTGCTGATGGAGCTGATTTGTTGATTTGTAATGCTCAGTTCCAGAAAGAGGACAATAAGCTAGTTACATACACGTCAGGTGGGTCGACGACAACCATTGACTACCTGATGGTGCGTAGGCGAGATAGGGGGCACCTCTGGGATACAAAGGTGATCCTGGGGTAGGAGGCTGTTTCACAGCAC
Organism: Myxine glutinosa; assembly: GCF_964187855.1. Classification (NCBI taxonomy): domain Eukaryota; kingdom Metazoa; phylum Chordata; class Myxini; order Myxiniformes; family Myxinidae; genus Myxine; species Myxine glutinosa. The sequence continues at coordinate 87,896,658 of NC_136265.1, forward strand.
CACTTGTTTGTCTGCGACATAAGGTTGAAAGGTGCGAAGAGAGCTCGGCGGGTGAAGTACCAACCGAGAATGAAGGTGTGGAGGTTGAAAGAGGTGACAGTGAGGGAGGCATTAAAAGAGAGGCTGAGTATGGTAGAGGATGATGTGGTTGCGCTTGAAAGTGAAAGTGGTTGGATATCAATGAAAGATAGTCTGTTGGGAGCCATTGGTGAGGTATGTGGATGGGCAAAAGGACCACCGAGTCACTCGGAAACATGGTGGTGGGATGGTGAAGTTGGAAAGAAGATTGCCGAGAAGAGGAATACGTTCAAGGAGCCTCCTACTTTGTCTCTCAAGCCTCCTACTTTGTCTCTCAAGCCTTTGTCTCTCAAACCTACTTTGTTTCTCAAGCCTCCTACTTTGTCTCTCAAGCCTCCGACTTTGTCTCTCAAGCCTCCGACTTTGTCTCTCAAGCCTCCGACTTTGTCTCTCAAGCCTCCGACTTTGTCTCTCAAGCCTCCTACTTTGTCTCTCAAGCCTCCTACTTTGTTTCTCAAGCCTCCTACTTTATCTCTCAAGCCTCCTACTTTGTCTCTCAAGCCTCCTACTTTGTTTCTCAAGCCTCCTACTTTGTCTCTCAAGCCTCCGACTTTGTCTCTCAAGCCTCCTGCTTTGTCTCTCAAGCCTCCTGCTTTGTCTCTGAAGCCTCCTACTTTGTCTCTCAAGCCTCCTACTTTGTCTCTCAAGCCTCCTACTTTGTCTCTCAAGCCTCCTACTTTGTCTCTTCTTGAAGAATCCCTAATCTTACGACAAAGAAAACTCCTCCTTTGGTTCTCACACAAAGTTTATTAAACTGTAGAGGGAGGGTTGTTACACCTAACACAAGGCGAAGGGTACGGGGGCAGAAAAGGAGGAGCCTGAAAGTTACAAGGCAGCCAAGGAGGCTGCAAAGAAAGAGGTAGAAAAGGTGCAGGAGGCACGTTGGAAAATGTTTGGAGAACGCTTGGATTCGGAAGAGGGTCAGAGAGCTGTATTTAGGATTGCAAAGCAGATAGCGAAAGAGAGGTGTGATGTGATGGGGGAGAGTTGTTGAAGGATGAAGTGGGACAAATCGTTGTGGACCCAGATGGAATTAAAGGAAGATGGAAGAGATATATGGAAATACTGTTGAATGCAGAGAATGAATGGGATGGCAACATAGAGAGTAACCCAGTTTTCGGACCGGCAGAGAAGATAACCGAGAAGGAATTTGAGGAAGCGAATAAAGCAATGAAGAGGAGAAAAGCGGGAGGGCCGATGGGTGTTGTGGGAGATATGTTGAAGGCAGCGGGAAATTGCGGTGTGAAGAGAATGACAGAGATCTGCAATCTGGTGGTGAAAGAAGGCCGCATTCAAGTGGATTGGGAACTGAGTACCCTCATCCCTCTATACAAGGGGAAAGGTGACCCTCTGGACTGTGGTTCGTATCGAGCGATAAAGTTATTGGAGCATGGAATGAAGGTATTGGAAAGGGTGTTGAAGAGGAGGATAAGGAAGAAAGTGAAGATTGACGAAATGCAGTTTGGATTTATGCCAGGAAGAGGAACGACAGACGCGCTCTTTATTGTGAGGCAGTTGCAGGAGAAGTACATGGAGAAGAGGAAGAAGTTGTTTCTTGGGTTTGTTGATCTGCAGAAAGCATTCGTGAGGGTTCCACGTGAAGTAGTGACATGGGCATTGAGGAAGTTAGGAGTGGAGGAATGGTTGATCAGAGTTGTGATGGCAATGTACAAAAGAGCGCGCACAGCTGCAAGGACGAAGGACGGGAACAGTGGTGAGTTTGAGGGGAAGGTGGGAGTGCATCAGGGGTCGGTACTAAGTCCACTACTATTTGTAGCTGTGAGTGAGGTGCTGGCTTGAGTGAGATGTGCATGGAAGAAGTTTCGGGAACTGAGTGCCGTGCTGACGAGGAGGGGAGTGTCGTTGAAGCTGAAGGGAAGGTGTATGCTGCATGTGTGAGAAGTGTTATGATTTATGGGAGTGAGACATGGGTAATGAATGCAGAGCAGCAACGAAGGCTGGAAAGGGTGGAAATGTGAATGGTTCGGTGGATGTGTGGAGTATCGTTGAGAGAGATGAAGCCAAATGATGAATTGCGAAAGATGATGGGAATATAGCCTGTGATGGATGCTGTGAAGAGAAACAGTTTGAGGTGGTTTGGTCATGTGTTGAGGAAGGATGAAAGTGACTGGTTGAGAAGAGTGATGGAAATGAATGTGGAAGGAAGTAGAGGACGGGGAAGACTGAGAAAGACTTGGTTAATGATGGTCGAAGAAGAAATGCGGGCAAGGGGGTTAACAAGGGGAGATGCAGAAAATAGGGCAAAATGGAGAAGATTGTAATGTGGACCGCAAGGCTAACCCCTGCTCTTGTGGGGAAAATGGCCTCTAAAATGCCTGTTGTTGTTGTATTCAATTGTGTTGTGTGAGCCTGGTGTTGGCTTAGTGGTTAGGGTGCCGGCTTGGGATCCCAGGATCCTGGTTTCGAATCCCAGTTATTTGCTGAATTAACGCCAGGGGGTTGACTCAGCCTGTCATCCTTCCAAGGTCGGCAAATTGAGCACCCGTTTACTGGTAATTCCCTGTGTTTTGCAAGAGGCAAACTAACAGGGTTGACGGCAGGAAGGGAATCCGGCCATAAAACATTGCTTTACAATGGGGACCACGGTACCCGAAAAAGGCCAACCCCTGCTATAGCTGGGAAAAATGGCCTCTAAAGGTGGTTGTTTTTGTTGTTGTATTCAATTGTGTTGTGTGTTGTGGGATGGTTGTGTGCGTGGTGAATTGCATTTTTTTTAGATGGACAAAGATACAATGAGCTGCTTCGTGAGCCATTGAGGTGGATTGGATGTGTTGTTGTTGTCTTGGGAGTTTTGGTTGTTGCATTGCCAAAGGTTTCTGTGTAGAGTGGTGTCTGTTGATAGTGGATCACCTGTCATCTTGTGTGACGTGAGCAGGGATGTATGTAACTGTATGTAACTGCCTAGGGTCAGGAAAACAACTTCAGTTGAATTTAGTTGAAATTAAAGGTTAACATTAGCTGCAAATTGTCCAAAGTGCTTTAAGAAGCTCCGTCCAATTTCATTTTGGCATTTAAGAAAATTCACTGCATTTACAATGCATTTCCTTTCATCTGATAAACAGGCTTGGTTGGGCCAGAAAAACATTCCACTCCCACACCAGCCCAACGCGTGCTCCGACCTTGGATTTTACACACGTTGAACTGTCTGTTTAATTGGCACAGGGAATGAAATAAGGAGAGTGCAAGAGGGAGGAAGTGCACATTTGTGGATTGGGAACCAGCTAACTTGAATGGGACCCTGTGGTTTTCTGTGTGTCTATGTGTTTGTCTGTCTGTTGCACTGAACTCTTGGATTGGGTTTCAATGAGACAAATTCCAGACAAAACCCTCTTTTGTTCTTCTGTATTTCAGAATTGATTTGTACCCCACCCCACCTCACTGTGAAATTTGGTGTAAAGGTCGTGTATGTCTCAGAGATTTATGGACAACTTTGGATGTATTTGTGTGTGTGTGGAGACCGATGGACATTGGAGGTCGAGGTTGTGGCATGGTGTGGACAGATGGGAGGTTGCGATGTTGGTGCCGTGGATGCAGTGTCCCAATTCTGGTAAATTGGTATGTGCACATCGCTGGAATTGGTGGTGGTACAAAGATTGGTGCATTTTGTAGAACACTCCGATGTGACGTATCACGGGTCATTTAGGGTTTTTTTTATTTTGTTTTTTTTTGTTGTTGTTTTGTATACTGAATCGAAGCTCATGAAAGAGCTAACATTTACTTCACAAACAAATCAACCAGACAAACAAAATATATAAAAAGAGGGAGTGGAAAAACAAGATGGGGAGATGAGGGGAAGCACACAAACACAACATTTGAGAGCAGGAAGATGTGTGGAAGGGAGAGGGCTTGGGGGGAGGAGGCGTGGGAAGGGGGGGGGGGGGCGGAGGGAGTAGTATAAAACACAAGGACACCAATTTGGGAGAAGTGGAATTGGGGTGAAATTAGCAGGGGTAGAAAAGATCAAGGTTTTGGATGGGGGAAGATAAGAGATGGTGGTGAACAGCTGTTTTAAAGACCTGGAGGGTGGAGTGGGATTGAAGAGAGTGAGGGAGTTTGTTCCAGAGGCGGGATAAAAGAGGAATGAAGGAGTGAAGGTGAGCAGAGAGTCTTGATTTTGGCAGTTTGACCATAAGAGGGTTGCAGGCAGATCTTGTGCGACCTGTAGGAATATTTGCGGGACAGAGCCCAGAGAGAGCTGGGGGGGGCAAGGCCAGAGAGGAGTCGGGAGAAGATGGAAAGACCACCAACCTGCCTGTGGTGAGTGAGTGAGAGGCCCTTGGAGTTAGCTTCATCGCGGGAGATTCCAATGATTCTGAATGCTTTGGTTTCAACAGCGTGAAGACGCTGTTTGGCCTCTTCTTGTTTCAAATCTTGTTTCAAGTTAAACATTGAACATTTTGATATTGGAGAAATAAATTCTTGAAATTTGAGTTACTAGTTTTAATTGGTGACCAAATTATGTTACCGCATTGTAAATAGTATGAAGATTGAAACAAGATTGTTTGTCTCTGAGCCCTCTACTTTGTCTTCGAAACCTGCTACTTTGCCTCTCAAGCCTCCTACTTTGTCTCTCAAGCCTCCTGCTTTGTCTCTCAAGCCTCCTATTTTGTCTCTCAAGCCTCCTGCTTTGTCTCGGAAGCCTCCTACTTTGTCTCTCAAGCCTCCTGCTTTGTCTCTCAAGCCTCCTGCTTTGTCTCTCAAGCCTCCTGCTTTGTCTCTCAAGCCTCCTGCTTTGTCTCTCAAGCCTCCTGCTTTGTCTCTCAAGCCTCCCACTTTGTCTCTGAAGCCTCCTACTTTGTTTCTGAAGCTTCCTACTTTGTCTCAAGCCTCCTACTTTGTCTCTCAAGCCTCCTGCTTTGTCTCTCAAGCCTCCTGCTTTGTCTCTCAAGCCTCCTGCTTTGTCTCTCAAGCATCCTGCTTTGTCTCTCAAGCCTCCTGCTTTGTCTCTCAAGCCTCCTGCTTTGTCTCTCTAGCCTCCTGCTTTGTCTCTCAAGCCTCATACTTTGTCTCTCAAGCCTCCTTCTTTGTCTCTGAAGCCTCCTACTTTGTCTCTGAAGCCTCCTACTTTGTCTTTCAAGCCTCCTGCTTTGTCTCTGAAGCCTCCTACTTTGTCTCTCAAGCCTCCTGCTTTATCTCTCAAGCCTCCTGCTTTGTCTCCCGAGCCTCCTGCTTTGTCTCTCAAGCCTCCTGCTTTGTCTCTCAAGCTTCCTGCTTTGTCTCTCAAGCCTCCTACTTTGTCTTTCAAGCCTCCTACTTTGTTTCTCAAGCCTCCGACTTTGTCTCTCAAGCCTCCGGCTTTGTCTCTCAAGCCTCCTTTGTCTCTCAAGCCTCCGACTTTGTCTCTCAAGCCTCCGACTTTGTCTCTCAAGCCTCCGACTTTGTCTATAAAGCCTCCGACTTTGTCTATAAAGCCTCCGACTTTGTCCCTCAAGCCTTCTACTTTGTCTCTCAAGCCTCTGACTTTGTCTCTCAAGCCTCCGACTTTGTCTCTCAAGCCTCCTACTTTGTCTCTCAAGCCTCCTACTTTGTCTCTCAAGCCTCCTACTTTGTTTCTCAAGCCTCTGACTTTGTCTCTCAAGCCTCTGACTTTGTCTCTCAAGCCTCCGACTTTGTCTCTCAAGCCTCCTACTTTGTCTCTCAAGCCTCCTACTTTGTCTCTCAAGCCTCCTACTTTGTCTCTCAAGCCTCCTACTTTGTCTCTTCTTGAAGAATCCCTAATCTTACGACAAAGAAAACTCCTCCTTTGTTTCTCACACAAAGTTTATTAAACTGTAGAGGGTTGTTACATGAACGTACCAATTCAAGATATTGACTAACTAATAAACTGACTAATATTTAACGAAGCCTCGTTCTGCCGGTCGTGGCACCCCAGATGTGCGCAGATCTTCTCCGTTCCCTTGGCCAGCGCCGTTTTCCTCGAAGTCCCTTTTCTTATATAATAAAAACTTATTTCCTTATATGAGCATGGAATTCAGGACTCTGCACAGGGCCCTCCGGCCCAGACAGTGAAACACTTCTGGTTTCTATCTTGGAGAGTTCTAAGAGATTTTTAGACAGCTCTTATCAGTTAAAATGGTAAAGCACCTTTTATCTGTTCTCTGTAGGTCACTCCCTCTTGACCTATCTGGAACAGGCATGCACTTAGGTTTCAGTTTTTTTTACAGAGTTACACAGAAAAACACATTTTGGAAAAGAGGTATATGAGAACAAATATATGAGAACATATATTCTGGTATTCTCCCACAATCCCTCATTTTTTTCTTTTGTTGTTTATATTAATCATTAATCTAAACATCAACCTATTTAATATTTGAACCATACATTTGGTAATCCAATTTTCCCATACATAAGGCATACACCGTCATTCTGGAAGAATATGATCACAAAACATTTCTCTTTCCATATTAATAATGCAATTCACTTCATTTGCATAAAGCATACAACACTTCACCTTTACCAAAACACAATAATTTCAGTTCACCATTAAAATAATAAAACATCTGCAACATTTGGCAATACGTTTTGCTTCGACACGAATGTTGACTTTTTATTGAAAAGAAGGGGCGATCACTCGTGTTTGAAAGTCAAGTATGAAACAATTTATTCTGATGTCTTCATGGCACCTACACTATTTTGCGTAGGATTTTCTGCTGTTGTAATAGCTAGGCGGAGTCACAAACTGACGCTGCTTTGCATGTAACATTCTTGCCACTCTTGCTGTGAGCCATAGTAGATTTGAACAAGGCCTTCATCCAATTGTCGTCGACTTGCCTCCTCACTCATAATGAGTATGGAGCAAGTGTTGATGTGATGTTGATTGGCCAGCAAGATGTGGAACAGGGATGCCGGATGCATCCACGATGATGTTGGGACCATGGTACTCAAGTTGTCCATGGTCCATACCAGGAGCAACCAGCAGAATCGTGCACAGCTGTTGTGGAGGAAAAAGCACAGCCGTTCGCTTGCAACTCCATGCTGGCTCCCCGGAAGTTGGTGAAGTAATAACACACGTCACCGCATCCCATGGAAGTTGCAGGTAAAATGTCGTCGTCCTGCAATTGCTGACGTGATAAATGTTCGAGGCATTCAAACAAAAGTAAGTGATCGCCCTTCTTCCATATGTTGCAGTGTGATCCAGGCAAATGGTCACATAAATTTCCCTTGGTGAAGGTAAGCATCCATCTCCAAGTTACAAAGGAGAATGTCTTCATCATTCTTTGAGAAGGAGGGTGTATGCCAAGATTAACTTCATTTTAGCCACTAATTTTCTTTCTCGAACTTCTTCCCAATTCCGTTAGCACTCCATTTGAGATGTGATCTGGTCTTTCCTTTACTCTGCCACATTTATATCTGCTCGCCACACAGATTGAATCAGATGGGGTACATTGTAACATGAAATCACTATATTTTAACTGATCATGTATATCTTATAACAACTTCACACGAAAATATTCAAATCAGGTATATTTTTACTACTAATCTAAGAATAATATCCACAATTGCTTTCAGGTTAATATAATTCAAAAATTAAACTCATGCAGTTATTTAACATGACTGCAAAGAAAATAAATGCATTAATAATGAGTGTATATAATTAAAATCACAAACAGGAATATCTAATTCCCAACAAATCTTGCGAACAGCAAACTATGCATAATGTATTATTATCATAGTCCTCCCCACTTTTTTCTTTAACAGTGTAACTTATGGTGATATGAGTTTAACTGATCTGATAAAACTGACGCAATTCATAACATTTTCATTATGCTATCATCTTTACTCTACTGTACTCATTTGCAACATTACTTGATTCAATCATTTAATCTCGGTATTATTTATATCATCATAAAATCTTTCTATTTTGGGTCCATATTTGTTTCTATTCTTATCAATCGCCTATGGTTTATCAATTCGTTCCAAAATACCACAACCAAAGGTTTTAACCAAAACTCTAGCAAACTATTTCCAATGTGAACTCAAAATGCCAGTGAAACAATGATTCGAAGAATTAACTTCAAGGGGTCAATAAATTTATTCTATAACCAGATCTAATTTCCCCATCCAATAGTTTGCCTTGCCAAATGTCATATTATAACACTTTAATAAACCTTCAAAAAATGTTTCCCATCTCAACAAATTCCATTATACAAATAGCCATGTGCAAATTACGTATTTAACTACAATTTCCTCTCAATTTGCTTGGCCTAAATGGCCGCAAAAGTGGCTGCCGACATGCAGTACCTTGTTTATCTACCAAGCAAGTGCTCGTCCACATAAGACCTCTACCAAAATGTTGTTTGTAAAAACAAATCTGGAATTTCTGATGACATGGATGCACACTCTCAGGACATTTCAGGCTGCTGTTAACAATCCATTACAATAAATTAATTCCTTTACCCACAATCAACTAATTACACAAATTGAGGATATTATCCCTATCACATTCATTTATAGATTCATTATGTTGGATCATATTTTGCCCTTTCCCACTGCTATAAGGAAGAACAATAGCTCTTATAAGTCTTTGTAATATCTCACTTAATTTACCCAGCATCGAAGAATTTATTTACTATCCATTCCCCTTCTGTTTACCAGTAACTTTGTTTAAACTCCATAACTTAATTTGGTGAATCCCATGTGTACAGCTACCACTTATTGAAACCCCTACTTTCATAGAAAATATCCAAATAAGTGGTTTTACACCCCCTAACTGTTGCTCATCCATTTCCATGCAACTAGTGAATACTACTAATACCAGTATGCCAATATAGATGTGCCAGATTAACAAATATGTTGCAGGTACACGTAACATCGTGTTCTGAGGTTAAATAACGTAACAGCGCGTTCATGTCTGCCCCTTGGTTTTAAGATTCACAATGCATTCCGTCTTAAAACTCACAATAGTTCAATTCAGCAAAATTTTCGTTACTATATACCCATATCATCTATGCCTAAGACACATCCATACATACATACAGCACAATTTATATGCTGATAAAAGTCAAGTTCATATATGTCAAAAATCCGTGAGTAGAGTACTCTGGGAAGTCAGTGTAAGACCTCTTCCAAATTTGGCTAATTTTGTACTCCCTCATTTTGTTATGAAGCTCATATCCATAAATAGCTTTTATTCTCATATAAATTCTATCAAAAATGGATTTCCCAAAACTACTCACAATTTTACTATTAATAATGGCTGCTCATAACCCAGCACATCAAATCTGTATATTCCATCTCCCTTGACAAGAGATAATGTTCATAATCAAATTATATTTCTATTTTATTTTACGAATTCTCTGGATATTTGATCCCATCCACATGAAACTATCTATTTCCAGACAAACACATTGTCGATTTCAACAATCTTGTAAGATTGACACACAAAAAAACAAAAACACAAATATTAACACACAACATACACAAACCCAAGCATTATGTATATTTGTTTGCGTTAGAACCATTGTTAACAGATCAAGATGTGTGTCAATTTTATTTAAATTTCGTAAAATTTGTCCTTTAATTTTAGAAACGCTAATTACACAAATAGACAAAAACTTTATTTTCAGAAAACCCCTTTAACGTCACATTGAAATTACCCCTTTTCGGTTCCCACAATAATGTATCCAAATTTAACAATACATCCATTTACATGTCAGTCGACCACTGACCTATCAATCATGCAAAAGAATAGTCCAAAATTCCCACCTGATGATCATGTGACGCTTGTCACTTGGTTTCCAAAAATTTATGCAAAGCAATGTTCCACACTTTTATAAATAAAAAAATAAAAAGGTTTTGCCCAAAATGCTCCCTAAAACCACATTTATAATTGGCAAATATGAAGCTTCCAGAATGAACTCTAAGTCTGGATCTTTTAATTCATGTTCCAAAAATATCCAATTTTGGCATTTGATCAATTAATTATTAATTCACTAACAAGCAAAAAGTAAAATCATTCTTGCTCCGATAACTTTTCAGACACAAGAAGCATCAACAGTTATTCATGTTGGTCTAATGATTTAATCTGTTGAGGCCAGTCGTCATTTGGGATCTGCAGCAATGAAGGCCTAATCGTTATCTGAGGTACCGGTAAGCACTGGTACCCTTGATCTTGGTTTGCCCTTGCGACATTGTCTTTTATTGACCGACGGACATCTTCTTTTCCAATGTCCCATTTCTCCACAATTGAAACACCGGTTTCTGTCATTGCCTGGTCTGTCCACCTGTTCACTTGCATTGCTGGGCTGCATCTCTGGATCCCTGGGTCACCACTGCGATCTTTGGTTATCTCCTGAACCATAAAAAATTATCTGTACTGTTCTTTTTGGGGAGACAAATGGGAATCAGATGGGACAACTGTCACTTTTATTCCTATTTTCAAGGGCAGTTGTGCATTTATCTCCTCCAATGTATCCTGTATCCTTTTTATTTTAAGTTCTAGGTCCATTATCCGTTCTTGCTGTTCCCATTTCCTGGATTCAACATCCCAATAATGGAATGCAAGCCAGTCTACTGTTAAATTCTGTTGCTTCCTAGCTTTCAATTCTTGTCCTAATCTCTCCAATCGACTTCGCTCAAATGTACCATCTCTTGGAAACTCCTTAGCATGTCCCTTTGTCCACAAATACCAATTTTCAACCTCTCTAATAGCCTCTTCACCATAACGGTCGTACATATAATATGCACAAGTACCTTTTTTTGGAATATCTGGTTGTCCTTGTGTATTCTTACAGGCTCCAGTCCCCATTCTGCCTGTATGTGAATAACACTCAGTATTCACTCAATGTACCAGGTAAATTACTAGGATCTGCGCTTTGGAATACACCTGTACACACCTGTACTATATGTACTGTAAATAAAATCCACTAGGGTTTGTTCCACTTTTTATCAAAGTAGCGTTGGATGTGTTGTTGCCTAGCTTGTTTCCTATAAGCTCGACTCTGTAGTCTTCCAGGAAGTATCTCTCCACCTTCGCAATCGATGACTTCAAGTGATTGCCAGAGAGTCTCCCTGTCCTGTGGCTTGCCCACACCCCAATCGCACTGATCGGCGTTGCAGATGGGTCAAAGGGGTCAGTATGAAATGGGTGAATCCACAGATATTCCGTTCTGTTGAAGGGGAAATCACACAGAGTAGTAACCGCACATATATCTATATATAGACTCACCACCTTGCTCTTTTTCCAAGGTTGTCTTCACATTAATGTCTCACAAATATCTCAAAACTTCTTTCTTGAGACTTCACTTTCATCAATCAATCAATCAATTTCTTCAATTAAATCAATTCATCAATATTCAACAATAAATCACATTAATCAATCAGATAACTCTATACATAAGCCGTTTCCCAATGTTGCCAGAACAGTTCCATCCACTGATGGAGATATATGATCATTGGTCGTCACCTTTGACCTATACCTTTTGTCAATTGACAAATCACCGTTCTGCCTCTGGATCATATCTGACATATTTTTCCATCTTGTCTGGCCATTATATCACAAATTCGACTTTAGCAACCACTGAAGGCAACCCAACCCTGCATTTGTGAGATAGTCAGCCAAGATTAATCAAACAGGTATGAAACAGGTCACTGAGAAAATGTCCCAATTGAAATGGTACCCAAACTTCTTGACAATTAAAATTTCGTAAAACTCCTGAAGTGTTCTACCAATAAATGACAATTAATTCACACTATTTGCCAATTGTAATCCGATCCTGCTGAAATTTGACACTTCATTTAACCCTATTACTTGTCATGCATCATTAATCCTACAGGGCTCAAAAGTTGTCCTTTAAGCCCGTGCAATCATTTTACACGATACCTCATGATCTCATTCCTGTCACTCATAACATCATGATCTTAAAATCATTATCATAATTATCATCACTATTATAATCATGGTCATATCATAATCATCCATTTGAAAAAACAAACATTTACTTTATCACCACATCCATGTGGTATAATCAACAATGAAAAAAAAATGAGAACTGTGCATTGCAAAAAGCTACCTCCTGACCACTTAGTATACCTATTGACAAGAAGTCATAACAATATCGAATAATCGTTAAAAAAATTTAAAAAAGAAAAAATATATCGCTTCTACTGCTCCTGCCGCAGCATTCGTCATTTTGTCCGCTCATCCGCCATGACCAAAACGAAATAAAGGGAGCTCAACCATAGGAACTCAATGTAATCATGACTCAGCCACAAAAACTAGCAAATTTCGCAGGACGTTAGCTGGAATCAATCGTGAGATATATACAAAATACCCAAAAATACACACACAAAAAATAAACAACAAAACAAAAAATACACAAGGTCGACCATATTACACAATATTACACCATTTCAGTTGCCATGAAAAAATCGTCATGATTTCTGAAATGTTCCAGGGTTTCCGCACACCTCAAAAAGAGGTATGCCTTGTGGTGTTGCCCACCTACCACATTTAATTAAATTACACCATTTCAGTTTCGTATTGATTTCTGAAATGTTCCAGGGTTTCCGCACACCTCAAAAAGAGGTATGCCTTGTGGTTTTGCCCACCTACCACATTTAATTAATACAATAAATATTTCTTCCATTCAACAGAACAAACATTTCCTGTATAAGCACCTTGAAATAAAGAAGAAGAAGAAGAAAATCATTTTCAAATCAAAAAATCAATTCTTTATTGAAAAATAAAGAAGAAGAGAAAAAAAAATTAAAATGAGAGCTTGACATAGGAACAAGCCACAATTAGGGGTGTTAATACTATGCGAAATACGACACTCATTTCATTATCCTAAAGATAACTGTATTATTGGTCGCACTCATAACTTAGTGTTTTATATCTTGTTTCCCTTACAAGGCTTCCAGAGATTTTGTGTTAATGCTGTCCCCTGCCTTGGACTTTCTGTGCGAACCATTACACTCATAAAGTGACATTTAACCATTTCAACTGTCGTATCATCGCACTCATTACTTTAGCACTATGGGGCCATGGTTTGAGGGAGAGTGGGGGGAAGAGAGGTGAGGATAAAGGACACATAATGAGGTGATATGCCAAATCAACATGGGATTAAGATGGGATATGGGATCAACAATCCCATAGGATCCCAAATAAAAAAACCCACAGCGCAACGTGCCTCATACAATCAGTAATATGACATGACTTAGAAAGGTTAGGGTTAGGATTAGGGTAGAGGGGGCGGGAAGGGAGGAGGGAGGGAGAGGGCACTTCCATTCAAATCATAAAATGAAAACAGAAATGAAAAAAAGAAAAAAATGAAAAGAAAACAAAATGAAAAAATGGAATGCAAAAATGCAAAAAATTAAAAAAAATTTAAAAATCACAAATCATCCCCCTCAAAAAATCAAGTTTTTTAAATCACAATCTTCTGATTCCATTTTAAGTACGTCAATGCTCCCTTTTTGAAGAATGCACTTTTAAACCAATTAAAAGACAACATGCTTAATCCCTTTTCCAATTTGGTCCAACTTCAATTTTGAAAACCAACTCAAAAGTTCGGCCAAAAGGTCTGACCGATAAAAATATTTGTCCATCCTAATCCATTTCCCTATCGAATCCTACAAAGGAGCCTGGAAGAGAATGGAAAATCACAAACTCTATCAAAGGAACAATAATATGTTGTTCCAAACCCATAACTACAAAAACCCATCAGCCAAAAAAATCCGAATAAAATTCAATAGAACACCATTGAGCTCAATACAGCCAGATTCCCATTTTACAAGTAGGAAACACAATTCCGCTCCTTGGGGGCCCTCCAAGGAGCGAGATTATGCTTCCCACTCATCCTATAACCTCCATCAAAAAGAGGATATTACATTTAAACCCATTTGGTTGTCTGTCTACACAGAACAATTTTGATTTTCTCTACATTTGTTGATATGAATAACAGAAAACTGCCATCACAGGTGCAACACCACCTGTGCAAGTGTATAAAATCTTAATCATGTCGGTGTGTTTTAACACAGCCATCTTAAAATCACTGAGAAAAAAAATTCTGGCAAAAACCACAATCCTGATTTCTGTGTTTATGATAATATTACCGACACAACATATGAATATTGATTTATAATAACCAATAAAATGAAAACATAACATCTCATGGCAAGGAGTTCAGTGAAAAACAATAACGTTTACCTGCAAAACATATTTCCACCACATGCATCAATTGAAACAAATAAAGCATTCGAATCCAAAATAAATTTTCAAATGTACATTATATGGGTGTGCCTGATAGATTCTACATCCCAGTGACATGGGATGGCCTCTCATCATTTTGTATATTATTTGAATGAATTTTAGGTGTCATCCAAGATGGCCGCCAAAAAATGAAAATGTCATATTTCCCTCTTTGGGTTTCAAATATAGGAATAATTACAGGTGAAAACGTCATGCGACAGAGCGGGAGGATGGTAGGGGAAGGGGGGTGGGGAGGGAGGGGGAAAGGGCCGCAGGAGGGAAGGGGGATGAGATGGGAGGGGGTTACGACCAGGGTTAGGGTGGAGGGGGAGATGGAAGAAGGGAGGGGGGAAAGGCAGGAGCACAAAGGAGTGAATGGAGGGAAGGAGTGAGGGGGGCAGAGAGGAGTGAAGGGGGGGGGGGGGTGCAAAGGAATGTACTAGGCAGTGGTGGTGGAAAGCGGGGACACAGACAAAGCAGGAAAGCTAGAAAAGCTGGGACAAGCTGGGATAAGGGTTTGAAGGGAGGGGGAGGGGGGAAGAAGGGAAGGGTATAGGAAGGAAGGGGCAGGAGCAAGAGGGACAGGGAGAAACACAAATAAATTGGAAAAAGAAGAAGAATAAAAGATGAGGAGGGGAAGAAAAAACAACAACAACAACAACAACTATTTGCTCCATGGAAGCATTTGCTGCCTTGACATACATTCTGACCCCAAAAGGGTACAATGATTGACGTACGTTTCGCCCGCACGTACGAACCCGCCCGTGTACGTGCGTACGTGTATATGTCATGTCGTTCTGTGTAGACACGGTGCATATTGCATGCATGTACTAAGTCATGTGATTTTTACAAAGCTACACAAATTGACTGATCATTTAACGTCCGCTCGCTCACTCGCTAACCAAACACGCAGGCGCTACGAACACGCGGGCGCCCGCACGTACTATGGAGCGCAAATTCACGCGTGTTCGGCCCGTACGTACTATGTACGTCTGCACGCATGCGCACTTGTGACTTCTATTGATAAAAAACCGCGTACTCTTTTATTCCATTTTACCCCATCAGAAATACTAACGGGTGAAAGCACCATCAATCACAATTTCCAATTTCAATTTAAGCGTCCACAAAATGATTTCGTGGTAAAATGCGATCGCCACTTCCGGGTTTATTTTTCAATTTATACACCGCCCTATCGATGCCGTGGTTTCTTACGCTTTACATCTTAACAAAATATTTCAAAACCATATCACTATGTTCACCCAACGAAATACATTCTTATGAAACCACATTTCGCTACTATAGTCACAAATTTCGTATCGTCACACGATTACCCCCAAAAAAACCCCATCAATACGCTATGTCCACACTCATAATTGTCAACATGCAAACAAACTTAAATGTCTGCATTTTTTTTGTCCCTTTGATGTCTACACAACGATGGGGGACTATTTAAAGTTGCTACATTTAGAGCAAATGATCCAATATATATCTAAATGCCACGCGTCTCATGCACGTTGGACAGGCATGTGAACGACCGTGCAAAACTCGAGTGCGCATTGCACGCACTCGGGTGAACTATCTACGTGCATTTGGCCCACACGTACCATGTACGTGTGCTCAGCGTTTACCTACGGTTTGACTCGCGAAGCGGTCACTGAGCATTTGCTTGGTACGTGCGAACACGCTTTGCGTGTGTGTGAACGCACTACGTCCCTGTTTGGGCGCATTCGGGAGTGACGTCACGATACGTGCCGCCATGAATACACAATAACCCGTGCAGCACGATGGCCATCGCTGTGCAGAATTACATTTACCGACGTAAAACGAGTCTTTCAAGATCGCGATTGATATCGTTGTTTGCTCACGGTTCTGCTCTACAACAGGAAGTTTATTTTATAAAAATCGAACCAGCCGTTTCAGAGATATGAATAGTTTTGTGTACGTGCGAACGCGCTTCGCTAATAAGTTGCAGCACATCTCTGTCACCGCAATTTACGAGCCAAAGTGCACATTAACAGTGCGATTTAGCCCTGTATTTAATCGCTGAATGGAAATCATGTTCGCATGCAAATACTTATGACACATAGACAATAGCTGTACAAATATCGATACTATCTGCTTCCAAATTCAGCCACATCCTTCATGGTCAAATTCGTATATATTTAGAAAAAGTCGTTTAAAATAGCGAGAGAAAAAAAATCGTTATTCTGTCCGTATTAAAATGTATTGTAACAAAATTTAACAAGTCCTTTTTATATCGTTCTGTAAAAACGTAGGGAACTTTAAACAATAACTAAGCAGGTTCTTATATCGTTCTGTAAAGATCAACAAGAGGCACTCTCACCTTAGACCTGGTCTTCTTGTCGAACTTCGCAGTGGATATCCTCGTTGGGCCACCAACTCTTGAAGAATCCCTAATCTTACGACAAAGAAAAACTCCTCCTTTGGTTCTCACACAAAGTTTATTAAACTGGAGAGGGTTGTTACATGAACATACCAATTCAAGATATTGACTGACTAACAAACTGACTAATATTTAAGGAAGCCTCGTTCTGCTGGTCGTGGCACCCCAGATGTGCGCAGATCTTCTCTGTTCCCTTGGCCAGCGCCGTTTTCCTCGAAGTCCCTTTTCTTATACAATAAAAACGTATTTCCTTATATGAGCATGGATTTCAGGACTCTGCACAGGGCCCTCCGGCCCAGACAGTGAAACACTTCTGGTTTCTATATTGGAGAGTTCTAAGAGATTTTTAGACACCTGTTATCGGTTAAAATGGAAAAGCACCTTTTATCTGTTTTCTGTAAGTCACTCCCTCTTGACCTATCTGGAACAGGCATGCACTTAGGTTTCAGTTTTTTACAGAGTTACACAGAAAAACACATTTTGGAAAAGATGTATATGAGAACAAATATATGAGAACATATATTCTGGTATTCTCCCACACACTCAAGTCTCCTACTTTGTCTCTCAAGCCTCCTGCTTTGTCTCTCAAGCCTCCTGCTTTGTCTCTGAAGCCTCCTGCTTTGTCTCTGAAGCCTCCTACTTTGTCTCTCAAGCCTCCTACTTTGTCTCTCAAGCCTCCTACTTTGTCTCTCAAGCCTCCTACTTTGTCTCTCAAGCCTCCTACTTTGTCTCTCAAGCCTCCTACTTTGTCTCTCAAGCCTCCGACTTTGTCTCTGAAGCCTCCTGCTTTGTCTCTCAAGCCTCCTGCTTTGTCTCTCAAGCCTCCTACTTTGTCTCTCAAGCATCCTACTTTGTCTCTCAAGCCTCCGACTTTGTCTCTGAAGCCTCCTACTTTGTATCTCAAGCCTCCTGCTTTGTCTCTCAAGTCTCCTGCTTTGTCTCTCAAGCCTCCGACTTTGTCTCTGAAGCCTCCTGCTTTGTCTCTCAAGCCTCCTGCTTTGTCTCTCAAGCCTCCTACTTTGTCTCTCAAGCATCCTACTTTGTCTCTCAAGCCTCCGACTTTGTCTCTGAAGCCTCCTACTTTGTATCTCAAGCCTCCTACTTTGTCTCTGAAGCCTCCTGCTTTGTCTCTCAAGCCTCCTGCTTTGTCTCTGAAGCCTCCTACTTTGTCTGTCAAGCATCCTACTTTGTCTCTCCAAGGATTTTAAAAGGTCCTTTCACCTCAATCTGTTGTGGCGGCCACATTTGTCTCGCTTCCAGCTGACAAACACTCTCGTTCTCCGCTCCAGGAGGTATTGCGATACCACTTCTCCGACACCAAAACTGTGGAAGCGAATCATACATGGAGGCGCCAATGTGTCGTGTTTACAACTCCTTTCGCTGAATCAGCATTATTCCAGCTTATAGAAAGTGCAAAACACCTCCTTACAAGATGAGAACCCAGATGCGGAGAGACAGAGATGGTTAACCAAGGTGGTGCAATGTCCCTGCCTGCCTCCCATCTTCAATTCTTTCTTCACATGCTTCAATTCTCTTTCTGCAAAAATACATTTCAAGACATATTTTCATGTAAATCCTCTATTAAACCATTAATTTGAACATTTTACCCGAGATGCTTTGCAAACAACACGACTCAACACCCTGGATGGTAAATTTTCCCTCCACAGCAGCACAATAATTA
Source organism: Myxine glutinosa (assembly GCF_964187855.1). Lineage (NCBI taxonomy): Eukaryota > Metazoa > Chordata > Myxini > Myxiniformes > Myxinidae > Myxine > Myxine glutinosa. The sequence continues at coordinate 87,915,033 of NC_136265.1, forward strand.
GTTACCCTGCGATCGGGAAGCAAAAAGCGTGGTTAAACATTCAGATGCGTACGTGTGCCGTGTCTGCATTTTAAAAAATCATTTTCCCGGCAACTGTTGGTCCGATTGGCATGAAATTTTCACCATAGGAGGGCCTCCTCCTGTAGAATGTTTTAATGATGACTATGACATCATAGGTCTCGTGGTACAGGCGCTATCTTGGAAAAAATTCGCAACTCTATCTGAAACTGCTCCATGGAAAAAATTTAGACCTGGCTCATTGTCAACGACTCACCATGGGGAATAAGATATGGTAATGATGATGTCATCGGTGCCTTCGTTATGGCGTCATAATTCGACAAATACAACACTTATCCATCCAATCATTATCAAATTTTTTTCAGCAACTGTTGGGCTGATGGACACGAAATTTTCACCATGGGATCGCCTCCTCATTTCGAATATTCTAATGATAATCATGACGTCGTAAGTCATGTGGTGCAGGCGCCATTTGGAAAAACCGAAAAATGTTGCACCTCTGTAATGATATCCAAAACCGCTGCATGGACAAAATTTAACCATGGCTTGGTCGGATCAGTTTGAAATCTATTGAGAGTGATCAATGCAACAATTATATTAGAGAATATAAATTTATGATGTCATCGCTCACGTGGTCTGGCAGCCATATGGGATGAAAGAAAAATAATGTTCAGAAACAGAAGAGTCGGCTCACAAGAAGTTGACTGCGCAGGGTAAGTATTATATTAATGCCACCTAGCTATAAAATGTAATCACAACAGTTAGTTATAAAATGTTAGCACAATAGTTAGTTATAATATGTAAGCATATAATAGTTAAGTATAACATGTAAGCACAATAGTTAGTTATAACGTGTAAGCACAATAGTAAGTTATAACCTTAAAGTATAATAGTTAGTTATCACATGTAAGCACAATAGTTAGTTATAAAATGTAATCACAATGGTTCGACATCATATGTAAGCACAACAGTAAGTTATAAAATGTAATCACAATGGTTTGGCATAATATGTAAACACAATCGTTAGTTCTAACGTGTAAGCACAATAGTTAGTTATAAAATGTAAGCACAATAGTTAGTTGTAACATGTAAGCACACAAGATAGTTATAATATTGTTGTGGATCTGCCACGGGCCTTCTCCCCTTACCAAGGGGGGATTAGTCCCCTTGTCTTTGACTGACCTGGCGCGACCCGGGACCTATTACGTCCCTTCCGGTCAGCACTAAATCGGGTTTCAGGACCAAATTCGCTGTTACCTAAGTACTAACGCTGCCCTGGAAGCGAGGAAATATTCCCCGCACGAACCACGTGTGTTGGTGATACGCCGAGCAGTTGCGTACACGTGATCCGCGCCGTTATAGATGGTGGAACCTGATTCAAGCGGTTCTTATTCGTACCATGCTTAGTCAATGGAGAAATCACAAAGGCGATCGAATTGGAAAGCAAAGGAATAACAGGTTTAATTATTATTATTTACAATATACAATGGTAGAAGAAAAGGGACACAGAGCAGCCTTATACAGCCCGTCTCACACACACACTCACACGGGGATTGCTGATGGGCAGGTTGATGTTCACCAGCGCGCCCAGGGATGGCTCTCGTGCAGTTCTCTCTGGTCACCGGCACGTCCCTTGGAGATAGAAGTAGGTCAAAGCAGGAGGTCGCCGCGTGTCGTCTGAATGGAGCGGGTTATCACGGGGCGAATGGGAGGGAGCGGACTTTGGCGTGACTGGCGGTTATTCACTTGCGGCTATGGCCGTGCTCACTCGCGTGTCTGAAAAGCGCTATATGCGTTACCGGCGTGTCTGGATGCGCCCGTGTACTTGTACGGTTCAACGCCTCTTCTTCTCTCTCCTGGCACGCACGTTCTAATGGGAGGTCAAAGTTCAACAGCGGTGAGTGATGCGCGTTAGTCTCTCTCTCTCTTCACGTCCTTTGCCACTGCCGTATGCAGTATGCACGTGAGTCCTTTTATCAAGCTCCCTCTCTGCAAGTCCTTTCGCCACTGGTACAAGTCCTTCTCAATCAAGTGTTCCCACGCTAGTTTTTTACGCTCTTCACTTGCAAGTCCTTTGGAGGGCTTTTCGCATGGGCTTATATCGACCCGCCCCGCGACCCTTCTGGAACTCACCAGACACACTTTACCACGCCCTCTCATGCCATGCCACTAGAGCTCTGATTGGCTGGTGGCTCTTACCGTCATCGCCTCTGCCGCTCCCGACCTCAACGCCGCCCCCACCTTTTTAGGCCTACCTCGTGTTAGCTTGACTAGGGGACAGCCAAATGGGGCACGGGATGGATTACGCCCATAGAGGTAGAATTGGAGGTGGGAGCAAAATGAATGGGGCCTACTCTCCTGTCTTTACACAACACAGGTACGAAGAGGGGAAATGGCCTATTCTTACACATACTAAGACATAACTATACTACAAAATGGGCCTATATGTTGCTCGTGTGACTAACTATGGGGGGCAAACCTTTAACCTTTAATGCCTTCAATGTGCCAATCTCAAAACCGCAGCACTGCCCCCCTCCCTTGCCAGGCTCGTCCCCGAGTCCAACCCACACAGTGAGAACGACCAGTTTTGAGAAAGGTTTGGGACTAGTTTTTTAATTACGTGTGACACTTAGATGTGGTTCCCCTCTAACATTTAATCTAACTCCCTGTATGTGACAGTTTTACAACCCCAGATATGTCCCACCTACTGCATTGTGTAACTAACTAACAGACTCACACCCACAGCTAACCGAATTGCAGAATTGTTTTGAAACTAAACATAACGCCGGTGGGTAGCATCTTATTTACAACACTAAACCTAATTATTTACATTTCTATAACCCAGGACCTGTTCTTTTTGGAAAGAAGTTTGGAGGGGAGAAAACACAGCAATGCACCAATGCACCAATACACATTTCACAAAAAGTTCACATTTCAAATGTCATATTTGCTGCTTGGCTGCATCTTCTTGCTTCCTGCTTCATCTTCGGTGTGCATTAATAAAAAAAAACTTAAACGTCTTCTTTCTTGGCACACCAGAATACAATGTACAAACCGTTTTTATTGCCAACAGGGCCAATCTCATGTGGTCCGAATGCGTGACATCAACGCCACTTAAAACCAGTGGTCCGCAGGTGCAAGGTAAGTTTGCAGCAAATGACTGCTCAGAAAAAAGGCAAGGCCACAGAAGGTGTGGTCGATGTGGTGTATTGTGGTGCAGCAAAATGCAGCAGGGGTGCTGCACAGGTGTAGCCAGTTGCAGCTGCACAGTTCAGTGTTCCTGCACACTTCCCCTCCAAAATGGTTCCATGGGTGGGGAGGAGAGACAAAGCACAGTTCGCAAAGGAAAGGACGCAAAGGTACACATCAATACGAGGCAATGCAACATGAGGGGCGCGGGAGAGCGAGCAGAGCAAGCTCGTCCCTAACCGTTCGTACCCCCCCATGTCAGCCTACACGACCCTTGCCCTTCCCTGTATTTACAATTTACAAATCCGTCTCTACGTTTTGTCTCCCATATCCCCCTCTAAACCGAATTCGTCTTCCAATCCCTCCCAAGAAGGAAGGAATGGAATAAACACATTGTCAAATCACGTCGAGATGCGTCTCACCCACTCAAATCGTTCACAAAACCTGGTGTGGAGTTCTGTCTCTCTTGGTGAGTGGATGTGGATGGTGCGAAGAGACTTCCTCATCCTAACTACACTAGTTACATTAACTCAGTTAAACTACCCGGGGTCATGCCCTGCCAATTGGCATCTATAAACTATGTGGTTCTAAAAACCAATTCCCATTGACCATCCTGTGATGCCATCCAATTTGGGTCTCACTCCTAAATTTTTCTTACTGTGCCTTTGCACAATTTCGGGGCTAGGTCGTGTGGCTCCACAAGCAGGTCCAACTACCTGCACACCTCCGCCACTGAAGTCGCCACCCGAGCTTACCTTGCTCCTTGCGAATACCCTAATTCGGGGAAGGCCCCTCCTGGCTCTCTCACCCCTCTGATGCCTTTCTGGCATTGGGCTACCCGGGTCCTTCTCCTGGATCCTCGGGCCCCACTGAACATTAATCTGACTGGCTCCCAGAGCCTACCTGCGGCCTCACCTGGCTGACAGACTACCAGTGGCGGAGTGCTCCAATAACCATACGCACCAACAAAGCCCACACGCCCAGCCATTCACTGACTCACGACCCTCCAAAGAAATACCTTGCCTCTACTCGCACCACAAATGTCAATATCCAAATAATTTACCGAGGCCCTCTACCTGACTTTAAGCTACCCTCCCCAGGTATTCGTGAAGGGGTCCATCTCCCCCCATTCACTCCTTCGCACCATGCATTCCACACCTTTTACTTCACACCAAGCATTCCACACCACTCACTCCGCACCATTTATTCCACACACCAAGCTCTCTTGCACACCTCTTGTGCTCTTACACCTTTTCTCCACTTGCACCCCATGCAAGTCAATTCACTCAACACAATTCCACTTGTCCTCAATACACCACTCATACACCACCTCTGGTTATCCCCGACCAATGCCTCATTTGCTCAAGCTCATCCACACACACAATTTCTCCACACTACTACACACACACAGCATCATCTAACTAACTACTTCTCCCCCTAATACTCATGCTTTCCCGTCTTCCCTTACACTAAGCACTCCCTCGTCATTATCATCCAACTAAACTCACGACGTCCCCTCTACCTGTACAATGTCTCGACTTAAATCTTGTCATCTACTGTCATTTCTAAATCCCTAGCAATTAACCTAGCCCGCCCTCGGCTAGCTTTCACTGCCACCCCATAATCTATTGCTCATGTGCCTCAATGTGGTGAGGAATGGTGAAACCACCACTCCCCACGCCGGGTACCATTCGCCAACACTATTCCTATTAATCCACTGTACTATGAGCCTCTCCGTGCAGCAATACATTTTCATCACAGCTCGGCTTCGAAAAGCCGAGCAATGCATGCGGGTGGTTGGTCTGCTGTTGGTTGGGTCCATCCGGCTTTTTCGATTCAGGGGAGGAGGTTTTGTTGGGCCAAGGTTCCAGGCACCATCCCTGTGCGGAACCTTTCGGTCCTCGGCAAGATGGAACGGTCGGAGCACCGCGCCCGCCAGGGGGCGAAGCTCCGACCTCTCCTACCCCCCCCCCCCCCCCACCGAACCGTGCCGATCGCCTTTCCCGCCAAGGCGCAGCACCGACCATACAGGGCGGGGCCCGGCACGAATCGTGCATGCCGCCGCAGCAACGATCCCCGCCGATCCCCGCTGCACACAAAGCACCCCGCGCACCGAGGGCTCGCGTCGGCTATCCGTCGCCCTAACCACTGCCCCGGTCTGCGTCGATGCCCGAGTCGCATTCTCACAACCACACGCGACCCACTCCTCTCTCGCCACCGAGGTGCCCCCATACACTCCATTACTGCACTCTCCTGTGCACACTCTTCTCTTGCACACTCAGGTGCACACCACTCAGGTGCACTCATGCCATTCGCACACTCCATCACACACCATTGGGTACATCCTGGTGCACTCATACTACTCACGCACTCCGTTACACACTTGGCCATCGCACACCCTCACGCACACTCTCTTGTTACACCCTCAGTAACAACCACGGGTGTGCACTCTTCTGGTACACACACAATCATGTGCTCTGGTGTGCATCCTCTCTCACTCTTGGCTATCGCACACTCTGTGTCGCATTCCGTTTCACACTCCGTTCCACACTCAGTTTCACACTCTTCCCACATACACTCCATTGTGCATTCCTCCCTGCACTCTGTAACACACTCTCCTGTTACACACTCGCGCTTCAGTGCCGTTCGCACACGCGCGCCATTCACCCACGTACGTCGCACCACGGACCTTCCATGAGCACCCGGGTTCCGTCTCAATCCCAAGCGCGCCAAAAATCTTTTCAAGCCAAACACTTTCGCGCCATATACACTCCTACTCACCTTCGGGATCCTTTTCCGTGGCAGCACCTGCAAACTTTCATTTTCGTTAGGAAGCACGACATCACAATGCGAATCCAGACTTTGTGCAAATCCCATTTCTTCCTCCCACGATACATTTCCTACCTCTGCCATTTCTTCAATTTCAATTATAATCATTTCCTTTCCTTTTTCCTCGATGACCGCCGGTGCACATAAAATTTTATTTTCCAACTCGGCGGCCGTCGGCTTTTCCATTCCCCGAGTTGCAATTTCTCCACCCTCGGTCAACTTGACTGCGCTCTGCTATACCCGGCTCTCCACGCGTTCCTCGCACCGCGTTACCTCGTGCCGATCGCCTTGTGCCACGTACCAATGCGACCTCTTCGCTCAACATGTGATCAATGTCCTCCCCCATTTTTTTTAATGTTCCGGGTGAATTTGTCCCCCCATTCTTTTATTTCCCGGGTGGATTTATCATTTTGAGTGTCCATTTTCCCATTTATTTTATTGATGTCATTCTTTTGGGCGCCCATCATTTCTTTCAATTCTTTGGTTTCGTTTTTCATTTCCCTGGTTTCGTTTTTCAATACCCTTATTTCTTTCATGAATTGCGCCATGAAGGTTCCCATATAGGATTGCATGTCCATAACCCCCACTTGCACAGTAGGCGTGGCCCTCGTTGCCACGTGTGAGGCACCGCCATTTTCTACCCCTGGTAACTCTGCGGCCGCACCCTCATCAATGGCCTCCCCCATTTCTTCCAATTCTTCCCGGGGGTCCAGGGTTATCAATTCTACCTCCTCTACCTCATCATTTACCCCCACCAGCATTCAACCGTCTTGGCGAGCCATGGCACGAATTTAATTTGGATTTTAATAATTACATTTAGGTCGCTTGTAATTTTGAGTGCGTTAAGCGCACTTCGGGTCCTATCCCACTCCTGACACCAATTGTTGCGGATCTGCCGCTGGCCTTCTCCCCTTACCAAGGGGGGATTAGTCCCCTTGTCTTTGACTGACCTGGCGCGACCCGGGACCTATTACGTCCCTTCCGGACAGTGCTAAATCGGGTTTCATAACCAAATTCGCTGTTACCTAAGTACTAACGCTGCCCTGGAAGTGAGGAAATAAGCCCCGCATGAACCACGTGTGTTGGTGATACCCCGAGCGGTTGCATACACGTGATCTGCACCATTATAGATGGTGGAACCTGATTCAAGCGGTTCTTATTCGTACCACGCTTAGTCAATGGAGAAATCACAAAGGCGATCGAATTGGAAAGCAAAGGAATAACAGGTTTAATTACTATTATTTACAACTAGGGCATGCCCGTACTATATATATATCGAAAATTATATCCCCCCCCCCCTCTATTTACATGAAATGGTTTGGTCCATTCGCAAAGCCAAAGCGAACGGCTTGCGAGTACGGTGACAATCCCCCCCCTCTATTTACATGAAATGGTTTGGTCCAAAGCGAACGGCTTGCGAGTACGGTGACAATCCCCCCCCTCTATTTACATGAAATGGTTTGGTCCAAAGCGAACGGCTTGCGAGTACGGTGACAATCCCCCCCCCTCTATTTACATGAAATGGTTTGGTCCAAAGCGAACGGCTTGCGGAGTTTGGTAAAGAAATCGCCATAGCGTGCACAAACGCGCAGGAAAGCGAAAGAATCGCAAATTAGTTTTAATTAGTTTTAAAACATAGTTTAACGCCAACATAGCGGCAACATAGTTTGCCAACGTGAAATAAATGAATACGCTCTCAAATGTGCCGTCCGAGGCAGAGTCTGTTCGGCACATTCGGCACACGTGATAGCTCGCTGCTCTCTGATTGGTTGAATCGTTTTTTGGACATAGCTCGGTAACTACTTCTCCGATTAATATGAAACCTTGAAAAGGCACATCCTCGGGTCCCCAGCAATATACCTGGCAAGTTTCAAGTATATCGGACCCGTGGTTGTCGAGAAACAGCGGTCACAGACAAACACACAAACACACACACACACATAGATTACTGGAATTATAGATAGATGTACAATGGTAGAAGAAAAGGGTCACAGAGCAGCCTTATACAGCCCGTCTCACACACACACTCACACGGGGATTGCTGATGGGCAGGTTGATGTTCACCAGCGCGCCCAGGTATGGCTCTCGTGCAGTTCTCTCTGGTCACCGGCACGTCCTTTGGAGATGGAAGTAGGTCAAAGCAGGAGGTCACCGCGTGTCGTCTGAACGGAGCGGGTTATCACGGGGCGAATGGGAAGGAGTGGACTTTGGCGTGGCTGGCGGTTATTCACTTGCGGCTACGGCCGCGCTTACACGCGTGTCTGAAAAGCACTATATGCATTACCGGCGTGTCTAGCTGCGTCCGCGTACTTGTACGGTTCAACGCCTCTTCTTCTCTCTCCTGGCGCGCACGTTCTTATGCGTGGTCAAAGTTCAACAACGGCGAGTGATGCACGTTAGTCTCTCTCTCTCTTCACGTCCTTTGCCACTGCCGTTGCATGCGAGTCCTTTTATCAAGCTCCCTCTCTGCAAGTCCTTTCGCCACTGGTACAAGTCCTTCTCAATCAAGTGTCCCATGCTGGTCCTTTTACGCTCTCCACTTGCGAGTCCTTTCGAGGGATTTTCGCACGGGCTTATATAGACCCGCCCCGCGAACCTTCTGGAACTCACCAGACACACTTTACCACGCCCTCTCACGCCATGCCGCTAGAGCTCTGATTGGCTGGTGGCAATAACTGTCATCGCCTCTGCCGCTCCCGACCTCAAGGCAACCCCCACCTTTTTAGGCCTACCTCGTGTTAGCTTGACTCGGGGACAGCCAAATGGGGCGCGGAATGGATTACGCCCATAGAGGTAGAATTGGAGGTGGGAGCAAAATGAATGGGGCCTACTCTCCTGTCTTTACACAACGCAGGTACTAAGAGGGGAAATGGCCTATTCTTACACATACTAAGACATAACTATACTACAAATGGGCCTATATGTTGCTCGTGTGACTAACTATGGGGGGCAAACCTTTAACCTTTAATGCCTTCAATGTGCCAATCTCCAAACCGCAGCAATATGTAACACAATCGTTATAACGTGTAAGCACAATAGTTAGTCATAAAATGTAAACACAATAGTTAGTTATAACGTGTAAGCACAATAGTGAGGTATAAAATGTAAGCATGTAGTGGTTACCAGAAGCACGGCACAATTACCTTGCACCGGCCGATGACGCAACCGGAGAGCGGTCACTTGTCCGGACTCGCCCGGGCGTGTCCAGTCTTGCCTTTCCCGGGCCAACACTTGTCTTGCATACCACGCCCCGTTGAGAGGTGTGGCTTTTTGTGTGTTGGGTTTGCCTTATAAATTGCCGCCCGTTCGATGGGCTGATTGAGTGCTTTTGAGTTCTTTCGTGTTGAGCTAAAATAAATAGCTTGGTGAAACTTCGTTCCTGTGTCGTCCATTTTGTCTGGCTTTATCGTGCGAGCACAGCTCCCACAAGCACAATATTTAGTTATAACATGCAAGCACAATAGATAGTTATAATATGTAAGCACAATAGTTAGTTATAACATGTAAGCACAATAGATAGTTCTAATATTGTTACAGATCGCGGTTTAGATGTTATGATGACCGAGCGGTGGTGTATTACCGCGACCTAACAGGATCCCTGACTCACCCGATTCACCCAGAACTTTGGCCGGACCGCACCGCAGCTGCTCAATGAGGGGAAAAGACGAAAACGACGAATGCAAAGAGGAAAAGGAATAAAACGAATAGACGGACAGAAGAGTAATTGGATTTATTATTTACACAAGCAAAAAGGAGCAATCAAGGTTTATTTACAACACATAAGACGCAGGTGACACAGTGCAAATTTTAGCTTACCTACAGACTTAATTAAATACCCAGGGACAGAACAAACAAAACAAACTCATGTACACAAGAAGGGTGGAAAGGCAGGAGGTGGATGGCTGGAGGGAGAGAGAGGTCCAAGGGGGTCCCGCAGCTCAACCGGCGCATTTAGCAGCCGCCGTTCCTTTTCGGCCCTGCTCCAAACCGCCGTTCAGGCCCCCTTTGGCTGTTGGGTGTTCTTGCTGCTGCGGCCTCCGCTGCGTTCCCAGGACTTGTCTGACTCGTTGGTCCACACCCTCAACTCTTTCTTGGTCCCTCACTCTTTACCACCGACTCCTCACCGCAACCAATGCAACCACTTGACCACCACCTCTACTGACTGACTCTTCACCACTCTCCACTTGACGACCGACTCTCAACCAACTCAGACCAACTCACGACTCACTTCCGTTTGCGCCTTTTATAGCGCCTCCAGCGATTCAGCCGCCGGCGTTTTGGACACGCCCATCGGGGTGCTCACCTCGGCCCTGGTTGGTCGCGCGACACTCGGGCTCCGCCCTCGATGACGACGGGCGGGTACGCCCCTCCTCCCCTCTATGACGAGGTGGAGTCACGCCCTTCTTCTCCGACCCTGCCTCGTGGTCAATGGCGGTTATTGGAGGGGAGGTGATTGAGAATCGAGGGCTCAGCAATGCCGAAAGGGGCTGTGATAGGAAATGGAGGTTTTGGGGATGGGAATGAAAGGGGATCTATTCTCTTTCACTGGTGCAATGGAGTACTTCACTTAATGGGAGACACAGCCTTACCCTAAAACACAGAATAAGAGATAACTATCAACAGGGGTATTCTATTATTTGGCTGATGTGTATGCTTGTGGACTAATTATGGGATGCCCTTTCACCTTTACACAGCTCCGGAGGAAGGGGGGCGCAGAATAACAATAATAATAATCATACAGCACACAATCAAAAAATATACAGTCCTCATCTCCGCAACAATATGTAAGCACAATAGTAAGTTATAACCTTAAAGCACAACAGTTCGTTATCACATGTAAGCACAATAGTTAGTTATAAAATGTAATCTCAATGGTTCGACATAATATGTAAGCACAATCGTTAGTTTTAACATGTAAGCACAATAGTTAGTTTTCACATGTAAGAACAATCGTTAGTTTTCACGTGTCAGCACAAGAGTTCGTTATCACATGTAAGCACAATAGTTCGTTATAAAATGTAATCTCGATGGTTCGACATAATATGTAAGCACATTCGTAAGTTATAACCTTAAAGCACAACAGTTCGTTATCACATGTAAGCACAATAGTTAGTTTTAACGTGTAAGAACAATAGTTAGTTATCACATGTAAGAACAATCGTTAGTTTTCACGTGTAAGCACAAGAGTTCGTTATCACATGTAAGCACAATAGTTCGTTATAAAATGTAATCTCGATGGTTCGACATATGTAAGCACAATAGTAAGTTATAACCTTAAAGCACAACAGTTCGTTATCACATGTAAGCACAATAGTTAGTTATAAAATGTAATCTCAATGGTTCGACATAATGTGTAAGCACAATCGTTAGATTTAACGTGTAAGCACAATAGTTAGTTATCACATGTAAGCACAATCGTTAGTTTTAACGTGTAAGAACATTAGTTAGTTATCACATGTAAGAACAATCGTTAGTTTTCACGTGTAAGCACAATAGTTCGTTATCACATGTAAGCACATTCGTTAGTTATAAAACGTAAAGCACACATCATTGATTGACACATGGAGAGAACGTTGAATGATGCCACCACTCTGTATCTGCCACTTGTCTGCAAACAATATCACAACAAATAATTTAGCAATGAAAACGGGAAATGCGAGGAGGGAGGGATGCTTGCACCCCCAATCAACCAAAAGGGTGATTCATCAAAGTGTGTGTTGCTGTTATTGGAGCACCGACATCAACCAAAATCAACGAAAAAGGTGATTCATCAAAGTGTGTGTTGCTGTTATTGGAGCACCGACATCAACCAAAATCAACCAAAAGGGTGATTCATCAAAGTGTGTGTTACTGTTATTGGAGCACCGACATCAACCAAAATCAACCAGAAGGGTGATTCATCAAAGTGTGTTGCTGTTATTGGAGCACCGACATCAACCAAAATCAACCAAAAGGGTGATTCATCAAAGTGTGTGTTGCTGTTATTGGAGTATATGGTCTTCATCAATGATCTCTCTGACTCTCTTGAAAATCCTCTCTATCTCTTTGCTGACGACTCTACTCTCTGTCGCTCCATTCCTCATCCCTCAGATCGGCAGTCTGCAGCCTCCTCACTCTCTGCAGACCTGGACAAAATCACAGACTGGGCAAACAAATGGAACATGTCTTTCAATCCTGATAAATCTCACACTCTTACGTTGTCTCTTCGAAAAGACCGACTGGACAACCCTCCCATCCACTTTCTGAATAATCCTCTCCAAGAAGTTCTGTCACTCAAGCTTTTGGGTCTCACTATCTGCCGTGATCTTTCCTGGGAAAATCACATTTCAAATCTGGCCTCCAAGGCCAGTCGCCGACTGGGCATCCTCCGTCGTGCGAAGTCCTTCCTTGGCACAGCTGAGCTCCTCACCACATACAAGGCCTTCATCTGCAGCTCAATGGAATAATGCTCTCCCCTCTGGGCTGGTGCTCCTGCCTCACACCTCGCTCGTCTTCACGCTGTTGAAACCAAAGCGTTCAGAATCATTGGAATCTCCCGCGATGAAGCTAACTCCAAGGGCCTTTCACTCACTCACCGCAGGCAGGTTGGTGGTCTTTCCATCTTCTACCGACTCCTCTCTGGCCTTGCCCGCCCAGCTCTCTCTGGGCTCTGTCCCCCAAATATTCCTACAGGTCGCACAAGATCTGCCTGCAACCCTCTTATGGTTAAACTGCCAAAATCAAGACTCTCTGCTCACCTTCACTCCTTCATTCCTCTTTTCTCCCACCTCTGGAACAAACTCCCTCACTCTCTTCAATCCCACTCCACCCTCCAGGTCTTTAAAACAGCTGTTCACCACCATCTCTTATCCTCCCCCATCCAAAACCATGATCTTTTCTACCCACGCTAATTTCGGTTCCCTTATGTTTTATACCTCTCCCCCCCCCCCCCCCCCCTTCCCACACCTCCTCCCCCCAAGCCCTCTCCCTCCCACACTTCTCCCTGCTCTCAAATGTTGTGGTTGTGTGCTTCCCCTTCTCTCCCCATCTTGTCTTCCGCTCCCTCTTTTTGTATATTTTGTTTGTCTGGTTGATTTGTTTGTGAAATAAATGGTAGCTCTTTCACGAGCCTCGATTCAGTATACTGTAGGAGCTGTGCTCCAACGTAAATCGGAAGAATGGACGCGACAAAAAAGCTGGAATTCGTCCGAGTTTCTTTATTGTGTCAAATCAACTCGGGTACTCTGAAAAGCCCGTTTATCGGGCAGCAATATATATACACATTATCCCGGAGCGTTTGCCCGGGAAAGGCGAGACCGGGCGTGCCCGGGCGTCCTGGGCGAACCCTGGAAAGGCGAGGCTGGGCGTGCCCGGGCGTCCTGGGCGAGCCCGGCATGGTGATCGCTCCGCGTCCTCGGTAGGTGCAAGGCGATTGTGTATACCCAGCGGTAGCCGCTACACACGTCCCCCCAGAATCGACTTGCACTGGCAGGGTCAATTTAAGGGGGGTCTTGATGACCTGGCCGAAGCGACCCCTGGCGGGTCGTGGGGGGGGGGGGGGGGTCCGGTGTGGTGGTGGGCGGTCGAGTGGGGGGCACCGTGGATGGGGGGCGGCCTCGCCGTGGCGGAAGGGCCAACCATGGCAGTTGGTCGATGTCCACGTGCGCCGGCTTGAGGCGGTCCACCGCAATCTGGTCCGACCTGCCGCCGATGTCGATGACGAACGACTTGTCGTCCCATCGCAGGACCCAGAAGGGCCCGTCGTACGGCGGCCGGAGTGACGCACAAAAACGTACTCCGCTGTGTGAAGCCCTGGGGGGACATAGGACTGGGTGTCACCGTGGTGGGACGTTGGCATGGGGGCAAACCGTCGGGCAGTCTACTGGAGGTCCGAGCGCTGGTGAGCTGCGGAGCAGGGACTGGTAGCGTCGGGCACGAATTCGCCCGGGACGCGTAGCGCCTGGCCGTAGACAAGCTCGGCGGTGGACGCCCGGAGGTCCTCCTTGGGGGCGTGCGGAGGCCCAAAAGGACCCACGGCAGCCGGTCGGCCCAACCGCCGTCCTGAAGGCCGGCCATGAGCGCGGCCTTCATGGAGCGGTGGAACCGCTCGCACAACCCGTTGGCTTCGGGGTGGTAGGCCATAGTACGGTGGAGCTTGACCCCCAGGTTGCGGGCGACCACGCCCCACAGCTCGGAGGTGAACTGCGGTCCGCGGTCCGATGAGATGTCCGCCGGTGCGCCGAAGCGGGCGACCCAGGTGGCGATGAAAGCCTGCGCCACGTCGGCGGTGGTGGTGGAGACGAGGGAAATGGCCTCCGGCCACCTGGTGGTCCTGTCCACCATGGTGAGCAGGTGTGTGAAACCCCATGATGGGGGAAGGGGGCCCACCAGGTCCACGTTGACGTGGTCAAAACGTCGTTCGGGCACGGTGAAAGGTGCCAGCGGGGCCTGGGTGTGTCGGTGGACCTTGGCCTGTTGGCAGGCTGTGCAGGTGCTGGTCCAATCGCGGACGCCCCGTCGAAGGCCGTGCCAGACGAATCGCGCCGACACCAGCTTCTGGGAAGCTTTCCGGCCCTGGTGGGAAAGGCCGTGGAGGGAGGCGAAGATGCGGCGTTGCCAGGTAACGGGCACGATGGGGCGAGGCTGGCCTTGGGAGACGTCGCAGAGCAGGACAGTGTCCGCAAAGGGGATGTCGGCCAGGCGGAGGCCCGTGTCCGCCGCCCGGAGGGCTTGCACCATGGTGTCGGTGGATTGGTCCGCCGCCATAAGCGCGACGTCCACGCCGAGGTGGACCGCGTTCGCGCTGGCCCGAGAAAGACAGTCGGCCATGGCGTTGTCTTTGCCGGCGACGTGCCGGATGTCCGTGGTAAATTCCGACACGGCGGAGAGGTGGCGCTGTTGGCGGGCTGACCACGGCTCCGTGACCTTGGCCATTGCGTAAACCAACGGCTTGTGGTCGACGAACGCCGTGAAGGGTCGGCCCTCCAGGAGGTGGCGGAAATGGCGAACGGCCAGGTGTAGACCGAGGAGCTCACGGTCAAACGTGCTATATTTGAGCTCGTTCGGCCGGAGTTGCCGGCTGAAAAAAGCGAGTGGCTGCCAAACCCCGTTCACCCATTGCTCATGTGCGGCGCCCACCGCGTAGTCGGAGGCATCCGTGGTGAGGGCGTTGGGAGCGTTGAGCACCGGGTGAGCGAGCAGTGTTGCGTCGGCGAGGGCCCGCTTTGAGTTTTTAAAGGCCGCGTCCATTGCTGCGGACCAGACGACGTCGTGCTTGGCCGGCTTGCCCCGGAGGTCTTCGTAGAGGGGCCGCATGAGTTGAGCAGCGCGGGGCACGAAGCGGTGATAGAAATTCACCATTCCCAGGAATTCCTGCAGGGCCTTTATGGTGCGGGAATGCGTGAACATGGTGATGGCCTCGACCTTGGTTGGCAGCGGCACGGCCCCGTTCTTGGTGATGTGGTGGCCCAAAAAATCAACGGCCGTCGTGCCGAAGTGGCATTTGGCCGGGTTGACGATGAGGCCGTGCTCGCTGAGGCGCCCGAACACGAACAGTGTTCGGAGGTGGAGGAAGTGCTCGGCCCGGGACGTGCTGGCGACGAGGATGTCGTCCAGGTAAACGAAGAGGAATGGCAGGTCGCGCAGCACGCCGTACATCAAGCGCTGGAACGCCTGAGCCGCGTTCTTGAGGCCAAACGGCATTCGCAGGAATTCGAACAAGCCGAACGGCGTGATGACGCCTGACGGCCGTTTTTGGGACGTCGGCCGCCCTGACAGGTACCTGGTGGTATCCCTGTATTAAATCGATCTTCGAAAAAATGACCCGTCCTGCCAAACGGGCGGAGAAGTCTTGGATGTGCGGGATCGGATACCTGTCGGGGGTGCAAGGCGATTGTGTATAGTATACCCAGCGGTAGCCGCTACAATACAAAAAAAAACAAAAAAAAACAAAGGGTGGGAGCGGAGAGGAAGCCGTAGCCAGAGGATGTTTGCACCCCCGATCAACCAAAAGGATGATTCATCAAAGTGTGTGTTACTGTTATTGGAGCAGCGACATCAACCAAAATCAACCAAAAGGGTGATTCATCAAAGTGTGTGTTCCTGTTATTGGAGCAACGACATCAACCAAAATCAACCAAAAGGATGATTCATCAAAGTGTGTGTTAATGTTATTGGAGCACCGACATCAACCAAAATCAACCAAAAGGGTGATTCATCAAAGTTCCTGTTATTGGAGCACCGACACAGCGGACCAGCCTCGCTCTCAGCAATGACAAACCAGCACTCAGTCTGCACCGATGACTCAACAACTAAATACAAGTCAACAACAACCAAATGTCCACAATCTTCGGAAGGTTCTCAACCCTCAAGTGACGTTCCATCACCATTGGTGTTTAACTGAATTTCAAGATTCCGAATCAATCTTCTCTCAAGTCTTCAAGACACCTCGAGGAAGGTGTATCGTCCAGCTTGGCATGTCGGACCTCCTTTTTTCCACCTCGTTTTCATTCAGAATTTAATATTTTTGTGAATAAAACTTTTAAACTGGAAGTAACGAGGATGGGGTGAGATAACGATCGAAAGGGATCCGATAGACGTAGAAGTAACATGGAATAGAAAAGAGAAGAAGAAAAAGTCGTGAAATGGAGAGGAAGAAGAGTCGGCGCGCATCAAGCGTGGATCTGGTTCACGGGAAATGCGATTTAGGGTTTTAAACATCTTCGTGAGTCGAGGAAGAGTTGTGGAGATTTCGGGTTTTAAACATCTGCGTGAGTAGAGGAAGAGTTGTGGCGATTTCGGGTTTTAAACATCTTCGTGAGTAGAGGAAGAGTTGTGGAGATTTCGGGTTTTAAACATCTTCGTGAGTAGAGGAAGAGTTGTGGCGATTTCGGGTTTTAAACATCTTCGTGAGTGGAGGAAGAGTTGTGGAGATTTCGGGTTTTAAACATCTGCGTGAGTCGAGGAAGAGTTGTGGCGATTTCGGGTTTTAAACATCTTCGTGAGTAGAGGAAGAGTTGTGGAGATTTCGGGTCTTAAACATCTTCGTGAGTAGGGGAAGAGTTGTGGAGATTTCGGGTTTTAAACATCTGCGTGAGTAGAGGTAGAGTTGTGGAGATTTCGGGTTTTAAACATCTTCGTGAGTAGAGGAAGCGTTGTGGAGATTTCGGGTTTTAAACACCTGCGCGAGTAGAGGAAGAGTTGTGGCGATTTCGGGTTTTAAACATCTTCGTGAGTAGAGGAAGAGTTGTGGAGATTTCGGGTTTTAAACGTCTTCGTGAGTAGAGGAAGAGTTGTGGCGATTTCGGGTTTTAAACGTCTTCGTGAGTAGAGGAAGAGTTGTGGCGATTTCGGGTTTTAAACATCTTCGTGAGTAGAGGAAGAGTTGTGGCGATTTCGGGTTTTAAACATCTTCGTGAGTAGAGGAAGAGTTGTGGCGATTTCGGGTTTTAAACATCTTCGTGAGTAGAGGAAGAGTTGTGGCGATTTCGGGTTTTAAACGTCTTCGTGAGTAGAGGAAGAGTTGTGGCGATTTCGGGTTTTAAACATCTGCGTGAGTAGAGGAAGAGTTGTGGCGATTTCGGGTTTTAAACGTCTTCGTGAGTAGAGGAAGAGTTGTGGCGATTTCGGGTTTTAAACATCTTCGTGAGTAGAGGAAGAGTTGTGGCGATTTCGGGTTTTAAACGTCTTCGTGAGTAGAGGAAGAGTTGTGGCGATTTCGGGTTTTAAACATCTGCGTGAGTAGAGGAAGAGTTGTGGCGATTTCGGGTTTTAAACGTCTTCATGAGTAGAGGAAGAGTTGTGGCGATTTCGGGTTTTAAACGTCTTCGTGAGTAGAGGAAGAGTTGTGGCGATTTCGGGTTTTAAACGTCTTCGTGAGTAGAGGAAGAGTTGTGGCGATTTCGGGTTTTAAACATCTTCGTGAGTAGAGGAAGAGTTGTGGCGATTTCGGGTTTTAAACGTCTTCGTGAGTAGAGGAAGAGTTGTGGCGATTTCGGGTTTTAAACATCTTCGTGAGTAGAGGAAGAGTTGTGGCGATTTCGGGTTTTAAACATCTTCGTGAGTAGAGGAAGAGTTGTGGCGATTTCGGGTTTTAAACGTCTTCGTGAGTAGAGGAAGAGTTGTGGCGATTTCGGGTTTTAAACATCTTCGTGAGTAGAGGAAGAGTTGTGGCGATTTCGGGTTTTAAACGTCTTCGTGAGTAGAGGAAGAGTTGTGGCGATTTCGGGTTTTAAACATCTTCGTGAGTAGAGGAAGAGTTGTGGCGATTTCGGGTTTTAAACGTCTTCGTGAGTAGAGGAAGAGTTGTGGCGATTTCGGGTTTTAAACATCTGCGTGAGTAGAGGAAGAGTTGTGGAGATTTCGGGTTTTAAACATCTTCATGAGTAGAGGAAGAGTTGTGGCGATTTCGGGTTTTAAACATCTTCGTGAGTAGAGGAAGAGTTGTGGAGATTTCGGGTTTTAAACATCTGCGTGAGTAGAGGAAGAGTTGTGGAGATTTCGGGTTTTAAACATCTTCGTGAGTAGAGGAAGAGTTGTGGCGATTTCGTGTTTTAAACATCTTCGTGAGTAGAGGAAGAGTTGTGGAGATTTCGGGTTTTAAACATCTGCATGAGTAGAGGAAGTGTTGTGGAGATTTCGGGTTTTAAACATCTGCGTGAGTAGAGGAAGAGGAGTTGTGGCGATTTCGGGTTTTAAACATCTTCGTGAGTAGAGGAAGAGTTGTGGAGATTTCGGGTTTTAAACATCTTCGTCAGTAGAGGAAGAGTTGTGGCGATTTCGGGTTTTAAACATCTTCGTGAGTCGAGGAAGAGTTGTGGAGATTTCGGGTTTTAAACATCTGCGTGAGTCGAGGAAGAGTTGTGGAGATTTCGGGTTTTAAACATCTTCGTAGTAGAGGAAGAGTTGTGGCGATTTCGGGTTTTAAACATCTTTGTGAGTAGAGGAAGAGTTGTGGAGATTTCGGGTTTTAAACATCTGCGTGAGTAGAGGAAGAGTTGTGGAGATTTCGGGTTTTAAACGTCTGCGTGAGTAGAGGAAGAGTTGTGGAGATTTCGGGTTTTAAACATCTTTGTGAGTAGAGGAAGAGTTGTGGAGATTTCGGGTTTTAAACATCTGCGTGAGTCGAGGAAGAGTTGTGGAGATTTCGGGTTTTAAACATCTTCGTGAGTAGAGGAAGAGTTGTGGCGGTTTTGCGTTTTAAACATCTTCGTGAGTAGAGGAAGAGTTGTGGAGATTTCGTGTTTTAAACATCTGCGTGAGTCGAGGAAGAGTTGTGCAGATTTCGGGTTTTAAACATCTTCGTGAGTAGAGGAAGAGTTGTGGAGATTTCGGGTTTTAAACATCTGCGTGAGTAGAGGAAGAGTTGTGGAGATTTCGTGTTGTCCACATCATCTTGAGGAGCATTGTAGTTCATGGTATAGGCGGTGTTGTGCACACAGTGGGCTTTTCAATGTTTCCATGGATAACCTTCATATATGATAGATATATCATACTAAAATAGGCAATTTCGTGTGTCTATCTGTCTGTCTGTCTGTTTGTCGATTTTTGTCCATGATACATTTGGTTGTTCCTCATCCAATCTCAACCAAAATTTTACATGATGGAGGTTGTAGCTACTTAATTTGTCCCCCCCTACCCCCGTCCCTGATTGGGTGTTGAGGTCCATGTCGTGTTCGGA
Source organism: Myxine glutinosa (assembly GCF_964187855.1). Taxonomy (NCBI): domain Eukaryota; kingdom Metazoa; phylum Chordata; class Myxini; order Myxiniformes; family Myxinidae; genus Myxine; species Myxine glutinosa. Next base: position 87,934,726 of record NC_136265.1, read on the forward strand.
TAGATTTATTGTGGTGTTTTTTTCCAGGTCTAAACAAATCACAAACTGGTCAAACACTTGAAATATTTCCTTCAATCCTGACAAATCTTTCTCTCTCTATCTGAAAGTACCGTCTGGCAACCTCTTCCTCCTCACATTTTGAATTTTGGGAATTTCCGATTCTTCCTCCTCGTTCCTGTGTAAATACGCTCATTTAATTTCCAAAGTAACTTCACTTTCCTTGTGTTCAAACTATCTAATGATACAAATGCTCTTCTTTGAAACCTGTAATACAGGTGATTCAGTCCTACTTCCCAGTGTGATGAACATGAACTGAATTCCCACGGACATGTTCCAGAGGAATGTTGTTGTTCCATCCGTTTTTATGTAAAGTGGTTTCTTATTTATCACCTGAAAGTTATTGATGTCCGGAAACTGTCTGCATATCAGCACACCTGTGGCATGGATTACCTGTCAGCACAAGTACTCCTTCATACACATCCCCTGTGCTTGTGTTTGAGGCCTTCTCTCACCATTGAATGTCTTCATCATAAAATTGCAGAACAGGCCCAGATTTTACATAAATATCGAGACTTTTTAAAATATTTTATATGTGGCCAAATCAACGTTCACATCAACATTGTTGTCTTCGGACATGTAATTTTGTTTTTTTTGTGTGTGGGGGGGGGGGGGGGTTTCCAGGTTGTGCGTTCGTGTGTGGTGAAAGTTTAAAGTGCTGTAACTGATTTAAGCAGAAGATAAGGCCTCAAGTATGGAGGTACTTCACATATTGGCACTTTGTCAAATCAAGGTTCTCAGAGTGGACTAAACATGAGGAAGAGTGGTATGTTTCCCTCCTCTCTGAAGGTTCACCCACCATGTACGCTCAAGTTGGCTGTGAGAAAGATTCCTGTGATGTGCAGCCGGAATCGGAACAGCCGACAGTGCTCGTGTGTGGAATGAAGGTTGAGGAGCTGGAAGGATTTCCTGAGATTCTGCAGATAAAAATCGAGGATGTGAACTCCTTTGGTCTGCAGGAGGAGGAGGAGCAATGTGACAAGCCGAATGGTGAGTTGTGTGATTGACTTCACTTCTAATGAGGTCTGTGTTTGTTTCATGTGCTTTTTTTTTGTGTTATTGAAAAAGGCTCCTGAAACACCTCGAGCAGAAAGGAAGGAATGGATTGGAAAGTTCCCCCAAATATTCCTGCAGGTCGCACAAGAACTGCCAGCAACCCTCTTCTGGTGAAACTGCCAAAATCAACACTCTCTGCTCACCTTCACTTTTTCATTCATTCATTCTCTGGAACAAAGTCCATCACTCTCTTCAATCCCTCTCCTCTCTCCAGGTCTGAAAAACAGCTGTTCGCCACCATCTCTTTATCTTCCCCCATCCAAAACCTTGATCTTTTCTGCCCCCATCAAAATACCTCAAATTCGCAATGATGGAAAAGCTTGGGGTGGAAAAGATCAGGGTTGGATAGAGAGCATGATCTGAGATTGTGATGAACAGCTGTCTTGAAGACTTAGAGGGAAGCATGAGATTGAAGAGAATGTGGAAGTTGCTTCCACAAGTGGTTGAAGAAGGGGAATGAAAGGGTGAAGGCGAACAGGTTTCCTGTATTTTGGGAATTTCACCAGTGGGGTGTTGCTGTGGGACATGTTCCCTGCAGAACTGCAGAAACCTGGGGGGAGGAGGGGAGAGAGGGTGATGGGGTGGGGGGGGGGGGGCACAACGCATAGAAAGAGAAGACCAGAAAGGAGACAGGATAAGAAAGACACACCACTCACCTGTCTGTGTCGTGAATGTGATAGGCCCATGACGGGGCGTTGATCGCTATTGAAAAATGGGGGAGACATTTTCTGGGAAAATTATTTTGAAGTTGCTGTGAAGAAGATGACGATGTTTTTTTTTGTCATTTTCATGAATTTGATATAATCTAATACATCGTGGCCAATTTGATATGTGATATAAAATTTAAAATTGAATTGACGATATATCACGAAGTCGGAAGACTTCCTATGTGGGAATGACACACAATTCCTCGAAAAAGAAAATCGACCAAGATACAACCTATGAAGGTACCTGCCAATCCATCACCTGTGGAGGATTTCACATCATATAACACTCATTAGTAGATGATAAATGTTGTTCCTGGGACAGCCCCAAATCTCCATTCACTTACATGTAAATTTTCCTCTCACCATCACTTTTCTTCATTTCCCCTTAACACCTCTATTCCTTCCCCCCTTGGTCTTATGGGCCTTTTACTCTTACTATCAATGATCATTGTTGTTTAGTAGACCACTGAAACAATGATCCTACAAATATTTGTTGATGTGTGGGAAATAATTTAATTCTCTTACCACTTCCATCACCATCTAATTCTAATACATTAACAAAAAAGATGTTTGAGTTTCGGTCTTTATCAAGATATTTTCACTGAGCTAAGATAAAATGATAAACCTCCCTCAATGTTCTTGTTTGAGCGCCTCCTGTGCCACACACTTTTTGGTCGGCTGTCCACTTTTTGTTAAGCCCCGCCCACTTTTTTGTTAAGCCACGCCCACTTTTTACTCTCCCGGCCCTCTTTTTGCTATGTCCCGCCCACTTTTGTTAAGCCCCGCCCACTTTTTGTTAAGCCCCACCCACTTTATAAACTCTTCAGCATTGTATCATTTTCAGTTAAGACATTACATCATTTTCAGGGAATTTCCATCACATCATTTCCAGTTAAGACATGCCCAGGGAATTTCCACAGGGAATGACACACCCAGTCCTTATAAAAGGCACCGACCACAGGCTTTTTCAAACACGCTTTCTGCTTCACTTGAGAATGGCCTACAGTGCTGACATGGATTGGGATAATTTTGGTATCCCTTGGAGTCCTACTACCTGTGAAGCGCTCAACCTTCAGATTGATGAACTGGACTCGAACCTCATCAATGGAGGTAAGTTTGTTTATTTATTTATTTATTTATTTAATTATTTAATTTTTTTTTTTTTTTTTTTTTTTTTTTTGAGGTGAGACTCGTGTAAGAGTTAACAAAGTTAATTTTAATATTCATAGAGCTTGATTTATACAAATACAAATATTGTATTACATTAATACATTGTTATTTTCTCCCACAGGAAATTGTATCTGAGATACGAAATGAAAATTCTACTTTTAACACAACTTGGGATAAAGTTTTTTTTTGTTTGAAGATCTTTTGAACAACCAAGACCCACAGAACGAGTTCTACCTTGATGACCCAACCAAAGAGTCATACCTTGGAGATCCACAAAATCCTGAAAAAGAGTTCTGCCATGATGATACTTATTGTGAGTTATCAAAACAAAACACACTGAACAAGTTCTACCTTGATGAGCCAGAATACAAGTCATACATTGGAGATCCACAAATTTCTGAAAATTGGGAAAGGGGAATTCTCCCTGATGGTCCGCAGTTATACAATGTGAGACAAATCACAGAAACCCTAAAAAATTGGGCAAGGAGAGTTCTCCCTGATGGTCCGCAGTTATACTATGTGAGACACATCATAGAAACCCTAAAAAATTGGGAAACGGGAATTCTCCCTGATGGTCCGCAGTTATACTATGTGAGACACATCATAGAAACCCTAAAAAATTGGGAAAGGAGAGTTCTCCTTGATGGTCCGCAGTTATACTATGTGAGACACATCATAGAAACCCTATAAAATTGGGAAACAGGAATTCTCCCTGATGGTCCGCAGTTGTTCTATGTGAGACTTATCACGGAAACCCCCAATATTTCTGAAAATTGTGGTTCAACCTTGGAGACTTGGAAAGATGGTTATATTTTTGGAGACTCGGAATGGGGGTTTTGTTTTGATGACTCGGAATGTGATACCTATCTTGGAGGCTCAACAGGAATGTGGTTATACCTTGGGAACTTGGAAAGTTGGTTTTATTTTGGAGACTCGACCTGTGGGGTCCATCTTGGAGACTCTTTGGATTCTAAAGCAATGAACAATGTTCTTTGTTTAATGACGCTTGATTTAAGCAATATCAAGAAAGTTCGAGGAAGAAAATGTTGCAAAATTCTTTCTTCCCATTTCTACTTCTTCAAACTTGAAAGCCTTGAAAGACAGAATTGGAAGAAGAGGAAAAAAAATAAAAATGAAATACGTATTTAAAAAAAAGAAGAAGAAAAAGATTATCTTCGGGTTAGGGTGGGATTTTGAATGTGAGGGTTAGGGATGGGGTTGGGTTAGGGATGTGGTTGGGTTAGGGTTGGGATTTTGAATGTGAGGGTTAGGGTTGGGGTTGGGTTCGGGTTGGGTTTGGGTTGGGATTTTGAATGTGAGGGTTAGGGATGGGTTGGGTTAGGGATGGGGTTAGGGTTGGGGTTGAGTTAGGGATGGGGTTGGGTTAGGGATGGGGTTGAGTTCGGGATGGGGTTGGGTTAGGGATGGGTTGGGTTAGGAATGGGGTTGGGTTAGGAATGGGTTTGGGTTAGGGATGGGGTTGGGTTAGGGATGGGTTTGGGTTTGGGGTGGGGTTGGGTTAGGGATGGGTTTGGGTTTGGGGTGGGGTTGGGTTAGGGATGGGGTTGTGTTAGGGATGGGGTTGGGTTAGCGATGGGGTTGGGTTAGGGATGGGGTTGGGTTAGGGTTTGTATATTATTATGACTCACTCACACATACACACACACAAAAGTTAAGCCCCAACTGAAAAGTTGAGGGATTCTGTGTTTGGGGTTCACAGATCTCAATAACATATCCCCATTGTACACACACACCAAAGTTAAGCCCCAACTGAAAAGTTGAGGGATTCTGTGTTTGGGGTTCACAGATCTCAAGAACGTATCCCCATTGTACATACAAGCAAAAGTTAAGCCCCAACTGAAAAGTTGAGGGATTCTGTGTTTGGGGTTCACAGATCTCAAGAACGTATCCCCATTACATTTTATTTATTTATTTATTATTTTCAAGGGTATCATCTGCTTACTTGTGTTTTTTGTAATTATTGTGAGTAAAATGAACCCAAGATTTCTTCCCCATTCATATCATATAATTTGTAAGTCCAAGGGACTGTATCCATTACATCAACAATTTTAAATAATTCATTAGTCCATCTCTTTGTATAACCTTTCTCAAAATGGCTTTTCCATCTGTATATTCTTACAATATCAGCAACTTTGAACTTGGGCTTTCTCAAATTAATCTCCTTTTCATATTCTAATTTTGTAAATGTTTCTGATGGTTTTGATTTTGTTGATGAATGAACGGTGTTATTGTAATTATCTACAATATCCTGAATTAAATATACCCATTGTTGAGAACCGAGTTGTGTGAATTTTTTATATAATTTCTCTTTCAAAGTACGATTAAAACGCTCAATAACTGCTTTTCCTTCATTAAAGGTGCTGTATAATTTAATACCCTCCCCCTTAAGAAATTTCATAAATATTTTGTTCTAGAACTCTGTTCCCTCATCAGTCCATAACCTCTTTGGTTTCCTTTTATTCCTATCAAATATTAGCTTAAAGGTTAACATTAAAGTATTACCTCTTGTTTTTCAAAGGAACAACCCAGGCAAATCTACTCCTCAAATCAATAACGGTTAAAGCATACCTGTATCCCTTATCATTATTTAGTTCGATTAAATCTGCGGACCATATGTGGTCGGTGTATTTAGAATAAACTTTCCTTCTTTTAAACTTTGTGATTATAGGTTTATGTAATTCATTATCCAAAAGCTCCTCAGTCTTGATAACATCATTGGAGTTTAATAGTTTTTTGGGGAATAACCAAGACCAAGTTTCAATTTAGCACTTATCATTTTTTTCACAATAAACCTATTGTTACGGACCGCGGATAAGATGTTGTTTGCCGAGCGGATGGCACCGCGGCCGAACAGTTACCCCGACTAACCCGATTCCCGAACGTTGGCCGGATCGCGCCACAGATATTCAATAGGGAAAAGACAAAGGCGACCCGGATGTGAAGAAGAAGAAGAAGACAAAAAGGTTGGAAATACGACTAAATTTATTCTTACTATTTACACGCTCAAAGTAACCAAGGAGAAGGAAGGATAATAAAATAATATACAGAAGAATCAGAGACAGTGTAATTATTAACTTATACAAACTTAATTAATACCCAGGGACAAGACACACAGAACAAACTCACGTACACAAAAGGATGGAAAGGCAGGAGGTGGATGGCTGGAGGGAGAGGAAGGTCCAACGGGTCCTGCAGCACAATCAGCGCATTTAGCAGCCGCCGTTTCTTCGCGGCCCTGCTCAAAACTGCTGTCCAAGCCCCAAGCTGCTGTTGTTGCTGCTGCGGCTGTGCGGACGTCGCGTGCTCTTTTCAGGACTCGTCTCTCTCGTCTTGTCAAAGCTCATCTGGTCCAACCACTTCTGTAAAAGCTCATCTGGTCCAACCACTTCTGTAAAAGCTCATCTGGTCCAACCACTTCTGTAAAAGCTCATCTGGTCCAACCACTCAACTCAACCACCTCTCTCACTTGGTCCAACCACCCAACTCAACCACTCCACTCAACAACAACTCCTTGCTTCTTGCGGGCGCGCTTTTATAGCGCCTCAGGCGATCAAGCCCCCGGCCTTCAGGACACGCCCATCGGTCAGCTCGCCTCGGCCCTGATTGGTCGGCATGGCCCTCTGGCTCCGCCCTTGATGACGATGGGTGGGCACGCCCTTCTTCCCCGAGCTGAGCACATGTTTAATGGCGGCTTTGGGGCTAAATCAGCAACCCACCGCTGTAACAAACCTGGCAAACTGCCCAGTGCGGTTGGCAATGGAGACTTGGAGGGGATGTAGCTGGAAATAGAGATTTTGGGAATGGGAATGAAAGGGAATCTATCTTGTTTCACTTGGTGCAATGGAGTGTCATCTTAATGGAAGACAAGGCCTTACCCTAATACACATAATAAAGATATAACTATCAACAAAGGGGGAAATCTATGATTGGCTGACGTGATTGTTTATGACCTAATTATGGGACGCGCTTTGACCTTTATACATAACTGGAGTAAGGAGGGTCCAGAATAAAGCACTAATAATAAAAAACACAATAAAAAAACACAATCCTCATATCCACAACACTATCAACTTTCTCTCTCAATATAGGATTTCGTATCAAGGACAAATTATACAACATTTATCTGTCTGCTTCATGTTTTTCATCCAATGTAGTGGTATTCCCATAACCAATATCATGCTTCATACACACTTCATCAACCCTAGTTATAGGCTTGGACCAAGGTTTAGGATTGTCAGCCTCATCTAATCTTTTATCCAGGTTTGTTCCAGGACAACAGAAAGAATATCCAGGTAGATGTAGTTCCCCAGGAATTCCAGTTGTTGTAAATTTACTTCCTGACAGAAACTTTTGTATGTCTCCTCCACTTTTAGGAGAGATGAATTGGCACTTTTTAGAGCCACACACTTGACATATTCCTTTTTGATAAACTCTATTATTTTTAGCTTTAACATAAGATATTTTTAGATTTGGTTTTCTTTTTACATTTGAGACAATAACTCATATTTATTTATCAGAAAAATTCCGACAGAGTATCAAAACCTTTTTGGTTTTCAACATATACATTTCTATCTTAATTTTTAAAACATAAAGAATCCTTAGGAATGCCTTCACTCTCTCCTCCATTTATTTACAAATAAAAACTAACTAAAGTCAATAACACCAACATCATCAACTATATGACCTTTGTCTTCTTCATGTAAATCTCCTCGCTGAACTCATCTCAACCATTTTTAAAATCATTATCTTAGTAAGAGTCGTTAATTCTTTAATTTTTCCGGCACTGCCCTCTCTTGGATTAAATCATACCTCTATGACAGATGCCAGTTCATCTCCATCAATAACTGCAAATCCCCCACTGCTCCCCTCCCCCAAGGTGTCCCCCAAGGTTCAGTTCTTGGCCCCCTCCTCTTCATCCTTTACCTGTCCCCGCTCGGTCACTTAATCCGCCGTCATGGTCTCCAATTCCACTGCTTCGCCGATGACATCCAGCTTTTCATCTCCACCAAGTTCGTCTCCACCGACACCCACTCTATCCTGACAAACTGCATCACTGAAATAAAATCCTGGCTTCAAATCAACTTCCTCAAGCTTAACTGTGATAAATCTGAAATAATCATCATTGGCCCAAAAACGCTCACAAAATCCACCCATAACTTTGCCCTCAACATCGACGGTATCCCAGTATCCACCTCCCCTCACATCCGGAATCTTGGCGTCATCTTTGACCAAACCCTTTCCTTCGACAAATACACTAAACAGATCACAAAGTCAGCCTTCTTTCACCTGAAAAACATTGCCCGTCTCCGCTCATCCCTCTCCTCCACGGCTGCAGAAACCCTCATCCACGCCTTCATCACCTCCCGTCTGGACTACTGCAATAGCCTCCTCTATGGTTCACTCTCAAAAATCACCAATAAACTCCAATACATTCAGAACTCCGCTGCCCGTCTACTCACCCATTCCCGGACCCGTGACCACATCACCCCCGTCCTTTACAAGCTTCACTGGCTCCCCATCCCCCAGAGAATCCAGTACAAAATCCTCCTCTTGACATACAAAGCCCTCCATAACCTGGCCCCATCCTACCTGGCTGACCTCCTCTCCAGACACACTCCCACCCGCAACCTCCGCTCTGCTGGTACAAACCTCCTGACCCCCTCCATCCGGACCAAATTCAGATCCTGGGGGGATAGGGCCTTCTCCATCGCTGCGCCCACCCTCTGGAACTCACTACCTCACACCATCAGAGACTCCTCCTCACTCACCACATTCAAAACATCACTAAAGACCCACCTGTTCAACACTGCATTCAACATTCAACCCACAGCATTTAACCCCTGACTATCTCTTCTCCTTCTCCCTCCTTTTGCTTTAAATATTTCCCTATTGATTCTTGTCTTTTTTGAAATTGTTGTTTTCATGTATTGTTATGCATTATGTTTGCCACTCTGTCAAAGCGCCTTTGGGCTTCTGGAAAAGCGCTATACAAAATAAATGAATTATTATTATTATTATTATTATTTTCCTCTTCGGTGCGTTGAGATTGATTTATTTGCTGTAATACACTCAATCTTTTACGAATCTCGCTGATTTTCATCTTTTTATATTTTTCCTCCCTCTCTTTGCTCCCTTTCCTCCCTCTCCTCCTCCTTTTTCTCCCTCTCCTCCTTCTCCTTTTTCTCCCTCTCCTCCTTCTCCTTTTTCTCTCTTTCCTCCTTCTCCCTTTTCTCTCTTTCCTCCCTCTCCCTTTTCTCCCTCTCCCCCTTCTCCTTTTTCTCCCTCTCCTCCTTCTCCTTTTTCTCCCTTTCCTCCTCCTCCTTTTTCTCGCTTTCCTCCTCCTTTTTTCCCTTTCCTCCTTCTCTTCTTCAACTCCTTCCTCATCCCTTGCTACCCTTGAGTTTGAGCCCCAAAGAATATTATACATATACTCATCTGGATTTTGAGATATTCTTGTATCTATAATTATTTTTCTCATAATAGGATACCAATAAGATTTGTTGATGATTTCTAAAAGAGTTTTATATTTCATAACTTTGAGAAGTTCATTTTTATTTAATATTTTAAACAAGTCTCTATTTGTGGGTTTAGCAATATCAGTATAAGGCCAGTTTTTTATGACAAAATTCCCATGTATATGCTCCAAATCATAAGGTATATAATACCGAGCACCCTTTTCTTGTAGGTATCCTTGAATACAAAAATTATAATTCTCTTGTAGTCTTCTTCCTGCCATTTATGTATCAGAAATATATGTGAGATTAATATTATGACAGGTAATACCACCCCATCTTCCCACTACCAAATCGGTTTGTATTCCTCGGCTTTCTATCCTTATCTCATTACCTTCCTTCTTTGTCATGCGAACCATCGCTATACTATCATATATTTTTCTTTTCTTAAAATCACGTATTTGTTGTTTACTAATTGTACTTCCACATAAATCCTTATCCTCGCCAAGCGGATAATATTCTTCTTTACGAGACTGATTCAAATCATGTAGGTCTTCTAAGTTTATTGAAAAATACCAATTATACCCTAAAGCAGGCATATCATACCCCCATTTATTAATTCGTATATTAACTATATGTCCTTCTTTATAAAATTCAATTGTAAGCAGGTAGTTAAATTCAATGAGGAAAGGTGTATGGTCAGTATAACCAGGTGTTGTGGTTGTAAATTGTACTTGTTTAACAAAACGTGCTGTTTTCTTTAAATATATATATTGTGATAAATCACTGAATCTAATTAAGTCATTCGCATCTGTAGGGTTTGGATAATTGATTAATTTATAAGTATTCTTCATGTTAATATTTTTACTTATACTATATTTTTGTCGTTCAGCCTGTGCCTTTGTATAATAATTTGATAAATCAATATCCTCAGAGGATTCTCCAAAGATAGAACCATCTTTTCCAACAAGTCATTTATATTAGATTTAAAATGATATCATAAAAATTTTCATTATTGTTGAGTTGAAATAATACATATAAACATAATTGACCACAACATTTAGAATTAATTTCTTGAACTTGAAATGTTTGATAAACACCATTCTGTAAGAATTGTATTACTTAAACAGGTGGCGGCATACCATAACTATCAAAATAATATTTATCCTGACTATTATGAATACAAACCCAATGAGAACCATTCTGTGTCTAAATTAATAATAATATTTTTTGTATTCTTGGACAACTTTGTTAATTCATCTCTCATACAGATTACCACGTTATCAATTTTTAGTTTTTTACAATACTTAGCTAGTTCTATATTTGACGTTGTATTCTTTCCAAATTGTTTAAACCATTTATCCATTTATTTATGAGAAAGATACAATCCATTACCCCGTTTAGTTAGTTTAACACCCGCTTGAGCGACAGAGGAAAGCATATCTCCAACCAACTATCGAGCTTTATCAGGTAGACTTTCAAGTTTTTGAGCAAAATCTACAATTACACCACTTCCACTAATTTGTTTCTCCAACTCCTTGTTATGTCTTTCCAATTCTTTTTGAGCTTTTAGTTGTGCCTTCCTTTCGTTAGCAGTTTTTACCGCTGCTGAAATACCACCAGTCAATGCTCCCGCCGCACTTAAACCAGCAAATAAAGGAATTAGAAACGGGAGAAATCCTCCCTCTTGTATTGAATATTTATTCAACATAGGTTTTGTCATTTTAATTTTAAGTGATCCAACATCATTTAGTGTTTTCACCTGCTCTCTTGTGAGTAAAACATCAATTCTTACTGCTCCTTTTCTTTGAATTGAATTAACATTAATAATACAAGGCTTTTGATTTTGAATACAAGATGTTAATTTATTAAGATTGATTTGATTAACATATACTGGTTCTTTCCTACTCATTTATTTATGAGAAAAAACCTATGTGATATTAATCATAACACCATTATCTGTATTAATCTGTAATTCTGTTTCTTCCAAAAGCAAACAATAAGCATCAAATTCTTCACTCTCCCCTCTTTCAATGTATAGAGAAGTATCCACTCTATTAGACTTTATAGTTTCCTTTTGAGAACTCAGGTCAATTGTGTAGATTGTATAAAGTTTTTGAAACGCAACTATATCCAAAATAGGATCATTATTACCGTTGCTTTCACACACCTTTTGGTAAGACTTGTAGGCTTCCGCATAATCATTTTTTTCCCAATCGATTTCCAATCTATCTCGCGGGTAAAATGTACCATCAAGAGAAACCCGAAGTTGTTTCACCTTAGCATTATCACTCAGCGCATTATTCTTCTCAGTACCTACATCTCCATCTGGTTTAAAAAAAAATGAGCCATTGGTATCGTGGTTTTCCTGCCAAAACACCCAAATTCCAAGTGTAGGTAGTGTGTTCCAGTTTACCGTGTTGACATCTTCTTTTAAGGTATGATACATTTCGTGGTTTCTTTGAGTTAAGTCTTCTATTTAACATCTCTTCTGTTTTAAGATTAGGAGTATATTCACTGATATACCAACACAAATCATTAATAACAAATTTATTATTGTCTCCAAAAGCATTTTGAGCCCCAAAAAGCAACCTATTTACATTATCATTCCTTTGTAGTTGAAATCTAATTTTAAGACCATACAAAACTTTATCATAATCACAAAATCCAAATATACCTTTCAGAGGTACTGCTACGGTAAAACTATTCTCTGCTTTTGTATCATCATTATACATTGACTTCCTTTGACTATAACCAGGGTCAGCATTTGTTCCCGTTGACATATCAGGAATAAAACCTTCAACAGCTCCCTTACCCATTCTATCACGAAACGAATAGAGTGTAAATTTCATCATTTCAGATGTAGCAGAGACATAATCAACCTCTTCAACTTCTTGTGTTCCAATATACAGGCGGACACTATCAAACATTTTCCAGAAGAAATCATTTACGAGTGTAGCATTAGTATTATTCGCAGCCTTAGTGAATTTAAATTTACACAGCAAGAAACTATCAGCTATATTCAAGTAAGTTTGTTGATTATTTATTTCAAAACTTTGTTCCGTTTGAATTCCAGTCTGTTCCTGTTATAGCATTTACCTTAAAATAGTCTTCCTTTTTAGTGGAGTTTGAAATGATAATCGTATCATCCAAATCATAGATACTATCAATCGCTTCCATACTTGTATTTATATAGCATTAAAATTGTTGAAACCCTGACCCAAGTATTTTCAGGATTTTTTGTCGTTCTTGTGAAGGCAGTTGAGTTTTGCCTTTTTTTATTTCTTTGATTGCTTGTAATTTATGAGACTCCTTTTGAGCATCTTTTATACTCTTTATAGCACCCGCAACTGAGCCCACGGCAGAAGCAGTTGAACCAATTAGGTCTTTATGTTTAAGGATGGTTGAACCAATACAATCTTGATGCGCAAGATTGGAGGTCTCGTCTCTTCAAAGCTGTCCATGCGCGCTCGCTTTCGAAGTTAAGTAACTTTTCACAATTGTGTTTTTGTCGAAACTGTATCTTTCTCTCGGTGTATGTACCTTTTGGGGTGTCTTTAATAGTATTCTTGGTGTTGGTTTTTCATACCTGTGTACAGAATCGTCGGTCTTTCGTATCGCGTATTCTGAGGCCTAAGTGTAGTAATGGCTACCGTGTCCGACCTTGGCTTGAGGCTTTGTTTTTGTCTCAGCGGTTCTCCGATCGCGCTGCAATTACTTTCCGGTCTCTGTTTTTCACGGTCTTTTCATCCCATACTTCCTTGTTTTAAAATCTCAAAAAAAAACCAAAAAAAAAAAAAACATTTCCTTCTGTTCTTATTCGTTTATTCGTTCTTATTTGTTCATTCGTTCTTCAACCACGTTACTTGTGATCATGTGATCACGTTGTTAAAAAATGTCTCATCTGACCCCTGAAGACCTGTATTTTGTCATATTCTATAACACCTTTTTCTTCTTCTTCTATAAAAGGATGCTTTCGACTTGCTCACCAAATCTATTCATTCCAAAAAAAAATTCCATCTCTTATAGTGCATCTTTCATTCATTCCCTAAACTCTCCAGCACTCCATCCTCCCTCCAGCGTCCTCAAACGTATTTTTGACTCGAATGTCTCAAGAAACTCATTTTGCAATAAATGTTCTTTTTCCCATTAATCGTACACTTTTCAAAATCCCATCACCCCAAAATCCCATTTCCCATCACCCCAAAATCCCATTTCCCATCACCCCTGCCCTCCAAATCATCCCCATCACCCATCTCTTTCAAATCTTCCCCCTTGCCCCTCCCCTCCAAATCTTCCCAATCACCCATTCCTTTCAAATCTCCCCCCACACCCCTCCCCTCCGAGATTCTCCCTCGCTCCTCCCCTCCTAGACTCCCCTCTCACCCCTCCTCAAAGCGTCCTCCCCGCTTCTTCCCCCTTCCAACTTTAACCTTCATCTTCCTCAACCTTCTGCCTCGCTCTTCCCCCTCGTCAAATAACACCTCACTGCGCCTCTCCCAATCACCATCAAACCTTTTGTCTGCCCCATTCTTCCCTTTCTCCAAGCTATTCTGTAATCTCCGACACACCTTCAACAGCTCTCCCTACCTCTTCCTCCTCTTCCACATCTTACCCTACCGCTCCCCCCCCTGTTCTGTATCCGATGCTCCCCCTTCCTCTTCCTTAACAGTATGGACCTCAAACATCCGGGGCCTTCGCTCAAACTTGTCTGATCTCTCCATACAGGTTGCTTCTGACAAACCATACGTGATCTGCTTAACAGAAACTTTCCTCCTTCATGATGTCTCTGATTCCTTGGTATATCTCCCAGGTTACTCCCTCCTCCGGTATGATAGACATGAACCTCGTCCTGGAGGTGGGGTTGCTATCTTTATAAAAAAAACTCTCTTCCTCACTCGCCCTGCACTGCCCTCTCTCCACCTCACCCCCAGGAATACCTTTGGCTACGGCTTCCCCTTCGCTCCCACCTTTTGTTCATATGTGTGTTGTACCGTCCACCTAACAGTGATGACTCCATCTACATCTCGCTGTCTGAGAATATGGACCAACTTCTATCGACCCATCCCAACTCTCTCTTCCTCATATGTGGTGATTTCAACTGTCACCATGCCAGTTGGCTGGGTGTGGGTACCTCTCTCACCAGCCATGGCTCTTCAACAAAGGACTTCTGTGACTCACTGGGACTGACACAATCTGTCAATTTCCCGACCCGGATTTCAGTCAACGGAGCATCTTCTCTTCTGGACTTGGTTATGACTAACTTCCCTGAAAATGTCTGCTGCTCTTCTTCTGCTCCAATCGGCTCTTCTGATCATGTGCTTGTTAAAGTGGACATCTCTCTGACCATTCTCAGAGAGCCTCCTCAGCGTCGTCGAGTCTGGCATTTCACTCAGGCCAACTGGCACGGTCTTCAAGCAGCCATCAATAATCTGGACTGGTCTCCCATCTCTACTGCCTCTGACATAAATTCTTCCTGGGAATTCTTCCAAAGCAAACTGCTCTCTCTCATGCACAGATTTATTCCATCTCGTCTTCTGTTGTCATACCCTTCCTCCCGTCCATGGTACACGGAATCTTGTGGTGAGGCTATTGCCCAGAAACAACTTGCTTTCATCTCCTGGAAAGCAAATCCAACGGAAGGAAATCTCATTTCCTTTCACAAAGCCCGAAACAAGTGTGTGTCCACCCTCAGGAGAGCCAGGAAACAATATCTCACCGTTCTCAAACTGAACTCTCTTATGTGTCTCCCTCTTCCAAATCCTGGTGGCGTCTGGTCAAATCTGTTTCTGATGTTTGTTCCCCCTCCATCCCCTCCCTCACCTCAAATGGCTTAACAGCTGACTCCGCATGTGAAAAAGCTGAATGCCTCAACTCTGTGTTTGCCTCTAAATCTTGTGTCCCAAACTCATCCCTCTCTGTACACACCGTACCCAGTCGTACCCAGCTGCTCCTGGACTCTGTGTCCTTTCCTCCTGACAAGGTGGAAAAGTTTCTGTCAACCCTCGACACGTATTCTGCAACTGGACCTGACGGCATCAGCCCACGGGTCCTAAAATCCTGTTCTTCCGCTCTTTCACTCCCTCTCTCTGTTCTCTTCACCCTCTCTTTTGCTCAAGGTCATCTTCCATCTGCTTGGAAATCTGCCAACATCACCGCTTTGCACAAAAAAGGTGCAAAAACAGATCCCAGCAACTACAGACCAATCAGCCTTCTTCCAATTGTCAGCAAAGTCATGGAATCCATCATTGCTTCAGATATGAAATCTTTCCTCTTCTCCAATGGCTTGATCTCTGATCATCAATTTGGTTTCAGACCTGGACACTCTACTCTGGACATGCTGCTTCTGCTTTCTCAACAATGGATGGAGGTCCTCAATGCCAAACAGGAAATTAGAGCAGTCTCCCTTGACATATCACGTGCCTTCGATACGGTCTGGCACCCCGCTCTGCTCACCAAACTCTCCTCTTTTGGTATCCATGGAAATCTCCACGCATGACTGGTGGACTTCCTCTCTAGTCGTAGTCAACGTGTGGCCCTGAATGGGTTTCTCTCATCTCCTCTTCCTGTTCAGGCTGGAGTTCCACAAGGCAGTGTTCTGGGCCCTGTGCTTTTTCTGGTCTTCATCAATGATCTCTCTGACTCTCTTGAAAATCCTCTGTATCTCTTTGCTGATGACTCTACTCTCTGTCGCTCCATTCTTCATCCCTCAGATCGGCAGTCTGCAGCCTCCTCACTCTCTGCAGACCTGGACAAAATCACAGGCTGGGCAAACAAGTGGAACATGTCTTTCAATCCTGACAAATCTCACACTCTTATGATGTCTCTCCGAAAAGACCGACTGGACAACCCTCCCATCCACTTTCTGAATAATTCTCTCCAAGAAGTTCTGTCACTCAAGCTTTTGGGTCTCACTATCTGCCATGATCTTTCCTGGGAAAACCACATTTCAAGTCTGGCCTCCAAAGCCAGTCGCCGACTGGGCATCCTCCGTCGTGCGAAGTCCTTCCTTGGCACACCTGAGCTCCTCACCACAAACAAGGCTTTCATCCGCAGCTCAATGGAATACTGCTCTTCCCTCTGGGCTGGTGCTCCTGCCTCACACCTAGCTCGTATTCACACTGTTGAAACCAAAGCATTCAGAATCATTGGAATCTCCCGCGATGAAGCTAACTCCAAGGGCCTCTCACTCACTCACCGCAGGCAGGTTGGTGGTCTTTCCGTCTTCTACCGACTCCTCTCTGGCCTTGCCCCCCCCCCAGCTCTCTCTGGGCTCTGTCCCGCAAATATTCCTACAGGTCGCACAAGATCTGCCTGCAACCCTCTTATGGTCAAACTGCCAAAATCAAGACTCTCTGCTCACCTTCACTCCTTCATTCCTCTTTTCTCCCGCCTCTGGAACAAACTCCCTCACTCTCTTCAATCCCACTCCACCCTCCAGGTCTTTAAAACAGCTGTTCACCACCATCTCTTATCTTCCCCCAGCCAAAACCTTGATCTTTTCTACCGCCGCTAATTTCACCCCAATTCCACTTTTTTGAAATACCAACTTCTGTCCTGGAAGACCTTGGTGTCCTTGTGTTTTATACTTCTCCCTCCCCTTCCCACGCCTCCGCCCCCCCCCCCCCAAGCCCGCTCCCTTCCACACATCTCCCTGCTCTCAAATGTTGTGTTTATGTGCTTCCCCTTCTCTCCCCATCTTGTTTTTCCGCTCCCTCTTTTTATATATTTTGTTTGTCTGGTTGATTTGTTTGTGAAGTAAATGTTAGCTATTTCACGAGCCTCGATTCAGTATACAAAAAAAACAAAAACAAACCCCCATTAGAGTATCAATTATCCCATCTCCTTTATTTCTAAATTGAAGTCCCACACCCCGTTGTCTCTTTGGTTTATAGTATCCTCTACCAATAAACATACCTTCACCCTTATAGTATGGTGAAAGGAACATCCCATCCCCTGTAATTATTTTATATTTTCCCAACTCGTGTTTTCTCACAATAACCATTATTTATTTATTGAAAAACTTCACGTAGGTGAATTCTGATGGATATAATTTCATCATTAAAGGATATCATACAATTATCTTGGTCGGTTATTCTAAAATTTACTCTGTAGATGGTTTTTCCTGACACAGGTAAATAGACAAGATTTTTTGGTTCCATATTAAATTTATAACCAATCGGGGTTGAGTGTGCGCTGAATGAAAATATTGTATTTGTTCTTATTCCATCGTTATAAGCACCATCAATCAAATCACAATGAATTCATACTGAATTTATACCGGAGGATATTTGAATGACATTATCACTGTAAAACGTCCCGTTAGTTTCAATCTTTTTTGAAGAGAAACCCAATAGCTCTCTAAACGATTTTTCAATCGTGAAATCATCTTTATAATTATTTTTAAGTTTAATAGTTGATTTTGAAGTGTGTTTTTGAATATATATTACAATATTTTTTGGTTCATCATCTTGTTCTTTCATAAGTCGAGAGACTTCAGAAGATATTTGAGAAATCTCGTAAGCTCTGGGTGAAACGGCTATAGTTTTATATCCACTTCCTGGATTATAACTAAACTTGTTGTTTTTCTCTGTGATATTAAAAAGTGTATTATAAGTTTCCATCGCCAATAAAGAAGCCTCATATTCTTTTGTGGGGTCAAGTAGTCGTGGGTAAGGGAATGAAGCTGTGTAATCACTCGTTGTGAAATTAAAACTAGGAATTGTGCTTCTCATCTTATTTAATATCTAATAAAATATCTTTGTTTTGATATAATTATTAATTATTTTCATATTCATCAACTGGTCTAAAATGGCGGATGTTTCATTAAAACAATTGTTGTTTCCAGCCTTCTTACTACCTAACAACAATAATAGTCTATTAACTAATTGTGATGGGTCATTTGGAAGAAAGCTAACACCCGAACCAAGCTTACTTAAAGCATCAATAATATGTTTCTCCTTCTCATTCTTCTTACTTTTACCAGCAACATAAACTCCATAATCAAGTGAGTTTAGTAAATCAATATACAGTGGAACCTTGACTTACGAGTGCCCCAACTTACGAGTTTTTCGAGATACGAGCCGTCGCTCCGGCAGTTTATTGCTTTGAGATGCGAGCCGAGATCCGAGTTACGAGCTTTCGCCACCCGGTCACGTGGTTATCTTGCCGTTCAAGTACAGTATCTCTGTCGTATAGCGCTGCATTTTTTTTTCCGCATTTTGGTTATTTCGAGTTCACGCCGCCAGGTGGGTTCTGGTCACGTGGTTATCTTGCCGTTCAAGTACAGTACGTATCTCTGTCGTATAGCGATGCATTTTTTTTTCCGCATTTTGGTTATTTCGAGTTCACGCCGCCAGGTGGGTTCTGGTCACGTGGTTATCTTGCCGTTCAAGTACAGTACGTATCTCTGTCGTATAGCGATGCATTTTTTTTTCCGCATTTTGGTTATTTCGAGTTCACGCCGCCAGGTAGGTTCTGGTCACGTGGTTATCTTGCCGTTCAAGTACAGTACGTATCTCTGTCGTATAGCGATGCATTTTAGTTTTCGCATTTTGGTTATTTCGGAAAATTTCATGTTCATGTCGAACATTTCATGTTCATATTCATGTTTTCATGTTCATGCCATGCCAGGCCACAACTTGTTCAGAGTGCCGGCGATAGCTCGCCTTCTCTTTGTGGAAAACACGGTGAGATCCTTAACATCCAACAACTAATGGGACGCAAACGGGGCGCCCAGTTTAGCGGTACACACATTGATGAATCACCCTGCCTGTGATTCACCCATGACAGGTTATAGCTGGGTCGGGATTCAAACCCAGGCTGGACAGTTTAGACTTTAGAGTCAAGTGTGCGTACCTCCAGTCCAGGCCATCCTGCCAACTTGTATGCTGCATACAGGTGAAATATAAAGCGCGAGATATTTTTATATATACTGTATATTTAAAAAAAAATTGGTGTGGTTTTTGGCGGGCTGGAACGGATTAATAGCATTTCAATGCATTTCAATGGGGAAATTTGATTTGAGATACGAGCAATTTGAGTTACGAGCTCGGTCACGGAACGAATTAAACTCGTAAGTCAAGGTTCCACTGTATACCCTATCTTCCTCTCTTTCCATATCAAGTGGTTCCTCAAAATATTTTGAACCGCTGAATCCGGAGTTTGTTAGAAGAAACATTAATCTTGGAGTTAATTCAACATTTGGTTGAGCAGAACTTAAGAACACCAATTTATCATTAAATATCAATAACTTTTCTTTCACAAGATGGAACTGTGCTGGTTCTTCTGTTGGAATGAGACCTGCTCTGGTTTTTGAACCCGCCGAATATTCATTGTTTTGAAGAGCTTCCACAACATAATTAGGGGGTTGATTTACCTCCTCAAGTTTCCGAAATAATCCTTCATCATCATATTCTAATTCTCCAAGTTCTTGCTCTGTCATTTGACTAAAATTTTTGAGCATTTGAAGTTTTTTCGGAGTAAATTCTAACATAGGAACTGGAGGTGAAATCGTTTGTTGAGTTTTTAAAAGTGGTTTAAAAATTTTCTCTTTTTTTTCTTTCAAAGGCTTCTTCACCAGTTAGTTTTTGTCTCCGTTTCTTCTTTATCTCTTCCTGTTGTTTTACAACTTTTGAAACCAACTCTTGATGTTCTTTAAACGTTCTTGCTCTTTCTTCGGTATTCATTTTCTGGATTTATTTATTGAAAAATATTGTTACGGTCCGCGGATTAGGATGTTATTTTTACCGAGCGGAGGTATAACCGCGGCCGAACTGTTCTTCCCCGATTCACCCGATTTACCCAAACGTTGGCCGTATCGCGCCACAGCTACTCAATCTGGAAAACTCTAAAGTGACCGAATGCAAAGAGGAAGAAGACGTACAGAAGAGTAACGGGATTTATTACTATTTACACACTTAAGCAAAAAGAGCAGTCACGATTATGTACAGGGACATGAGACGCAGGTGACACAGTGAATTCCTTATACAAGCTTAATTACCTACCCAGGACAGAACAAACAAAGACGACTCACACGGGGAATTGCAGAGTGGATTGGCTGGAAGGAGGTGTGTGGCTGGAGGGGGAGGACGGCACGGAGCTGGCTGGAGCTTGATCCCGCACGGGACGTCGGGCTGGACCTCGACGGCCGCTGATGCCACCGATCCTGTCATGTGCTCGGGATCACGGGTCGGATCACGGGTCGGATCACGGTCGGAGCCGACGCGCTGGTGGGGGGTCTGGCGTGACGGGTTCTCTCCTCTCTCTTTCTTTTGTCCAACCACTCTTTCTCCAACGCAACCACTCAACGCAACCACTGACCACCCCTGACGACCAACTCAGCTCTTGTCATGGACCTCTCTTTTCAGACTCATCTCCTTGTCTCTGTAAAAGCGCATCTGCCTTGGGGAACGCCCCCCCGGCGGGTTATATAGGCCCTGCCCCTCAACCTTTGCGAACCTCCCCCAAACGCTCTTCCTCCTGTTACGTGGTCCCCTCGGTGACTACCTGGTCTCGGTGACCCCCGGACCGTGAGAGGACCTTCGCCAGAAAGTAGTATTATATATGCGCTTTCGCAACGCAATCCCTATGAATTCCACCCAAGAGAAACTGATGTTCAATGATATATTTCCAGGGTAAGGATATCATACCATTTCAATGATACAATCACGGATATTCCCCGAGCAATCAACAACAAACAACCATCAACAATTCCCAATCCGCAATCAATTCCCTATATGATTAAGATGGCCATCTTATATATGTGTGTCCTCGTTGGTACTCACGACCCCCTTTTGGTCTCGGTCCCGCACAATGTCTCTGAGCCCCTCCTGACCAAGATGATGGTCGGCGTCGCCGCACTCGGGCGGTTGAACGAACCCCGGGTGGACGTTTTTCCACCGGGCAGGTATTGCACCAGGCACCGCGGCTGCAGCCCCTCGTGGCCACGCGAAGCGGGTACGGTAAAGCAAGCCAAAAGTCCCACGCCGCTTGCAAGGCGTGTTAGGCCCCAACGTGCGACCCGTACGCGTCTGTTTAGACGGTGCCGCGAACGGTGCCAGACGCGGGGTCGATGCACGGCCCCACGTCAACTTGACATCTCCCCCGGGTAGGTACACGTCCCGATAACTCCTCTCGCCAGACGGGCTTCGGAACGCCGCTTTTCCACGCGGCGCAAGGTCGATCCCACCTTTCCTCGGAGCGGGGCGAGGAAAAAAGAATACTCGTTGCTTTTCTTCCTCGTGTCTTTTTCTCTTCCGTTTCCGGTCACTTCCGTTTCCGGACACTTTTTCAGAAGGGCTCCTGACCCTCCAACCACAACAACCCTTAATCTACTTCACATGGCTAAGCAAAGACCTGAATGGTAATTCACATACATTCACATAAATATGTAACACTCCCCCCCCTTCAAGAAAGAAAGTTTGAACCCAGCGAAAACTTTCTTTGCCGGCCAATTTGGAGAAACAAACCAGATAACTCAACCCCCCCACATTATCAGTTCCCTCCGGGCACAGTTGTCACTTAAAAATAAAGCAACCAAAATTTCACACAACCCCCAGAGATTCTCAAAGGTAATCCCCTCTGGACAAAGCACCAGCCACGACATTGTCCCTGCCCTTTACATGTTCAATTTCCCCTTGGACTCCTGCCCAGCCAAACTCCATCTCATGACCCTCTGACTTTGACTGTCAGTTTCTTGTGAATGAAGGTTAAGGGGTTGATCAAAGATCCAAAGTTAAGCAACTCGATAGCACTTTTTCCGGGAGGCCAAGCCGAGTATTCACTACATGGATGCCTTTAGGAACGTGGAGTTCACGGTTAGTCCGTGCAGGAAAGTTCTCTACATGGGCGCCTTGAGGAACGTGGAGTTCACGGTTAGTCCGTGCATGAAAGTTCACTACATGGACACCTTTAGGAACGGCGTTCACGGTAAATCCGTGTAGGAATCTTGGCTCGGCGGCTCCGCCACCTTCAGTGCTTCAACTTCTCAGAACTTCCCTAATAATTATGGTGGGACCGCTTGTCCCTGTAGTCCCATGAATAGCGGTCTCCTTCTCGGCCACTACTTTGACAATCCTTCCTTCGGGAGCTGCCGTAACTCAGGGAGCCTCCATAATAATATTGATTGCGGCCACCACCAAAACTACCGCCCAGTTGTCCTCTCCTGTAGACCTCTCGACGCCTACGAAATGCCTTCCCTACTGTTATGGTCCGACCCTCCAAATCCTTGCCATTCCAATTCTTCTCTGCCTCTCTGGCGTCTTTTGTGCTTGCAAACGTGACAAAGCCGAACCCTCTTGACTTGCGTTTCCCTGTCTCTTACCAACCGCACTTCCACCAGCGGCCCATATCTGTTGAAGACAGAGGTCAGAACTTCTTCCTCTGTTTTGACATTCAGTCCCCCTACAAATAACTTGGTACTTTTGTCGCCCTCCCGAGCTGGTGTGGTGTTATTTTCCCTGCTGGGCTCTTTACCAACCCTCAGGTTACCATAAACTTGACCCCCGGCCAAATCATTCCCGATAACCACAGATACACCCTCTACAGGAAGTGTGGCTTGTAAACCGACGGTGACCGGTCCTGACACCAAATCGGACTCCAAATGGATGACATGAAGTGGAGCACTAACACCGCCCCCGATCCCCTGTAAACGAACACTATCCCCCGTTGCCGTCTCCTCGGACCATGGCAAAATGCCTTCAAGCATTAAAGATTGATGTGCTCCTGTGTCCCTCAATATCCTAACCGGTCTCCGGTTAGTCGAGGCTCCATCCAGTGACACAAACCCCTCTGAAATAAATGGTTGGTAACCCTTTTGATGGCGATTTCTCACAATGGCCATTGCATTTGGAGTCGTAATAGTCGGACTCCGCTCTGGGTCTTCCCTTTTCATGCGGTAACAACTGGACATCAAGTGTCCAGGTTTCTTGCCAAAAGCGCAAGTGGGCCCAGAGGAAAAACTCGTGGTCTGCCTCGGGCCCCCCAAAATATAAGTTTGTCTTGGGCCCGCATCCCTCTGATTTCGAACAGGTGGGGTATCCGCGTTGTCCCCATAATCCTCTCGAGGCCGCCGCCATGTATGGTCATTCTCCGCACCTGTTGTTCCCCACCTCCCCTGCGGAGATCTAGGCGAGGAGTTAGGTTCGTGGACCCCTATTCGGTGGGTTAAGGCATAATCATCTGCCATGGTGGCTGCGTCCCACAACTTTGGTACTTTCTTTTCCTGCAGGTACACTTTGATGTCCTCGTGGACACACTGCTGAAATTCCTCCACCAGGATCAAGTCACGCAATGTTTCGAAGTCTTTCCCGACTCCTTTTGACTCACACCACCGATCATACATGTTTTCTTTCATTCTGGCAAACTCCACATGGGTCTCACTCTCCCTCTTCCTGGCATTCCTGAATTTTTGCCTGTAAGCTTCCGGAACCAACTCATAGGCTTTGAGAATGTGCTTCTTCAGTACCTCATAATCTGCACATTGGTCCATTGGTAGCGCCGAATAAATTTCCTGAGCTTTCCCCACCAGCACACTTTGCACGAGTATGGTCCAGGCCTCCTCCGGCCAGTTTAATTGTCGAGCCACTTTCTCAAAGTGTGGAAAAAATTTCGCGACTTCCTTTTCACTGAACGGTGGAACCAGCCTCACATGTCTGCCCACATCCCAGGTTTTCTGGTTAGGTGTCGACCCCGTCAGCAAGGGTGGTGCCTCTCCCCGTTCTCTCATTAACTCCAGCTCCTTGAATTTGATTTCTTGCTGAAGCTCCATGTCACGTTCCTTTAATTCCCTTTCCGCTTTTCTCTCCTCTGCTTCGAGGTCCCTTGCAGCTCTCCTCTCCTCTGCTTTTCTCCCTTCTAACCTTTCCTGGAGTTCTCGTTCCACTCTCCTTTCCTCTGCTTGTTTCTCTTCTCTCCTCTCTTCTGCTTTCCTTTCCTCTTCTGATCTTTCCTTTTCTGCTTTCCTTTCTTCTTCTGCTCTTTCCTTTTCTGCTTTCCTTTCTTCTTCTGCTCTTTCCTTTTCTGCTTTCCTTTCTTCTTCTGCTCTTTCCTTTTCTGCTTTCCTTTCTTCTGCTCTTTCCTTTTCTGCTTTCCTTTCTTCTTCTTTGATCCGTTCCTGGCTCCGTAATTGCAACTCCAGTTTCCGGAGCTCAACGTCTTCTGGTTCTTCGGGTAGCCACTCCCAGGCTAACTCGTCCCATGTTCCTAATCCCACCATAGATTGTATCACCGTGGCCTGCAACTCTGCCTTCCTCAAATTAGTTCGGACCTCCAAGTTAAAATGTTTGGCCAATTTCAAGAGGTCTGACTTTAGTAACGCTCGGAACTGTGCCTCACTCGGTGTTACCGCAAAGTTCTGTGCCACAAACGCCATGGTGACTATCGTTAACACCTGTTAACCTTCACCCAAGACTTTACCCCAATTTCCCCAAAAATTTACCAATTAATACTTAATTAATAAATTTTAATTAATAAAAATATTATTTTATTATTTTATACAAATACACTTTTAGATCCCGGACGTAGACCCAATTGTGAATCCGCAAATCGTAATTTGGACGAGCCCCCAATTCTGTTACGTGGTCCCCTCAGTGACTACCTGGTCTCGGTGACCCCCGGACTGTGAGAGGACCTTCGCCAGAAAGTAGTATTATATATGCGCTTTCGCAACGCAATCCCTATGAATTCCACCCAAGAGAAACTGATGTTCAATGATATATTTCCAGGGTAAGGATATCATACCATTTCAATGATACAATCACGGATATTCCCCGAGCAATCAACAACAAACAACCATCAACAATTCCCAATCCACAATCAATTCCCTATATGATTAAGATGGCCATCTTATATATGTGTGTCCTCGTTGGTACTCACGACCCCCTTTTGGTCTCGGTCCCGCACAATGTCTCTGAGCCCCTCCTGACCAAGATGATGGTCGGCGTCGCCGCACTCGGGCGGTTGAACGAACCCCGGGTGGACCTTTTTCCACCGGGCAGGTATCGCACCAGGCACCGCGGCTGCAGCCCCTCGTGGCCACGCGAAGCGGGTACGGTAAAGCAAGCCAAAAGCCCCACGCCGCTTGCAAGGCGTGTTAGGCCCCAACGTGCGACCCGTACGCGTCTGTTGAGACGGTGCTGCGAACGGTGCCAGACGCGGGGTCGATGCACAGCCCCACGTCAACTTGACGTCTCCACCTGGTAGGTACACGTCCCGGTAACTCCTCTCGCCAGACGGGCTTCGGAACGCCGCTTTTCCACGCGGCGCAAGGTCGATCCCACCTTTCCTCGGAGCGGAGCGAGGAAAAAAGAATACTCGTCGCTTTTCTTCCTCGTGTCTTTTTCTCTTCCGTTTCCGGTCACTTCCGTTTCCGGACACTTTTTCAGAAGGGCTCCTGACCCTCCAACCACAACAACCCTTAATCTACTTCACATGGATAAGCAAAGACCTGAATGGTAATTCACATACATTCACATAAATATGTAACACTCTGCCCTCTCAAACCAAACCCCTCGTGCTCGGTTGGTTGTTCGGGGCTGGCTCACTCCTCCCCTCTATGACGAGGCGGAGACACGCCCTTCTTTCCCAACCCTGCCTCGTGGCCAATGGTGGTTGAAGAAAACCGCCCAAAATGCAGTTGGCCATTGAAATGAAATGAAAGGGGATCTACTCTTATTTCACTTGGTGCAATGGAGTATTTAAATTAATGGGAGACACGGCCTTACCCTAAGACACATAATAAGATATAAGCTACTGAACAAGGGTTTTATCGGGTCCTGCAATGTGGTGTTTTTGGAATAACTACCAAGACGCCCTTTTTATCTTTACACTACGGAGGTATTTACAAGGAATCATTACATTTTACAGAGGGTGATATTTACAACAATTTACGATACAATAAAAATTAAAAAACCATTCTCATATCCACAACACTGCACCCTCCTCCTCTTAGGCACGTCCCGGGCCTACAACTTAAATTTAGTGTGACACGTAGGTGTAGTTCCCTCTACTTTTAACCTGACCCTGAGTGCGACAGTTTTAAAACATAAATAAATGTGTCCCGCTGCGCCATTGCACCCTGCCTAACAGACTTACGCCCACAGTTAACCGAATTGCGGAATGGTCTTTAAACTACACACTGACGGTGGGGAGCATTATTTCCAATTGACGCTACTTTTATTTACAAAACTAACCCAGGACCTGTAATTGTTCTTTCTGGGGGGGGAGACAGTCTGCTCTGCATCAATGCACCATGAAAACACCCAAAAACGCACCAATACACACCCAAGCACCAATCGGTGCAGTCATCACTGTTCATCAATGTTCATGAATAAAAATAAAATCAACAACCCCTAACCCTGCAGGTGATCTCTTGCTCTTCGGCTCCCTCTGCTGGCTATTATTATTTCTTCCAGTTGTTGTCATTTTCCTTTGCTGGCGGCCTATTTGTATTAAAACTTGCACCCAACGTGTCCCTTTTATTTATTTATGGCCCACCAGGCCGACTACTGTGGTTCACCTGTGGGGCATCGGTGCCCTGTGGCCAAGGTCCGCCAGCAAGATTTCGGGCCCTCATGGCCGGTTCCAGCAGAGGGGCCATGCCCCAACCCATGGGGTCCATAAGTGGTGCTCGGCCACAGACATGTGGTCCGTCATGTGGTGCATCGATGCAGACCGCTGGTTCTGAGAGTTCAGGGCGCACAATGACTGACTCACGCACGCTCCCCTCGGCGCCCAATGGCGCACAGGTCATGTGGGAGACAAAAGGGGGAAGACAAATGAGCGAGGGGTAAGGTCACAAGGGTACACATCAATAAGGCAATGCAAGGCGAAATGCGTACGGAGAGCGAAATGAGAAAGCTCGTCCCTACCGTACGTCACCCCCCCCTGTCACCTACACTACCCTTGCCCTTACCCCATATTTACAAAATCTACACATTTACAAATTCGTCGCTACTGTCACGTCTCCCCATATTTCCCTTATACCAAATTCGTCTCCACTATCCCTCTACTTCAAAATTTGCCATCACCCAATTCATCATCAATCCTCATAAGGAGGAAGAGATGGAACACCAAGCACAATGTCACACCCACGTCATGATGCGTCTCACAATCCAAAATATTTGCACATAAAAAATAATCAAACATGGCATGGTGTGGAGGTACCTGTCACCTCAGGTGAGTGGATGTAGATGGTGCGAGGAGACTTCAATCCTAACTATCCTCTAAATGACATTAACACGCGTTACACTACCCGGGGTCTTTCCCTGCCAATCCATTGGCCACTTACACTATGGGTTCTAAAAACCAATTCCCATTGACCAAACTGTGGTGCTGCTCAATTTGGGGTCCCACTCCCCCGATTCATCTCCCGGTGCCCTTGCACAATTTCTGGGCTGTGACATGTAGCTCTCCCAGCAGGTCTACCCACCTGCACACCTCCACCACTGTAGTTGCCACCCGAGCTTACCTAGCTCCTCACCCTAACCTAACTAACTGGGGAAGGCCCCTCCTGGCTCTGTCACCCCACTCGGTGCCCTCTGGCACTGGGCTACCCGGGTCCGTCCTCTGGATCCTCGGGCCCCATCCACAACAACTACTACCGGCTCCCAGAGCCCACCTGCGGCCTCACCTGGCCGACATCCTCACAGTGGTGGAGTGCCCAAACCAACAACACACACTAACAGGCTACACACCCAGCCATTTCCACAACACTAATGCACCCATCCAAACCCCATTCTTTCACCCGCACCACAGATGCCAATATCCAACCACAATTTACCTGTACCCTCTACCTAACACTTACACTACCCGCCCCGGGTATTCGTGATGGGGGTCCACTCTTCCCCCATTCACACCTCCGCACCATCCACTCCACTCCACAATTTCCACCATACTCACTCCACTACCATCCATGCCCATACTCCATATATTCCATACCATGTATTCCACACAACCATTCTCCATACACCTGTCGTTGCACACCTGTGCACTCTTACCTGGTGCCACCTGCACCCTCCTTCTCCCTGGACCATTTGGTCAACCCAATACACATCACCATCACTCTCATCCATACACTGCTCCACACACCTGTTCAGTTGCACACCTGTGCAATCACACCTGTTCCTCACACCTGTTCACCATGCACTTCCAATCCTCAAACACACGGCATCATCTCAGCTAACTACTCCCCTCTGAAACTTGCGCTTCCCAGTCGTCCCTTTAAACTATTGTGCTCCCTCGTCATTATCATCCACACTAATCTACCTGCGTCCCCACTACAGGTGTCATTGTCACTAACTAACCTTAACGTTACCTAATGTCAATCTCTCTAGATCCCTACACACGATATATCCTAACCCACCCGGGCTAGTTTTCACTGCCATCAACCCCATAAGACTAGTGCTCCTTTGCCCCCTTGTTGTGAGGGATGACAGAGTTGCCATCCCATCACATGGGGCATCTCTTACTATAAATTTTGCTCGTCCAATTTCCACAAATCAAAAATTTGCCAATCACTCTACCAATCCTCTGCCAATCATCACTCTGCCAATCCTTTGCCAATCATCAAATTTTGTTTTTTCTAATTTCGGGTCCAGACCACTATCCTCATCACCCGTCTACTTACTAGATCCTCTCGGTGTGCCAATTCACTTCCACAGCCCGGCTTCGTAAAGCCGAGCAATGAATGCGGGTTGTTTGGTGCCGGCGGCTGGATGCGTCCGGCACTCGGTGCAGGGAAGGGCGCTTACCCGGACCGAGATCCCACGCACCACCTCGGCACGGAGCCATCCAATTGCCCGATCTCGACCTGCCAGACCACCTCAACAAAAAGGGGTCGCCATGACGACCCTTCCTATCGGGCTGCCCGTTCCGCCTAGCGGAGCACGGACGCGGCCGTTCCAAGCGCGGCCCAGCGTGGATCACGTACGGCGGTCCTTTCGAACCCGCCGTGGTTCGGATCACCGCAAGTCCTCGCGGCACGTGGAACCCGGCACGCACCGAGGGCCCGATTCGGCTATAAGTCGCTCAGTAGTGTAATAATGTTGGTTCTGGGACACCCCAAATCCCCATTCACTTACATGTTAATTTTTCCATTCCCTCATTGCCCCTAAACACCTCTATTTCTCTCACCCTGTTCTTTACGAACCTTCTAACCTTTTGACATGTTATCCTTATTCATTAGACCACTTAAACAATGGTCCTTCTGTGTGAACCTGTGATCCTTCTGACCTTATGGACCTTTTAACCTTTTACTCTTAATATCATCTGGTGAATCATCTTTGACCCACTCAAACAACGACCCTACAAATATTTGTTTATGTGTGGGAAATAATTTAATTCTCCTACAACTCTCCTCACCATCTAATACATTAACAAAAAAGATGTTTGAGTTTGGTTCTTTCTTAAGATATTTTAACTGAGTTAAGATAAAATGATAAACCTCCCTTAATGTTCTTGTTTGAGCACCTCCTGTGCCACACACCATTTTAAAATTAAAGTATATATTTTCCTGACAACCATCAAAGTTTTCTGTCCACTCAAAAATATTTCCATCTTTTTTACCCAACTCGCCGGTATTTAAATTAATTCTCTTATTTGTTTTGTGAACTTTTTTACCAGTTGCCTTTTCAATTATACCTATTTGATATTTTTCATATTCATTATGTTTTCCATTTTTATACCAAGGTTGATTACACCTCCACTCTTTAGTCTGGTTGATACTTGGTTCTATCATTTATATAATAGTAAAAAAAGGTGGCGGTAGCCCGTTAAAATCCCTAACCCCCTTTTTAACTTATCACTTATATATATTTTAACACTTATAACCATAAGGGAGACTATCAATTCCATTTTCTAAAATAAACCTCTTATCATCAAAAGCCCCCAATGCTTTCTTATTTATCTCTTCTGTATATAATTGATATAACTTCTTAATCCATTAATCTTTCTAAACTCTTCTTTCTTTGTTGTTAAACAGTTATAATAATCCTTAAAGTTTATTGTTTCTTTAATAACATTTTTCTTTACACCTTTTAACTTCTTATCAGTCTTTTCAACATTATTCACAATGTATTTATAAGCATAAGCCTTGGACCTCAATCCCACAAATTCACTCATAACATTTCCTCCTAATTCATCCTTGAACTTTCCAATCACCTTTTTATTTTTAGAAGAGAACAACTCACTCTCTGAACTGTAATTAGTAGTGTCATAGATATTAATGTCCTTTTTCATGTCTGAATAAACATAATCAGTATTAATTTTCAAAATAAAACTATCTGTATCCATATAAAGTAGATTAACATCATTTTGATATTTCTTCCTCAAGTTATTATAAAAGTAATCATACATTAATGACTTTGATAAATCAAGAATTGATGTTCCAATATAAATAGGTTTGTCCATTTCAATACTCTCTTTAACCAAATGGATCGCACAAAAGTTCTCAGTAAAGACCTCGGCTCTTATAAAACTCGGTCTATTAATTAATTTTGATGCTTGTTCCCAAGATGTTTATAGTCTGATATTTTATCTTTTCCTCACATTCTCCATGGTCTTACCAAAGACCGCATTATTCATCAATTTATAAAAGTCTTTCTCAAAATCTGTTTTTGACTCTGTTCTTCTTTGTGTATTAAAATCAATGTACTCCTTCAGCCAATGACTTTGATTGAACTTTAGAACCCTATGGACCTTCTCTACTCTTAGACCTTTTGATAAATATTGTCGCAAATTTCTTTGGTGTAGAACATAATTTTTCTTGTTATATAATGTAGTAAGTAATTTTCTGTTGATTCACCTATATCAAACGATCGTTGATAATCACTCAACCATTCTTTCTTTGGACTTTCTTTCTCACCAGCAAATGGAAGATCTTTATGTTTGATATGAAGTTCTTCAGGATATTTTAAATCGACCTCAAAATAATAACCAACCTTTGAATCATCCAATTCTTTTTGTGTAGAGATACATACATCTTGTAAAACGTTTTTGTAGTCTTTTTCCTTCACCCATCTAAGTTTTCCATAAGGAAGAGCCTGAGACATTGCCCAGCCATACAGGTTGTTCGCGTCATAGTACATCAAGTGAGAACTCTCTTACCTTGGATCATAATTTGGAACATATTTGTTATTTGCTTTTGCGTATCTACTCGAGCAGACTTGTGAAATTCCACCTCTTTTTGCCTTTTCAATCATCAAAAGCATATCAACATCGGTTATCAAATCCAAAGCTTGTTTTGTCATTTTCAACATCGCACTCCAGGCCAATCCAGGTGCTGTGTAGTAGTGAGCAGGATCCAATCCATATCCAGTGCGACAAACAGATCTAAAGGCTTCAAATACATCGGCCAATAAAAGCACATCAGTTTTGAGATACAAATCGTGATACTCGCCAAGATTCTTGATGTTATATTTTTCCCAAACATTTTGTGCGTGTACATAATCTTTATCAGATATATTACTGTTGTTTAATTTGTTATAGAAATTTTCTTTTGAAGGAAGTTGTGTTTCATTGAATCTCTCAAATGAGTCCATATAGTCATAGGGGTAAATTCCCTTTTGTGTTAGAAAATCTTTATCTAAAAAATACTCTGAAAGATATGGAAACTCTTTTAGATTTTGAACCAAGTTAGCCAATGGACTTGCCATGAATTTAAATGTATCAAGAAATCTGATATGAGTAATAGGAGATGTGTGAGTTGTTTTTGTGAATGAAATGTATTTCTGATCCG
The DNA here is from genome assembly GCF_964187855.1 of Myxine glutinosa. Lineage (NCBI taxonomy): Eukaryota > Metazoa > Chordata > Myxini > Myxiniformes > Myxinidae > Myxine > Myxine glutinosa. Next base: position 87,966,924 of record NC_136265.1, read on the forward strand.
TGTTTGGAATTGCTGAGATACTTCCAGAAGTCTTTGAGAGTTCCTTGATAAATAGATGTGTATCATAATGAGCGTTGTTATGAAGAAAGACAGGAATGAAAGAGGGGAGTTGATAATTAATATTACAACTTTGATGAGCCGGACCTCTATATTTACCAGTGGGATGACAATGGTCTCTAACCTTTAGACCTTTACCAATTTTCTTCTCACAAATATGACAGTCAACCTTTGGCTGTCTAAATTCTCTTTTTTCTTTACTTGTTAAGGACATTGGTTTATTGGTTTCTCTCATTATCTTGGTTAATCGGACACAGTCTTTTTCTAGTCGTTTCACAAACTCCTCTGGGGTATTTGAGCCTCTATACACCTCTAACTTGTTATATTCATCACCAACGGATGATTTGATATAATAACAAAAACCACAAGGAGTATGTTTTTGATATTTATTTGTGTATGATTCTTTTGGATCTGGAGAAGCAGTATCAATTTTTTCTAAAATACTTTCAAAATCAGCATATATAACAAATGGATGTTCTATCGTTTTCTTTTCATCTTTGAATGTGATCTTTGAGCCATTTTTAGGCATGTTGATTACCGTTGATTTATGTTCACCACAATAATTTGAATGTTTATCTAATCTTTCTTGTGTATGGAAGACGTTAAGACAACGCATACAAATATATATTTTATTTGTTCTTTTACATACTTGTGGTTTTATTAATTTTGTAATATCTTTGATGTATGTATAATGTGAATTTTCGTCTGAATTAAAATATAGAAGATTAATATGAGTTTGTTTACAATTGTCAGAAAGCTTTAAAACCTGAATGTTGTTTGTTTCTGTTAGACCATAAACATTAACTGAAAAATTATTCAACTTCGGCTCTTTCTGCGCATGCGCAAGATTGGAGGTCTCGTCTCTTCAAAGCTGTCCATGCACGCTTGCTTTCGAAGTTAAGTAACTTTTCACAATTGTGTTTTTGTCGAAACTGGTCTTGTATGTACCTATTGGGGTGTCTTTAATAGTATTCTTGGCGTTGGTTTTTCATACCTGTGTACAGAATCGTCGGTCTTTCTCATCGTGTATTCTGAGGCCTAAGTGTAGTACTAGGCAACTGTGTCCAACCTTGGCTTTAGGCTTTGTTTTTGTCTCAGCGGTTCTCCGATCGTGCTGCAATTTTTTTCCGGTCTCTGTTTTTCACGGTCTTTTCATCCCATACTTCCTTGTTTTAAAATCTCAAAAAAAAAAACCCCAAAACATTTCCTTCCGTTTTTATTCGTTTATTCGTTCTTAGTTGTTCGTTCGTTCATTCTTCGACCACGCTGTTTGTGATCACGTTGTTAAAAAATGTCTCATCTGAACCCTGAAGACCTGTATTCTGTCATATTCTATAACACCTTTTTCTTCTTCTTCTATAAAAGGATGCTTTCGACTTGCTCACCAAATCCATTCATTCCAAAAAAAAATTCCATCTCTTACAGTGCATCTTTCATTCATTCCCTAAACTCTCCAGCACTCCATCCTCCCTCCAGCGTCCTCAAACATATTTTTTACTCGAATGTCTCAAGAAACTCATTTTGCAATAAATGTTCGTTTCCCATTAATCGTACATTTTTCAAAATCCCATCACCCCAAAATCCCATTTCCCATCACCCCTCCCCTCTAAATCTACCCCCTTGCCCATCCCCTCCAAATCATCCCCATCACCCATCTCTTTCAAATCTTCCCCCTTGCCCCTCCCCTCCAAATCTTCCCAATCACCCATTCCTTTCAAATCTCCCCCTACACCCCTCCCCTCCGAGACTCTCCCTCGCTCCTCCCCCTCAAAGCGTCCTCCCCGCTTCTTCCCCCTTCCAACTTTCACCTTCATCTCCCTCAACCTTCTGCCTCGCCCTTCCCCCCTCGTCAAATAACACCTCACTGCGCCTCTCCCAATCACCATCAAACCTTTTGTCTGCCCCATCCTTCCCTTTCTCCAAGCTATTCTGTAATCTCTGACACACCTTCAACAGCTCTCCCTACCTCTTCCTCCTCTTCCACATCTTACCCTACAGATCCCCCCCCCCCCCCCTGTTCTGTATCCGATGCTCCCCCTTCCTCTTCCTTAACAGTATGGACGTCAAACATCTGGGGCCTTCGCTCAAACATGTCTGATCTCTCCATACAGGTTGCTTCTGACAAACCAGACGTGATCTGCTTAACAGAAACTTTCCTCCTTCATGATGTCTCTGATTCCTTGGTATCTCTCCCAGGTTACTCCCTACTCCGGTATGATAGACTTGAGCCTCGTCCTGGAGGTGGGGTTGTATCTTTATAAAAAACTCTCTTCCTCACTCGCCCTGCACTGCCCTCTCTCCACCTCACCCCCAGGAATACCTTTGGCTACGGCTTCCCCTTCGCTCCCACCTTTTGTTCATATGTGTGTTGTACCGTCCACCAAACAGTGATGACTCCATCTACATCTCGCTGTCTGAGAATATGGACCAACTTCTATCTACCCATCCCAACTCTCTCTTCCTCATATGTGGTGATTTCAACTGTCACCATGCCAGTTGGCTGGGTGTGGGTACCTCTCTCACCAGCCGTGGCTCTTCAGCAAAGGACTTCTGTGACTCACTGGGACTGACACAATCTGTCAATTTCCCGACCCGGATTTCAGTCAACGGAGCATCTTCTCTTCTGGACTTGGTTATGACTAACTTCCCTGAAAATGTCTGCTGCTCTTCTTCTGCTCCAATCGGCTCTTCTGATCATGTGCTTGTTAAAGTGGACATCTCTCTGACCATTCTCAGAGAGCCTCCTCAGCATCGACGAGTCTGGCATTTCACTCAGGCCAACTGGCACGGTCTTCAAGCAGCCATCATTCATCTGGACTGGTCTCCCATCTCTACTGCCTCTGACATAAATTCTTCCTGGGAATTCTTCCAAAGCAAACTGCTCTCTCTCATGCACAGATTTATCCCATCTCGTCTTCTGTTGTCATACCCTTCCTCCCGTCCATGGTACACGGAATCTTGTGGTGAGGCTATTGCCCAGAAACAACTTGCTTTCCTCTCCTGGAAAGCAAATCCAACGGAAGGAAATCTCATTTCCTTTCACAAAGCCCGAAACAAGTGTGTGTCCACCCTCAGGAGAGCCAGGAAACAATATCTCTCCGTTCTCAGGACCGAACTCTCTTATCTGTCTCCCTCTTCCAAATCCTGGTGGCGTCTGGTCAAATCTGTTTCTGGTGTTTGTTCCCCCTCCATCCCCTCCCTAACCTCAAATGGCCACATGGCTGACTCCGCACGTGAAAAAGCTGAATGCCTCAACTCTGTGTTTGCCTCTAAATCTTGTGTCCCAAACCCATCCCTCTCTGTACCCACCATACCCAGTCATACACAGCTGCTCCTGGACTCTGTGTCCTTTCCTCCTGACAAGGTGGAAAAGTTTCTGTCAACCCTCGACTCGGATTCTGCAACTGGACCTGACGGCATCAGCCCACGGGTCCTAAAATCCTGTTCTTCCGCTCTTTCACTCCCTCTCTCTGTTCTCTTCACCCTCTCTTTTGCTCAAGGTCATCTTCCATCTGCTTGGAAATCTGCCAACATCACCGCTTTGCACAAAAAAGGTGCAAAAACAGATCCCAGCAACTACAGACCAATCAGCCTTCTCCCAATTATCAGCAAAGTCATGGAATCCATCATTGCTTCAGATATGAAATCTTTCCTCTTCTCCAATGGCTTGATCTCTGATCATCAATTTGGTTTCAGACCTGGACACTCTACTCTGGACATGCTGCTTCTGCTTTCTCAACAATGGATGGAGGTCCTCAATGCCAAACAGGAAATTAGAGCAGTCTCCCTTGACATATCACGTGCCTTCGATACGGTCTGGCACCCCGCTCTGCTCACCAAACTCTCCTCTTTTGGTATCCATGGAAATCTCCACGCATGGCTGGCGGACTTCCTCTCTAGTCGTAGTCAACGTGTGGCCCTGAATGGGTTTCTCTCATCTCCTCTTCCTGTTCAGGCTGGAGTTCCACAAGGCAGTGTTCTAGGCCCTGTGCTTTTTCTGGTCTTCATCAATGAGCTCTCTGACTCTCTTGAAAATCCTCTGTATCTCTTTGCTGATGACTCTACTCTCTGTCGCTCCATTCTTCATCCCTCAGATCGGCAGTCTGCTGCCTCCTCACTCTCTGCAGACCTGGACAAAATCACAGACTGGGCAAACAAGTGGAACATGTCTTTCAATCCTGACAAATCTCACACTCTTATGATGTCTCTCCGAAAAGACCGACTGGACAACCCTCCCATCCACTTTCTGAATAATCCTCTCCAAGAAGTTCTGTCACTCAAGCTTTTGGGTCTCTCTATCTGCCATGATCTTTCCTGGGAAAACCACATTTCAAATCTGGCCTCCAAAGCCAGTCGCCGACTGGGCATCCTCCGTCGTGCGAAGTCCTTCCTTGGCACACCTGAGCTCCTCACCACATACAAGGCTTTCATCCGCAGCTCAATGGAATACTGCTGTCCCCTCTGGGCTGGTGCTCCTGCCTCACACCTAGCTCGTCTTCACGCTGTTGAAACCAAAGCATTCAGAATCATTGGAATCTCCCGCGATGAAGCTAACTCCAAGGGCCTCTCACTCACTCACCGCAGGCAGGTTGGTGGTCTTTCCATCTTCTACCGACTCCTCTCTGGCCTTGCCCCCCCAGCTCTCTCTGGGCTCTGTCCCGCAAATATTCCTACAGGTCGCACAAGATCTGCCTGCAACCCTCTTATGGTCAAACTGCCAAAATCAAGACTCTCTGCTCACCTTCACTCCTTCATTCCTCTTTTCTCCCACCTCTGGAACAAACTCCCTCACTCTCTTCAATCCCACTCCACCCTCCAGGTCTTTAAAACAGCTGTTCACCACCATCTCTTATCTTCCCCCATCCAAAACCTTGATCTTTTCTACCCCTGCTAATTTCACCCCAATTCCACTTTTTTGAAATACCAACTTCTGTCCTGGAAGTCATTGGTGTCCTTGTGTTTTATACTTCTCCCTCCACCCCCCCCCCCTTCCCATGCCTCCTCCCCCCAAGCCCTCTCCTTTCCACACATCTCCCTGCTCTCAAATGTTGTGTTTGTGTGCTTCACCTTCTCTCCCCATCTTGTTTTCCGCTCCCGCTTTTTGTGTGTTTTGTTTGTCTGGTTGATTTGTTTGTGAAGTAAATGTTAGCTCTTTCACGAGCCTCGATTCAGTATACAAAAAACAAACAAAAAAATAAATAAATAAATAACTTTTCAAATTTAAGAATATCATTTAAAGTCATCGGAAACTTTAGATCTTTCGTATTTAATGTATTCTCATATTTTTTATAATGAGATACTCTTTCATCATGAAAATGTGGAGGATGTAAGTGTGCTAGAATAGACCAGAGAAAACATTTATTGTCTTTATTTTTGATATTGATAACTGCTTTTCTATTTTTGATAACACTGGGTCAATCAATGTAAGAAGAAGCTTTTAGAGGATCTGATTTAAGAATATGAATGTCTATGTAAATAATTTTTCCTATATTGAAGCCACTTCCTACGATTGAATTATCCACATCTTGCTCTTGTTTAATAAGTTCATCATAGACTCCTGATGTTTTAAAATCTTGATATGAAGATATAAAGTGTGGCTCAGTTCTCATGTATGGTGTATCTATAACTCCTTCGTCCTTTGTCATTTCTAATTTTACTCCCATATAAAATTTAAGTGGTTTCATTTATTTTAGTGTTTTTTCAATCAACGTTTGAACAGCAGGTTCAACTATTTCTACAGCATCAACTATAGACTCTGGTTCAGGAGGTTTGAAGTTAAAGACTCTTATTTTAATATGTCCTTTGAATGCGCCATCAGAGTTTTTAGTTGTGATAAAATTTGATAAATGTAGATTTGTTTTAAGATGTGTTTCGAAGCCTTTCTTGAGGATATTTTTATGACAGACAGAACAGTGTTTTGTTTTCTTCTGAATAGGAGTTAGTAGGTGAAGTAGACTAAATGTGTGTTTGTTAGTTTTAAGGTGTCTTTTGTCGTGTTTATAATCTTGTTCACAAACGTCGCAATACGTTGCTTTGATCATATTTATATAGCAAAATTATACTTAAAGTAAAACACCTTTTTAGAGGCTTTTTTAAAGATGAAACTGTGCTTAAAGTAAAACACTTGTAGAAGAAAGTGCCTTTTGACAGGCTTTTTATATATGAAACTATTCCTTAAACTAAAACACTTTTTCACTCAGAATCATCTGAGTCATAACTATCACATGAATACTCAGAATCATACTCAGTCATCAATAAAGCTACTCTCATAACTATCATTTGAGCACAAACTATTCGTATCATAACTATCATCTGAGTTCAATGAAATACTATCATCACTATCATCTGAGTTCAATGAAATAGTAAAATCTGCACTGCTGTAATGACTCATATTTAATTAGCAGGAAAAATATTCCCATCAATATCTATATACTTTCTTTCATTAACAGATTCAATCTCTACATTTTTAATATCAAAAGTTATCTTTAAATAATCTCTAACTATCATAGAACGAAATGACATTTCACCAGAAATATTAACATCATTCATTTTACTTAGATCTACACCCTTTGGATTATTAAAGTAAATACAAATTTCTCCACGAGTATTGTTGATGGTCTTATCATTCTTTTTCAAAGTATCGCGATCGATCACTTTTTCAAGCTTTGAATAAATTGCCAGGAGTAGAGGAGAAACTTTTGTTAGATTTACTTTAATAGAGTTATTAATTAACATAGCTTGTCCCATAAATTTAATAAAAGGACACATGTTATTCTCCATTATGGGTTTAATCCAAAAATTTCCATATTTATCTTTGTTCAATTTAACATCTTTGACATATTTTTCTATATCTTCCACCGAAGTAGAGATTGATTGAAATTTGTCTTTTGTGCTTTGAAACATTGTATTTATTAATGAATAAACTTGCGTTTAGTTTAAGTAAAAATTTACTATATAAATATGAAAAGTTCTGAAGGATATTTAGAATTTCCAGACTCTCCATATGATAAATTAGAGAATTGTCCGGCTTGTGATAGAATAGGGCTTAATAATGAGGGTTCATATAAACAATGTATTTTCTGTGATTTAATTTAAATTAATGATAATAAAAAAAATAAAAAATATATATAACTCTTTTAAATTAGAACCAAAAATGAATTACTTGACAAGATTAATAAGAGAGATGAATGTTAAGTATTGTGATGATAATACACTATTTCTTTCAAGGGAAGAGACTATTTGTATTGAGGAAATGTATAAGGGTTTAATGATATTTATTATTCAAAATAATTTTAATGGAAATGTTAATACAAGATACTATATAAATAAAATAATGAATTATTTTGAAATTAAACCCGAACTCAGGATAAAATATAGAGTTTCTAAAATAGCTCAAAAAAAGTTAGATGACATGTTTTCCAAATATATAAATGAATGATTTTTTACCCGTTTGGGAAAATAAGATAAAATTTAATAACCATAAAAACATTCCAAATTCATTGAGATGTCTAATAGTTGGTTCAAGCGGATGTGGAAAAACCTGTTTACTTTTAAAGATGCTCCTTGGTCCTAATTTTTTAGATTATAATAATTTAATAATTTTTACGAAGTCAAGTTTTCAACCCGAGTATCAACTACTATCACAAGGTTTTAATGCGGGTCTTAAAAAGGAAGACATTGTCGGTTTATTTAAACTTCAAAACAAACTAAATGATTATAATATTGAAGATATAATACAATTATTTTGTGATACACAGAAATCAAAATCGAAACCAAAACCCATAACTTGTATTCTCAGTGATAATACGGATGATATACCTTCACTTCAAGATTTAGATAAATCAAAAAAGAACCTCGTCATCTTTGATGATTGTGTTAATGAGAGAAACCAAACAGTAATGGACAGCTACTATACAAGAGGGAGACATTCTTCTTGTTATTGTATTTATCTTAGTCAGTCATATTTTCAACTCCCTCGATGCTCAATAAGAAACAATGCCAATACTTTTATTTTATTTAAGTTAAATTCAATAGATGTAAATAATTTTTGGAGAGATAATTGCTCTACGTTATGTAGTAAAAAAGAATTTGAAAATTATATGAAACACACGATTGGAAAATATAAATATATTGTTGTGAAACAAGATGAGATATTAAAGGATGTATTTTAATTTTAAACATAATTACATATATAAATGATAACTATTATTATTAATCTTGTGGGTAAATCTGCTTCAGGAAAGAACTTTCATAAATCTAAACTCTTGAATAGTAAAAATGAAAAGATTGTAAGTTTTTTTTAAAAACACCCTATGATTCGTTTTGTGAGTACTACAACCAGAGCAAAGCGACCAGGAGAAGTAGAAGGGAAACATTATTTCTACATTTCAATGGAGGAACATATGCGATTGAGGAACGAAGGTCAAATATTTGAGGAGGTCTCTCTTGGTTCTACAAAATATTCACATTGTAAGAGTGAGTTAAATAAAGTGAAATCTAATGGTCTTGGGATTTTAGAAACTAATCCTGAAGGAATGAGACAAATTATTAAACATTTGTGTGGTGATGGAGTTAAGATTTTATCATTCGGTTTTGATATCGATGAGGAGACTCAACGCAAACGTATGAAAAGCAGAGATACAAGTATTAGTGAAGAAGAAATAACAACTCGTATTAATACCAATAAAGAATTTGATGAAATATTTAAAGAAAAGGATTTATTTCAACACATTTACTATAATGATGAAGAAAAGGAAAATTTTCCCATTGACCTTTACAATTCATTAAATGATATTTTTCAATAAATAAATACAGAAAATGAATACCGAAGAAAGAGCAAGAAAGTTTAAAGAACATCAAGAGTTGGTTTCAAAAGTTGTAAAACAACAGGAAGAGATAAAGAAGAAACGGAGACAGAAACTAACTGGTGAAGAAGCCTTTGAAAGAAAACAAGAGAAATTTTTTAAACCGCTTTTAAAAACACCCTACAGTTCCCACGGTAGAATTTACTCCGAAAAAACTTCAAATGCTCAAAGATTTTAGTCAGATAACAAAACAAGAACTTGGATAATTAGAATATAATGATGAAGAATTATTTCAGAAACTTGAGGAGGTAAATCAACCCCCTAATTATGTAGTGGAAGCTCTTCAAAACAATGAATATTTGGCAGATTCAAAAACCAGAGCAGGTCTCATTCCAACAGAAGAACCAGCAGTGTTTCATCTTGTGAAAGAAAAGGTATTGATATTTAATGATGAATTGATGTTCTTCAGTTCTACTCAACCAAATGTTAAATTAACTCCAAGATTAATGTTTCTTCTAACAAACCCCGGATTCAGCGGTTCAAAATATTTTGAGGAACCACTTGATATGGAAAGAGAGGAAGATAGGGTATATATTGAGTTGCTAAATGCACTTGATTATGGAGTTTCTGTTGCTGGTAAAAGTAAGAAGAATGAGAAGGAGAAACATATTATTGATGCTTTAAGTAAGCTTGGTTCAGGTGTTAGTTTTCTTCCAAATGGCCCAACACAATTAGTTAATAGGCTATTATTGTTGTTAGGTAGTAAGAAGACTGGAAACAACAATTGTTTTAATGAATCCTTAGCCATTTTAGATCAGTTGATGAATATGAAAATAATTAATAAATGTCAATACAAAGATATTTTATTAGATATTAAATAAGATGAGAAGCACAATTCTTAGTTTTAATTTCACAACGAGCGATTACACAGCTTCATTCCCTTACCCACTACAACTTGACCCCACAAAAGAATATGAGGCTTCTTTGTTGTCAATGGAAACTTACAATACCCTTTTTAATATCACAGAGAAAAACAACAAGTTTAGTTATAATCCAGGAAGTGGATATAAAACTATAACCGTTTCACCCGGAGCTTACGAGATTTCTCAAATATCTTCAGAAGTCTCTCGCCTTATGAAAGAAAAAGGTGATGAACCAAAAAATATGGTAATAGATATTCAAAAACACACTTCAAAATCAACGATTAAGCTTAAAAATAATTATAAAGTTGATTTCACGATTGAAAATTCGTTCAGATAGCTATTGGGTTTCTCTTCAAAAAAGATTGAAACTAACGGGACGTTTTACAGTGATAATGTTATCCAAATATCCTCCGGTATAAATTCAGTATTAATTCATTGTGATTTGATTGATGGTGCTTATAACGATGGAATAAGAACAAATACAATATTTTCATTCAGTGCATACTCAACCCCGATTGGTTATAAATTTAATATGGAACCAAAAAATCTTGTCTATTTACCTGTGTCAGGAAAAACCATATACAGAGTAAATTTTAGGATAACCGACCAAGATAATCGTATGATATCCTTTAATGATGAAATTATATCCATCAGAATTCACCTACGTGAAGTTTTTCAATAAATAAATAATGGTTATTGTGAGAAAACCCGAGTTGGGAAAATATAAAATAATTACAGGGGAGGGCATGTACCTTTCACCATACTATAAGGGTGAAGGTATGTTTCTTGGGAGAGGATACTATAAAACTAAGAGACAACGAGGTGTAGGTCATCAATTTCGAAATAAAGGAGATGGGATAATTGATACTCTCATGGGTATTGGTTCAACCATCCTTAAACATAAAGACCTAATTGGTTCAACTGCTTCTGCCGTGGGTTCAGTTGCGGGTGCTATAAAGAGTATAAAAGATGCTCAAAAGGAGTCTCATAAATTACAAGCAATCAAAGAAATAAAAAAAGGTAAAACTCAACTATCTTCACAAGAACGACAAAAAAAATCATTAAAATACTTGGGTCAGGGTTTCAACAATTTTAATGCTATATAAATACAAGTATGGAAGCGATTGATAGTATCTATGATTTGGATGATACGATTATCATTTCAAACTCCACTAAAAAGGAAGACTATTTTAAGGTAAATGCTATAACAGGAACAGACTGGAATTCAAACGGAACAAAAAGTTTTGAAATAAATAATCAACAAACTTACTTGAATATAGCTGATAGTTTCTTGCTGTGTAAATTTAAATTCACTAAGGCTGCGAATAATACTAATGCTGCACTCGTAAATGATTTCTTCTGGAAAATGTTTGACAGTGTCCACCTGTATATTGGAACACAAGAGGTTAAAGCGGGTGATTATGTCTCTGCTACATCTGAAATGATGAAATTTACACTATATTTGTTTAGTGATAGAATGGGTAAGGGAGCTGTTGAAGGTTTTATTCCTGATATGTCAACGGGAACAAATGCTGACCCCGGTTATAGTCAAAGGAAGTCAATGTATAATGATGAAACAAAAGCAGAGAATAGTTTTACCGTAGCAGTACCTCTTGAAGGTATATTTGGATTTTGTGATTATGATAAAGTTTTGTATGGGCTTAAAATTAGATTTCAACTACAAAGGAATGATAATGTAAATAGATTGCTTTTTGGGGCTCAAAATGCTTTTGGTGATAATAATAAATTTGTTATTAATGATTTGTGTTGGTATATTAGTGAATATACTCCTAATCTTAAAACGGAAGAGATGTTAAATAGAAGACTTAACTCAAAGAAACCACTAAATGTATCGTACCTTAAAAGAAGATGTCAACACGTTAAACTGGAACACACTACCTACACTTGGAATTTAGGTGTTCTTCAAGGAAAGCCACGATACCTATGGGTCATTTTTAAGAAACCAGATGGAGATGAAGGCACTGATAAGAATAATGCGCTGAGTGATAATGCTAAGGTGAAACAACTTCGGGTTTCTCTTGATGGCACATTTTATCCGCGAGATAGATTGGAAATTGATTGGGAAAAAAATGATTATGCGGAAGCCTACAAGTCCTACCAAAAGGTGTGTGAAAGTAATGGTAATAATGATCCTATTTTGGATATGGTTGCGTTTCAAAAACTTTATACAATCTACGCAATTGACCTGAGTTCTCAAAAGGAAACTATAAAGTCTAATCGAGTGGATACTTCTCTATACATTGAAAGAGGGGAGAGTGAAGAGGTTAATGTATATTGTTTGCTTTTGGAGGAAACAGAATTACAGATTAATACAGATAATGGTGTTATGATTAATATCACATAGGTTTTTTCTCATAAATAAATGGTTGGGGTATATATGTTAATCAAATCAATCTTAATAAATTAACATCTTGTGTTCAAAATTAAAAGCCTTGTATTATTAATGTTGATACAATTCAAAGAAAAGGAGCTGTAAGAATTGATGTTTTACTCACACACACACAAGTAAAAACACTAAATGATGTTGGATCACTTAAAATTAAAATGACGAAACCTATGTTAAAGAAATATTCAATAGACGAGTCAAGAGGAGGATTTCTCCCGTTTCGAATTCCTTTATTTGCTGGTTTAAGTGCGGCGGGAGCATTGACTGGTGGTTTTTCAGCAGCGGTAAAAACTGCTAACGAAAGGAAGGCACAACTAAAAGCTCAAAAAGAATTGGAAAGACATAACAAGGAGTTGGAGAAACAAATTAGTGGAAGTGGTGTAATTGTAGATTTTGCTCAAAAACTTGAAAGTCTACCTGATAAAGCTAGATTGTTGGTTGGAGATATGCTTTCCTCTATCGCTCAAGCGGGTGTTAAACTAACTTAACGGGGTAATGGATTGTATCTTTCTCATAAATAAATGGATAAATGGTTTAAACAATTTGGAAAGAATACAACGTCAAATATAGAACTAGCTAAGTATTGTAAAACACTAAAAATTGATAATGTGGTTATTTGTATGAGAGATGAATTAATACATATAAATAAGAATACAAAGAATATTATTATGAATTTAGACACACAGAATGGTTCTCATTGGGTTTGTATTCATAATAGTCAGGATAAATATTATTTTGATAGTTATGGTATGCCACCACCTGTTGAAGTAATACAATTCTTACAGAATGGTGTTTATCAAACATTTCAAGTTCAAGAAATTAATTCTAAATGTTGTGGTCAATTATGTTTATATGTATTATTTCAACTCAACAATAATGAAAATTTTTATGATATCATTTTTAATCTAATATAAATGACTTATGTTGGAAAAGATGGTTCTTTCTTTGGAAAATCCTCTCAGGATATTGATTTATCAAATTATTATACAAAGGCACAGGCTGAACGACAGAAATATAGTGTAAGTAAAAAATATTAATATGAAGAATACTTATAAATTAATCAATTATCCAAACCCTACAGATGCGAATGACTTAATTAGATTAAGTGATTGATCACAATATATATATTTAAAGAAAACAGCACGTTTTGTTGAACAAGTAAAATTTACAACCACAACACCTGGTTATACTGCCCATACACCTTTCCTCATTGAATTTAACTACCTGCTTACAATTGAATTTTATAAAGAAGGACATATAGTTAATATGCGAATTAATAAATGGGGGTATGATATGCCTGATTTAGGGTATAATTGGTCTTTTTCAATAAACATAGAAGACCTACATGATTTTAATCAGTATCGTAAAGAAGAATATTATCCACTTGGTGAGGATAAGGATTTATGTGGAAGTACAATTAATAAACAACAAATACATGGTTTTAAGAAAAGAAAAATATATGATAGTATAGCGATGGTTAGCATGACAAAGAAGGAAGGTCATGAGATAAGGATAGAAAGCCGAGGAATACAAACCAATTTGGTAGTGGGAAGATGGGGTGGTATTACCTGTCATAATATTAATCTCACATATATTTCTGATACATAAATGGCAGGAAGAAGACTACAAGAGAATTATAATTTTTGTATTCAAGGATACCTACAAGAAAAGGGTGCTCGGTATTACATACCTTATGATTTGGAGCATATACATGGGAATTTTGTCATTAAAAACTGGCCTTATACTGATACTGTTAAACCCACAAATAGAGACTTGTTTAAAATATTAAATAAAAATGAACTTCTCAAAGTTATGAAATATAAAACTCTTTTAGAAATCGTCAACAAATCTTATTGGTATCTTATTATGAGAAAAATAATTATAGATACAAGAATATCTCAAAATCCAGATGAGTATATGTATAATATTCTTTGGGGCTCAAGCTCAAGGGTAGCAAGGGATGAGGAAGGAGTTAAAGAAGAGAAGGAGGAAAGAGAGAAGGAGGAGAAGGAGGAAAGGGAGAAAAAGAAGAAGGAGGAAATGGAGAAAAAGGAGAAGGAGGAAAGGGAGAAAAAGGAGAGGGAGAAAAAGGAGAAGGAGGAGAGGGAGAAAAAGGAGAGGGAGGAAAGGGAGAAAAAGGAGAAGGAGGAAAGGGAGGAAAGGGAGAAAAGAGAGAAGGAGGAGAGGGAGCAAAGAGAGAGGGAGGAAAAATATAAAAAGATGGAAATCAGTGAGATTAATAAAAGATTGAAGGTATTACAGCAAATAAATCAAACTCAACGCACTGAGGAGGAAAATAAAGAAATGAAAAGTCTAATGGAAATATTATTTTCAAGAATAACGGCGTCAATGTCTTCACTTTCAGGGAGGAGATTTAAACAAGAAAGTGGTGAAGAAGAAGAAGAAGGAAAAGATTATGTGGTTGATGATGTTGGTGTTATTGACTTTAGTTCGTTTTATTTGTAAATAAATGGAGGAGAGAGTGAAGGCATTCCTTAGGATTCTTTATGTTTTAAAAATTAAGATAGAAATGTATATGTTGAAAACCAAAAAGGTTTTGATCCTCTGTCGGAATTTTTCTGATAAATAAATATGAGTTATTGTCTCAAATGTAAAAAGAAAACTAAATCTAAAAATATCTCTTATGTTAAAGCTAAAAATAATAGAGTTTATCAAAAAGGAATATGTCAAGTGTGTGGCTCTAAAAAGTGCCAATTCATCTCTCCTAAAAGAGGAGGAGACATACAAAGGTTTCTCTCAGGAAGTAAATTTACAACAACTGGAATTCCAGGGGAACTACATCTACCTGGATCTTCGTTCTGTGGTCCTGGAACAAACCTAGATAAAAGATTAGATGAGGCTAAAAATCCTAAACCTTGGTCTAAACCTATAAATAGGGTTGATGAAGTGTGTATGAAGCATGATATGATATTGCTTATGGGAAAACCGCTACATTGGATGAAAAACATGAAGCAGACAGAGAAATGTTATATAATTTGTCTTTGATACAAAATCCTACATTGAGAGAGAAAGTTGATCGGTTTATTGTTAAAAAAATGATGTGTCAAATTGAAACTTGGCCTTGGTTATTCACCCTCAAAAAACTATTAGACTCCAATGATGTTATCAAGACTGAGGAGCTTTTGGCTAATGAATTACACAAACCTATAATCACAAAGTTTAAAAGAAGGAAAGTTTATTCTAAATACACCGACCACATATGGTCCGCTGATTTAATTGAATTGAATAATGACAGGGGATACAGGTATGCTTTAACCGTTATTGATTTGAGGATTAGATTTACCTGGGTTGTTCCGTTGAAAAACAAGAGAGGTAATACTTTAATGTTAGCCTTTAAGCTAATATTTGATAGGGATAAAAGGAAACCAAAGAAGTTATGGACTGATGAGGGAACAGAGTTCTATAACAAAATATTTATGAAATTTCTTAAGGGGGAGGATATTAAATTATACAGCACCTTTAATGAAGGAAAGGCAGTTGTTGTTGAGCGTTTTAATCGTACTTTAAAAGAAAAATTATATAAAAAATTCACACAACTCGGTTCTCAACAATGGGTGTATTTAATCCAGAATATTGTTGATAATTACAATAATACAGTTCATTCATCAACAAAATCAAAACCACCAGAAACATTTACAAAATTAGAATATGAAAAGGAGATTAATTTGAGAAAGCCCAAGTTCAAAGTTGGTGATTTGGTAAGAATATACAAATGGAAAAGCCATTTTGAAAAAGGTTATACACAAAAATGGACTCGTGAATTATTTAAAATCATTGATGTAATGGATACAGTTCCTTGGACTTACAAATTAAATGATATGAATGGGGAAGAAATATTAGGGGCATTTTATTCACAAGAATTACAAAAAACAAAGCTAATAATTCATTAAACAGCATTTCTATTCACCCCACCCAGATTAGCTAATTTAATTAGTGGTAAAAAAAAAAATTAAATAAATAAAAAATCATAAGCCACGCCCACACAGACCACGCCCACACAGACCCCGCCCATAATCCCCCACCCTCCGTGCACCCCCACCCCTGACCCTTCACCCCCCTCATTCCACCCCCACATTCCCCACACACAAGGGGAGGGGAGGGGTGGGATGAGGGGGGTGAAGGGTCTTTGGCAGGGGTGCACCTCCCCATTCCCTCCTCCCTTATTCTCTTTTTGTAATTAATAATTAAATAGTTGTATACAAAGCAATTATATATAAATAATATTGGAAGCATTAGATTCTTTATATTATTAAAACATTTTTCTTCTTCTTCCCAAAACAAATCATCAATATCTCCCTCGCTCAATTCAAAGGTAATTTCTCCAGATGCCTTCTTTAGGTCTTGTATTTCTTTCTGTTTGAGACAAGGGGGAGAGAAAAATATGAATGATATATTTATGGTGCACCCATTATAAACGGTGTATCCCACACACATACACATACATACACATACACACACATACACACACACATACATACATACACACACACATACATACATACACACATACACACATACACATACACACACATACATACATACACACACATACATACATACATACATACATACATACACACATACACACATACACATACATACACACATACATACATACATACATACACACATACACACATACACACATACACACATATACACACACATACATACATACATACACACACATACACACATACACACATACACACATACACACACATACATACACATACATACACACATACACACATACACACATATACATACATACATACATACACACATACACACATACACACACACACATACATACATACACACACATACATACATACACACATACACACATACACATACATACACACACATACATACATACATACACACATACACACATACACACATACACACATACACACACATACATACATACACACATACACACATACACATACATACACACATACACACATACACACATATTCATACATACACACATACACACATACACACATACACACATACACACATACACACATACACATACATACACACACATACATACACACATACACACATACACACATACACACATACACACATACACATACCTCTAAAAAATCGAGCTTTGAGTTCAAGTGGTCGAGATAAAAATTTAGGGTATCACACTCATAGGTGTGGTCATCGATGTCAACAGGTGTTGTATTCTGTTAGAAAAGAAAGAAAGAAAAAACGTTAATAATTTCTCCTAAAAGATACATTGTATGTATACACAATGATACACAATACACAAAAGATACACAATGAATAAATAAATGTCAGCTCCCATTTAATGGTGCCATCAGAGAAATGAATAATGAATTACCTGAGACAAACTCCGATGGTGGTTATCTTCTAAGAACGGTGAAACATTTAATTTGTTCCAACCCGTGTTCAATTCGTTGTAAACCTCTTGTGGAACAACTTGAAACTCTGCCAAGACCAGGTCATTTTGAAAACCTGAATTGCTGTAATAAAAAAAAATATCATGAGTCATATAAATTTAAAATTAATCACATACAAAGCTCACATTAACAGTTTAATTCTGAATGAAACTTACCTTGGCGAGTATTCTTCATCACAGTAGAGAGTGAAATAAGACATGTTGATGCTCATGTTCTTCGGTTCGTAATGATAAAAACAGCACGGCAACACGACTTTTATAATGTCCAAAATGTATTTTCGGGAACAGAACTCAGCTTTAACATTTCGAGGAAACAGGAAATAAGACAATGAAAAATTCCCAATGCGTCATTTCTTGTAAAGTTAAGCAACATGTCATTTCTTTCATTAATTAAAAAAAGGTTCGAGGTTTAAGAATGACATCCTTAATGAATGTGAAAAATTTTTGAGTTGTTAGGATCATTGTTAGGATCATAAAGAAATATTTGTAGGATCGATGTTTGAGTGGGTCAAAGATGATTCACCAGATGATATTAAGAGTAAAAGGTTAAAAGGTCCATAAGGTCAGAAGGATCACAGGTTCACACAGAAGGACCATTGTTTAAGTGGTCTAATGAATAAGGATAACATGTCAAAAGGTTAGAAGGTTCGTAAAGAACAGGGTGAGAGAAATAGAGGTCTTTAGGGGCAATGAGGGAATGTAAAAATTAACATGTAAGTGAATGGGGATTTGGGGTGTCCCAGAACCAACATTATTACACTACTTCGCTCTAACCGCTAACCCGGTTACCGTCGATGCCTCACCTGCATGCTCACATGCATACGCTACCCCTTTCTTGCTCATACATCCAGCTGTTCCCATGCTCCTCGTCATTGCACCTTCTCTAACACACCCAGGTACACTCATTCCGCTCACAGACTTGGTCACACACCTGACCACCGAACACCTTTGCACACACTCGTCGCTTGCACACCTCACCAACACACCTCTTCGCGCCCCCTTCTCGGTCACCTCCTCTGTGACAATCACAGGTGTGCTCTCACTCGCACACCCAACCACGTGCCTCACTACTAATTCCAGCGTGCATTCCCATACACGCTCTACCATTCCAGGTGTGCTTCCTTCCATTCCAGGTGTACATCCTCTCTCACCTGTCACAACCAACTCACGCTCCGTGTCACTCTCACTACTTTCACCTCCACTCTTGACAGCGCACTCACCCTTACTCTTGACAGCGCACTCTTTCCTCATGCACCCGTCCGTTACACACCTTTCTCGTGCACACTCTTGCGCACACTCTCCCGTTACACCCTCTGTAACACCACAGGCATGCATTCTCCCTCACTCTTGACAGCGCACTCTTTCCCCATGCACCCGTCCGTTACACACCTTTCCCGCGCATCCTCTTGTGCACACTCTTTCGTTACTTCCTCCGTAACACTCACCACAGGCGTGCATGCTTCCGTTACATCCTCTGTAACACTTCTCACTACGCGCTTCCATGTGCTCCCTCGCACACGCGCTACGACCGACTCACTCTCGACAGCACACTCACTCCTCGGCATGCACTTTTTCCTCACACACCCCATGGTCGGACATTCTCGCACACCTCTTTTTTCGCACACCGTACCTGTCGCACACTTCACCAACGGCCCGGCCTCTCACGAACACCCGGATCCAAATCAACCCCCAAGCCTACTGAAGCTTTCCTCACATCATATACATTTCCACGTATATCGCCACTCACCTTGGCACCTCGTCTCCGCACCTCCTTCACCACCTGCAAACTCTTTATTTGGTTAGCGAGCACATCATCATGATTTGAGCACCAACCTTGAACATATTCCATCACCTCCTCCTTTATCTCCCTCTTCGTTTCTGTCCGTCCCTTCTTAATTTCACTCACCTCTTCTTCCACTTCCTCTAATTTTTGCTTCACCTCTTTTATTTCTTGGTGCGTCTCCTCAAGTTCATCCTCTAAGGCTACCTTGACCGTTTCTATGTGCGTCCTCACCTCTCGGTCCTTCGTCTCCATTACTTCTGTCACCTCTTCCAACCTCGTTGTCAGTCCCTCACGTACCATCTGACATTGCCTCTGTGTCGCTATTAAGTCATTTTTAATGTCGTTTTGTGTCGCTTTTAACCCTCCTAGTACCGCAGTGTTCCTTTGAACCTGCTCCGTTAGTTCTTTTTGTCCCTCCGTCAGCTGTTCCACCTCCTCCATCAGATCTTCTATTCCCCCTTGTAACTTTGCCGTCCTATTTCTCACCTCTTTCTCGATACGCTTTTCGCCTCGCTTTACCTCCTCGCATACCGCCGAGACCTCCTCACCTACACCTCGTCGTATCTCCTCTTTCATCTCCTCCCTCTCTTTTGTAGATGCCGCCCTCATCTGTCCCAATTCATCCCTCTGAGCATCCAGTTTGGTTTCTACCCCGATTTTCACCTCCTCTATCTGCTCTCCCATTTGTTTAATTTCTCGGGCGGATTGCTCCCCTATCTCCCGCTATTTGTCTTCCATCCTATTTTCTAACCCCATTAACACGTTTTTCGCCCCCTCTAACTGATTCTCCTGGGCAGCCATTCTATTTTCCACCCCCATTAACCCATTCTTTACCTCTTTTATCCCATTGTCTAACCCCTCAAATTTTTGGTCTAATCCGTTAAAATTATTGTCTAGCCCCTCAAATTTAGCTTCTCGCCGTTCCCCCATTTCTCCCATTTTGCCCCCCATTTCACCCCCCAATCACTCACTATCAGCCCTCACTTCGTCCCTCATTCGCTCACTATCAGCCCTCACTTCGTCCCTCATTCGCTCACTATCAGCCCTTGCTTCGTCCCTCATTACCCCCATACTGTTTTTCAAACCTCCAATTTGGTCTCCCATTTTGGCTTCTAGCCTGTCCATAAGGGCCCCCATTTGTAACATAAAAAGGTCCGAATCCCCCAGCGGCGCTGCTACGGTCACGGGCACGGCTAGATTTGGTGCCGCTGTAACCACGTGCGCAAAGGCGCCATTTTGTGCGCCTGAAACCTCGTGCGCGAGAGCGCCATTTTTTGCACCTGATACCCCCTCAACCACATCCTCCATATACATTTCCCCGAGGTCCTGGGTCGATTCCACCCCGTCTATCTCTCCCACCGGCATCCCGTCGCCTTGACCAGCCATGGCGCGATTTCAAAATTCGGGTTTTCCTTTAAAAACAAAACAATTTCCAGCAGCTTGTAATTTTGGGCGCGTTAAGCGCGCTTCGGGCCTCGTATCTCACTCCCCAACACCAATTTGTTACGGTCAATAACACAATTGGTGTTCCAAAATTTGGGCTAAATAAATTTAGTCCCAGGTTCGAATCCCAACTCCTGACTACCAATTTGTTACGGTCCGCGGATTAGGATGTTATTTTTACCGAGCGGAGGTATAACCGCGGCCGAACTGTTCTTCCCCGATTCACCCGATTTACCCAAACGTTGGCCATATCGCGCCACAGCTACTCAATCTGGAAAACTCTAAAGCGACCGAATGCAAAGAGGAAGAAGACGTACAGAAGAGTAACGGGATTTATTACTATTTACACACTTAAGCAAAAAGAGCAGTCACGATTATGTACAGGGACATGAGACGCAGGTGACACAGTGAATTCCTTATACAAGGTTAATTACCTACCCAGGACAGAACAAACAAAGACGACTCACACGGGGAATTGCAGAGTGGATTGGCTGGAAGGAGGTGTGTGGCTGGAGGGGGAGGACGGCACGGAGCTGGCTGGAGCTTGATCCCGCACGGGACGTCGGGCTGGACCTCGACGGCCGCTGATGCCACCGATCCTGTCATGTGCGCGGGATCACGGGTCGGATCACGGGTCGGATCACGGGTCAGATCACGGTCGGAGCCGACGCGCTGGTGGGGGGTCTGGCATGACGGGTTCTCTCCTCTCTCTTTCTTTTGTCCAACCACTCTTTCTCCAACGCAACCACTCAACGCAACCACTGACCACCCCTGACGACCAACTCAGCTCTTGTCATGGACCTCTCTTTTCAGACTCATCTCCTTGTCTCTGTAAAAGCGCATCTGCCTTGGGGAACGCCCCCCCGGCGGGTTATATAGGCCCCGCCCCTCAACCTTTGCAAACCTCCCCCAAACGCTCTTCCTCCGCCCTCTCAAACCAAACCCCTCGTGCTCGGTTGGTTGTTCGGGGCTGGCTCACTCCTCCCCTCTATGACGAGGTGGAGACACGCCCTTCTTTCCCAACCCTGCCTCGTGGCCAATGGTGGTTGAAGAAAACCGCCCAAAATGCAGTTGGCCATTGAAATGAAATGAAAGGGGATCTACTCTTATTTCACTTGGTGCAATGGAGTATTTAAATTAATGGGAGACACGGCCTTACCCTAAGACACATAATAAGATATAAGCTACTGAACAAGGGTTTTATCGGGTCCTGCAATGTGGTGTTTATGGAATAACTACCGAGACGCCCTTTTTATCTTTACACTACGGAGGTATTTACAAGGAATCATTACATTTTACAGAGGGTGATATTTACAACAATTTACTATACAATTAAAAAAAAAAAAACATTCTCATATCCACAACAATATCATTTAATGAATTGTAAAGGTCAATGGGAAAATTTTCCTTTTCTTCATCATTATAGTAAATGTGTTGAAATAAATCCTTTTCTTTAAATATTTCATCAAATTCTTTATTGGTATTAATACGAGTTGTTATTTCTTCTTCACTAATACTTGCATCTCTGCTTTTCATACGTTTGCGTTGTCTCCTCATCGATATCAAAACCGAATGATAAAATCTTAACTCCATTACCACACAATTGTTTAATAATTTGTCTCATTCCTTCAGGATTAGTTTCTAAAATCCCAAGACCATTAGATTTTACTTTATTTAACTTACTCTTACAATGTGAATATTTTGTCGAACCAAGAGAGACCTCCTCAAATATTTGACCTTCGTTCCTCAATCGCATATGTTCCTCCATTGCAATGTAGTAATAATCTTTCCCTTCTACTTCTCCTGGTCGCTTTGCTCTGGTTGTAGTACTCACAAAACGAATCATAGGGTGTTTTAAAAAAAAACTTACAATCTTTTCATTTTTACTATTCAAGAGTTTAGATTTATGAAAGTTCTTTCCTGAAGCAGATTTACCCACAAGATTAATAATAATAGTTATCATTTATGTGTGTAAAATATCAGTTAGTATCTCATCTTGTTTCACAACAATATATTTATATTTTCCAATCGTGTGTTTCATATAATTTTCAACTTCGTTTTTACTACATAACGTAGAGCAATTATCTCTCCAAAAATTATTTACATCTATTGAATTTAACTTAAATAAAATAAAAGTATTGGCATTGTTTCTTATTGAGCATCGAGGGAGTTGAAAATATGACTAAGATAAATACAATTACAAGAAGAATGTCTCCCTCTTGTATAGTAGCTATCCATTACTGTTTGGTTTCTCTCATTAACACAATCATCAAAGATGACGAGGTTCTTTTTTGATTTATCTAAATCTTGAGGTGAAGGTATATCATCCGTTTTATCACTGAGAATACAAGTTATGGGTTTTGGTTTCGGTTTCTGTGTATCACAAAATAGTTGGATTATATCCTCAATGTTAAAATCATTTAGTTTGTTTTGAAGTTTAAATAAACCGATAATGTCTTCCTTTTTAAGACCCGCATTAAAACCTTGTGAGAGTAGTTGATACTCGGGTTGAAAACTTGACTTTGTAAAAATTATTAAATTATCATAATCTAAAAAATTAGGACGAAGGAGCATCTTTAAAAGCAAACAGGTTTTTCCACATCCGCTTGAACCAACTATTGACATCTCAATGAATTTGGAAGATTTTCATGGTTGTTAAATTTTATCTTGTTTTCCCAAACGTGTAAAAAATCATTCATTTATATATTTGGAAAACAAGTCATCTAACTTTTTTTGAGCTAGTTTAGAAACTCTATATTTTATCCTGAGTTCAGGTTTAATTTCAAAATAATTCATTATTTTATTTATATAGTATCTTGTATTAACATTTCCATTAACATTATTTTGAATAATAAATATCATTAAACCCTTATACATTTCCTCAATACAAAGAGTCTCTTCCCTTGAAAGAAATAGTGTATTATCATCACAATACTTAACATTCATCTCTCTTATTAATCTTGTCAAGTAATTCATTTTTGGTTCAAATTTAAAAGAGTTATATATTTTTTTATTTTTTTTATTATCATTAATTAAAATTAAATCACAGAAAATACATTGTTTATATGAACCCTCATTATTAAGCCCTATTCTATCACAAGCCGGACAATTCTCTAATTTATCATATGGAGAGTCTGGAAATTCTAAATATCCTTCTATCATATTTATATAGTAAATTTTTACTTAAACTAAACGCAAGTTTATTAGCTAATAAATACAATGTTTCAAAACACAAAAGACAAATTTCAATCAATCTCTACTTTGGTACCAGCAGAAAAATATGTCAAAGATGTTAAATTGAACAAAGATAAATATGGAAATTTTTGGATTAAACCTATAATGGAGAATAACATGTGTCCTTTTATTAAATTTACGGGACAAGCTATGTTAATTAATAACTCTATTAAAGTAAATTTGACAAAAGTTTCTCCACTACTACTGGCAATTTACTCAAAGCTTGAAAAGATCATTGATAAAGAAGCTTTGAAAATGAATGATAAGACCATCAACGATTCTAGAGGAAACATTTGTATATTCTTTAATAGACCCAAAGATGTGGGTGAAATTAATAAAATGAATATTAGTGGTGAACTATCATTCCGTACCCTGATTATTAGAGATTATTTGAAAATAACATTTAATGTAAAAAATATTGTGGTTATTAGTTCTAACTAGGGCATGCCCGTAATATATATATATCTAAAATTATATCCCCCCCCTCTATTTACATGAAATGGTTTGGTCCATTCGCAAAGCCAAAGCGAACGGCTTGCGAGTACGGTGACAATCCCCCCCCTCTATTTACATGCAATGGTTTGGTCCAAAGCGAACGGCTTGCGAGTACGGTGACAATCCCCCCCCCTCTATTTACATGAAATGGTTTGGTCCAAAGCGAACGGCTTGCGAGTACGGTGACAATCCCCCCCCCTCTATTTACATGAAATGGTTTGGTCCAAAGCGAACGGCTTGCGAGTACGGTGACAATCCCCCCCCCCTCTATTTACATGAAATGGTTTGGTCCAAAGCGAACGGCTTGCGAGTACGGTGACAATCCCCCCCCCCCCCCCCTCTATTTACATGAAATGGTTTGGTCCAAAGCTAACGGCTTGCGGAGTTTGGTAAAGAAATCGCCATATCGTGCACAAACGCGCAGGAAAGCGAAAGAATCGCAAATTAGTTTTAATTAGTTTTAAAACATAATTTAACGCCCGAGCGAGTTTAACGCAATCGCAAATCGCATCGCAAAGCGAAAGAATCGCAAATTAGTTTTAATTAGTTTTAAAACATAGTTTAACGCCAACATAGCGCCAACATAGTTTGCCGACGGGAAATAAATGAATACGCTCTCAAATGTGCCGTCCGAGGCAGAGTCTGTTCGCCACGTTCGGCACACGTGATAGCTCGCTGCTCTCTGATTGGTTGAATCGTTTTTTGGACATAGCTCGGTATCTACTTCTCCGATTAATTTAAAACCTTGAAAAGGCACATCCTCGGGTCCCCAGCAATATACCTGGCAAGTTTCAAGTATATCGGACCGGTAGTTGTCGAGAAACAGCGGTCACATACAGACACACACACACACACACACACACACAGAGATTGCTGGAATTATAGATAGATGAAAGAAAATATATAGATATTGATGGAAGTTTAATGGTATGTAAATGAGTGATATTGACATTCAATACTCTGAGAGTCTAGGATCTGAATATGATACTGAGAGTCTAGGATCTAAAGATAGTTATGATACTAATAGTTTGTGTTCAAATGATAGTTATGAGAGTAGTTTTATTGATGATGATAGCTGTGAATCAATGAGTGATAGTGATAGTGATAGTGATTTTAGTGATGATAATTCAGTGTACACAAATGATACTGTGTTCTCATTGAACTTAGATGATAGTGATGATGATGATTTTAGTGTTGAATTTTGTGATTAAAAAGCGCTTTACTTTTAGTATACCTGTAAAAAGGTGTTTTACTTCAAGTATAGTTTCATATATGAAAAGCCTGTAAAAAGGCACTTTCTTCAAAGCACAGTTTCTTCTATAAGTGTTTTACTTTAAGCACAGTTTCATCTTTAAAAAGGCACTTTGTTTTAAGTATAATTTTACTATATAAATATGATCAAAGCAATGTATTGCGATGTTTGTGAACAAGAATATAAACAATACAAAAGACACCTTAAAACTAACAAACACACATTTAATCTACTTCACCTACTAGCTCCTATTCAGAAGGAAACAAAACACTGTTCTGTCTGTCATAAAAATATCCTCAAGAAAGGCTTCGAAATACATCTTAAAACAAATCTACATTCATCAAAATTTATCACAACTCAAAACTCAGATGGCGCATTCAAAGGACATATTAAAATAAGAGTCTTTAACTTCAAACCTCCTGAACCAGAGTCTATAGTTGATGCTGTAGAAATAGTTAAACCTGCTGTTCAAACGTTGATTGAAAAAACACTAAAATAAATGAAACCACTTAAATTTTATATGGGAGTAAAATTAGAAATGACAAAGGATGAAGGAGTTATAGATACACCATACATGAGAACCGAGCCACACTTTATATCTTCATATCAAGATCTTAAAACATCAGGAGTCTATGATGAACTTATTAAACAAGAGCAAGATGTGGATAATTCAATCGTAGGAAGTGGATTCAATATAGGAAAAATTATTTACATAGACATTCATATTCTTAAATCAGATCCTCTAAAAGCTTCCTCTTACATTGATTTACCCAGTGTTATCAAAAATAGAAAAGCAGTTATCAATATCAAAAATAAAGACAATAAATGTTTTCTCTGGTCTATTCTAGCACACTTACATCCTCCACATTTTCATGATGAAAGAGTATCTCATTATAAAAAATATGAGAATACATTAAATACGAAAGATCTAAAGTTTCCTGTGGCTTTAAATGATATTCCTAAATTTGAAAAGTTGAATAATTTATCAATTAATGTTTATGGTCTAACAGAAACAAACAACATTCAGGTTGTAAAGCTTTCTGATAATTGTAAACAAACTCTTATTAATCTTCTATATTTTAATTCAGAGGAAAATTCACATTATACATACATCAAAGATATTGCTAAATTAATAAAACCACAAGTATGTAAAAGAACAAATAAAATATATATTTGTTTGCGTTGTCTTAACTTCTTCCATACACAAGAAAGATTAGATAAACATTCAAATTATTGTGGTGAACATAAATCAACGGTAATCAATATGCCTAATGAAGGCTCAAAGATCACATTCAAAGATGAAAAGAAAACAATAAAACATCCATTTGTTATATATGCTGATTTTGAAAGTATTCCAGAAAAAATTGATACTGCTTCTCCAGATCCAAAAGAATCATACACAAATAAATATCAAAAACATACTCCTTGTGGTTTTTGTTATTATATCAAATCATCCGTTGGTGATGAATATAACAAGGTAGAGGTGTATAGAGGCTCAAATACCCCAGAGGAGTTTGTGAAACGACTAGAAAAAGACTGTGTCCGATTAACCAAGATAATGAGAGAAACCAATAAACCAATGTCCTTGACGAGTGAGGAGAAAATAGAATTTAGAAAAAACAATGTCTGTCATATTTGTGAGGAAAAATTTGGTAAAGGTTTAAAGGTTAGAGATCATTGTCATCTCACTGGTAAATATAGAGGTCCGGCTCATCAAAGTTGTAATATTAATTATAAACTCCCCTCTTTCATTCCTGTCTTTCTTCCTAACAATGCTCATTATGATACGCATCTATTTATTGATGAACTTTCAAAGACATCTGGACACATTTCAGCAATTCCTAACATGGATCAGAAATACATTTCATTCACAAAAACAATTCACACATCTCCTATTACTCATATCAGATTTCTTGATACATTTAAATTCATGGCAAGTCCATTGGCTAACTTGGTTCAAAATCTGAAAGAGTTTCCATGTCTTTCAGAGTATTTTTCAGATAAAGATTTTCTAACACAAAAGGGAATTTACCCATATGACTATCTGGACTCATTTGAGAGATTCAATGAAACACAACTTCCTTTGAAAGAAAATTTCTATAACAAATTAAACAGTCATATATCTGATAAAGATTATGTACACGCACAAAATGTTTGGGAAAAATATAACATCAAGAATCTTGGCGAGTATCACGATTTGTATCTCAAAACGGATGTGCTTTTATTGGCTGATGTATTTGAAGCCTTTATAGGCCATCAGCCAGACCCCCAAAATAGGGTCCATTGGTACCAAAATGAGGGAGTAAGCCTAATTTTGATTTTTGGATAGGTCTTTACCCCTAGAATATGAAAATATGTGATAGCAAATTCAACCATGTAGCTAAATGGGTGTTATCACCTCATTTTCAAAATGGCCGCCAAAATGCATGTTTTTCTATTAAAAACACCATGTTTCATATTCTTGTAGGAATTTGTAACAAATAGCATTGCGTGTTGAGATGTTTAAGACTTTAGAACTCTCTTAAAGTATGAAATACATCATCTGAACTTTAATCCAAGAAGATAGAATCCAATATGGCACCCAATTTCACAAAATGGCTGCCATCATAGCAACAACTTTATGCACAAAATATGCACGAAAATAACTGGCATTCAGTAGATTTGCAAGTATACACATGGAAAAAAGTATCGCACCACCACGTATTTCCGACATAGTGGAAATGTATCAATGAATTTTTGCATCTTTTTGTTGCGGTGTAGGGTAATCTTGTGCAACATTTTGTCCAGATGTTGGAACGCAATGAAGAGAACAAAATTGGGTGACACATTCCTGCCTGTCCTTCCCATCATTTGTTTGCTGATACTTTCTTATCAAACGACTAATACTGGTATGGTGATGTCCCAATTGGTTAGCAATCTGTCTCATGGAATTGCCAGCAGTCCACATACCAATGGCCTGCCATCTTTCAGCTGTTGTTAGCTGCGGAGGTCCCATTTTGACGTGCTGTTTGAGATGAAGTTTCAACACAACTTTATCTTTCAATTTTACTGGTGGAATGACTTCTCCCTATACCTGTGTTTAGAGCATGCTGAAGCTAACAGTTGAATATATAGCCACAATGTTAGTTGAAGAGCGACTGACCCTCAGTGGAGCTGTAGAGAGATGCGAGTCTTGGAGTCTTAGCCTATACTGAGTTTTGGTCTAGTTCACCTCAGTTGCCAGTGTGCGTATGATCTTGATGTTGCCAGTGAGAGTTTTAACTGCGTACGAAAGCATCATGTTTTGGTGGTTGGTGCTTTCCACGTGTCACAGCATATATCATGTCCTGACTAAATGACTGGACCAGGGTGGTTATCCTAGATGATTGAACCTTACTTGTCGGGTCTCCAGTTAGCAGCCCAATGAGAAACCGCTCCAGCTCATATGGAATAGGTGTTACATCCTCAGCATCTGATGGATGGTATGGCCAGGGTGTGGGTTTCATGTCGTCTTTGATTTTTGTACGAATTGTCGCTGATGTTTGATCTATGATCTTGTTGGAGTCTTTCACTTTGTTTTTCCATATTTTGAGTTCCCTTTGCAGACATTGATTTTGCAAGACAGCATCTTCCAATGATACATTGTCTGGTACCATCACCAACTTTCCCTTGTCATCTGGAAATATCTTCACCGAACTCCCCAGCTCATATTCAAGCGTTCTATGAACATGTTTCTTTGTGGACTGCGTTAGACAATCAATCCCATCAGACAGCATGTATTCTTCTAATTTAGCAGTGAGTGACATGACTGGTATGATGGTCTTGTTTGGGATTACGTCTGTTCTGATATAGGTGAGAAGTTTTGCATATGCTTCTTTCTCGATCCTCTGATACTGTGCAAAATCATCTGTGTCATCGGGTCCATCTGCACCTTCAACCTCAGGCTGTATACATTCTCTGTTGTAATTCCTGTAGCATGAGAAATGGTAACACGCTTCTGCTGCCACAATATCTCTACTGGTAAGCGCTATCATATCCTTGTCATTTTTCTTTATTGCACATTCTCTCAATCTTTCATCTGCTCTGAGTTGAACAACTTGTGAAAGTTTTTCACGTGTATGAGACCCCTTCACATACTTGTCTCTGCGACAGAAGATGCACTCCGTATCATACACTCTTTTCTCTACTGATGATCTCCTACATGGCCTTTTGGGAGCGCTGCTACCTCCTGCTTCAGATTCAGTGTCTTCATTGGCTTTCCTCTTTAGCATGTTTAAATCTCGTTTCATGGTGAACAGGCTCATACATTTTCGGTGGTAGAATATTTCTGGCACTTCATTGCCCTCAAGCCCCTCGGCAATATTGATGATATGTTCATGGTTCCTAACCTTAGCCGCTTCCAGTAATGTCAACCAAGATGTGAAGTTTTGTGGGCTCACCAGATGATCATCGTCATCCGATCTTGTCATGTGTATAACGCATTCTTTGCTTTCTGTGGCGCTGTTCATTTTGGAAAATTAGTAGACCTCATCACTTGGTGTGTACTATTATTTCTATTCTAATCGTATAGCATCTACTTTCTATCTACTCCGTTGCTCGTTGCTCCGACCACCGTTCCTACAGAAAAAAAAGCAAACAAAACAACAACAACGTTAAATTTTGTATGTAAAGTGGTGGCCATTTTGGACGCCATATTGGATTTATAGTTCTCATGAATATCTAATGACATTTAGAAAGTTGTAAAATCATTTCTAACCCCTAAAACCAGGTATAAGATACCCAAATTTGGGGTATAGGGTGAATAGTGAAAAAAACACTACATTGACCATTGATATTTTGAGAAATTTGGTGGCCATTTTGAAAATGGGTGATAACACACATTTAGCTACATCGTTGAATTTGCTATCACATATTTTCTTATTCTAGAGGTAAAAACCTTGTCAAAAATCATTATTAGCCTTACTCCCTCAATTTGGTACCGGTTGACCCCCCTAGCTGATAGCCTATTAGATCTGTTTGTCGCACTGGATATGGATTGGATCCTGCTCACTACTACACAGCACCTGGATTGGCTTGGAGCGCGATGTTGAAAATGACAAAACAAGATTTGGATTGGATAACCGATGTTGATATGCTTTTGATGATTGAAAAGGCAAAAAGAGGTGGAATTTCACAAGTATGCTCGAGCAGATACGCAAAAGCAAATAACAAATATCTTCCAAATTATGATTCAACGAAAGAGAGTTCTTACTTGATGTTCTATGACGCAAACAACTTGTATGGCTGGGCAATGTCTCAAGCTCTTCCTTATGGAAAACCTAGATGGGTAAAGGAAAAAGTCTACAAAAAGGTTTAACAAGATGTATGTATCTCTACACAAAAAGAATTGGATGATTCAAAGGTTGGTTATTATTTTGAGGTCGATTTAAAATATCCTGAAGAACTTCATATCAAACATAAAGATCTTCCATTTGCTTGTGAGAAAGAAAGTCCAAAGAAAGAATGGTTGAGTGATTATCAACGATCGTTTGATATAGGTGAATCAACAGAAAATTACTTACTACATTATATAACAAGAAAAATTATGTTCTACACCAAAGAAATTTGCGACAATATTTATCAAAAGGTCTAAGAGTAGAGAAGATCCATAGGGTTATAAAGTTCAATCAAAGTCATTGGCTGAAGGAGTACATTGATTTTAATACACAAAGAAGAACAGAGTCAAAAACAGATTTTGAGAAAGACTTTTATAAATTGATGAATAATGCGGTCTTTGGTAAGACCATGGAGAATGTGAGGAAAAGATAAAATATCAGACTATCAACATCTTGGGAACAAGCATCAAAATTAATTAATAGACCGAGTTTTATAAGAGCCGAGGTCTTTACTGAGAACTTTTGTGCGATCCATTTGGTTAAAGAGTATTGAAATGGACAAACCTATTTATATTGGAACATCAATTCTTGATTTATCAAAGTCATTAATGTATGATTACTTTTATAATAACTTGAGGAAGAAATATCAAAATGATGTTAATCTACTTTATATGGATACAGATAGTTTTATTTTGAAAATTAATACTGATTATGTTTATTCAGACATGAAAAAGGACATTAATATGTATGACACTACTAATTACAGTTCAGAGAGTGAGTTGTTCTCTTCTAAAAATAAAAAGGTGATTGGAAAGTTCAAGGATGAATTAGGAGGAAATGTTATGAGTGAATTTGTGGGATTGAGGTCCAAGGCTTATGCTTATAAATACATTGTGAATAATGTTGAAAAGACTGATAAGAAGTTAAAAGGTGTAAAGAAAAATGTTATTAAAGAAACAATAAACTTTAAGGATTATTATAACTGTTTAACAACAAAGAAAGAAGAGTTTAGAAAGATTAATGGAATAAGAAGTTATATCAATTATATACAGAAGAGATAAATAAGAAAGCATTGGGGGCTTTTGATGATAAGAGGTTTATTTTAGAAAATTGAATTGATAGTCTCCCTTATGGTTATAAGTGTTAAAATATATATAAGTGATAAGTTAAAAAGGGGGTTAGGGATTTTAACGGGCTACCGCCACCTTTTTTTACTATTATATAAATGATAGAACCAAGTATCAACCAGACTAAAGAGTGGAGGTGTAATCAACCTTGGTATAAAAATGGAAAACATAATGAATATGAAAAATATCAAATAGGTATAATTGAAAAGGCAACTGGTAAAAAAGTTCACAAAACAAATAAGAGAATTAATTTAAATACCGGCGAGTTGGGTAAAAAAGATGGAAATATTTTTGAGTGGACAGAAAACTTTGATGGTTGTCAGGAAAATATATACTTTAATTTTAAAATGGTGTGTGGCACAGGAGGTGCTCAAACAAGAACATTAAGGGAGGTTTATCATTTTATCTTAACTCAGTTAAAATATCTTAAGAAAGAACCAAACTCAAACATCTTTTTTGTTGATGTATTAGATTGGGATGGTAGTGGTAAGAGAATTAAATTATTTCCCACACATAAACAAATATTTGTAGGATCATTGTTTCAGTGGTCCACTAAACAACAATGATCATTGATAGTAAGAGTAAAAGGCCCATAAGACCAAGGGGGGAAGGAATAGAGGTGTTAAGGGGAAATGAAGAAAAGTGATGGTGAGAGAAAAATTTACATGTAGGTGAATGGAGATTTGGGGCTGTCCCAGGAACAACATTTATCATCTCATCTCATTAATCCTTTGTGTGCGGCATCTTGTTTGTTCGTTTTCAAAATTTTCATTTAAAAACTACTTTAAAAAAAAATCTATTTTAAGAGTATGAAAACCTCTGCATGTGACACAAGATGCCTGCATTTAATAAAAGTTACTTTTTCCAGATTTCTTTGTGAAAGTGGAAGTGAAAGCTGAGCATGACATTGATGTACACCTGGATCGACCCGGACCCAAAGATGCCAAAGATTCTTTCCTCAAGAACCATCCTCATGAAGGTTTCTGTCAATGTCGATACATTTTGATTCAAACAGTTTGATGATGAACTCTGGTGTTAAGAAAAAAAACATGACGTTATGATTTCATTGCTTTGAGAAATAACCACGATGGTAAATCAATTTCTCAAACATCAATTATCACCTTTATCATTATATATAAAATATTTTAACCAACAATAATATACCTTGTTGTATCCTATTTCTTAATTTGTACTATCGTCAATTCCGATTTAATATTAATTGGACACCATTTATTAGCACCTATTATTATTTCACTAGTGGGGTCACACATGGGAATCCCATGGGCATGGACGTGTGTGACATTTGGACATATTGAGTTAGATGCTGCATCTGCACATTCAGTTTTACAAAATGATTCCTGGCAATTAATCAGATCCACAAATGATGTAATCTACACAATGTATTTACTTCATGCATGTGTGTGCACATCGGAAATACAGTTTGAAATATGTAATTACATCTCATGTAAAATGTGGCTTCAAGAGCTCAAATCCTTTATTTCCCCGCCCCCATCCCTCCCACATCATGCACACTGCACCGGGGAGTGGGTCACACACGGGGGAGAGTGGGTCACACATGGGGTAGAGTGGGTCACACACGGGGGAGAGTGTGGGTCACTTTACTCATCTCTCCTCATTCTTTTCCAACTCCTCACCCCTCCCCTCCTCCCCCAGTCTTATCTCCCCCTCCCCCAGTCTCCTCTCCCCCTCCCCAGTCTCCTTTCTCCCTTACCCAGTCTCCTCTCCCCCTCCCCCAGTCTCCTCTCCCCCTCCCCCAGTCTCCTCTCCCCCTCCCCCAGTCTCCTCTCCCCCTCCCCCAGTCTCCTCTCCCCCTTCCCCAGTCTCCTCTCCCCCTTCCCCAGTCTCCTCTCCCGTTCCCCCAGTCTCCTCTCCCCCCTCCCCCAGTCTCCTCTCCCGTTCCCCCAGTCTCCTCTCCCCCTCTCCCAGTCTTCTCTCCCCCTCCCCAATCTCCTCTCCCCCCTCACTCCGGCAGTTGTTCCAATCGAGCAGGTACGGCAAATATTAGAGGTAATTGAACTTTTCTCTTGGAGCAACACGGTGTAAATCTGCCCCCTTGCCCTGTTCATCCATTCGTGAATTGTTTTGCAGAACAGTACACGCATGGTGACGTCATCGTAATTGGCACCGCAATGATTATCTTCAACATTATTATCCGTTACTTCATCCGGATTCATTACAGTTGCTCTTGTATATGTTTGCTGAACACACATTACCTTCCAATGTCTTTGTTGCTCAGCATCCCGTGCAAGTCTGCATACCTCCGCCAGGCTGAACAATTTAAGTTTTGGATCCCACTTTCAGGTCAGATCTGGATCCGAACCTGACCCAAAATTGAATTTGGCTTGTTCTTGTCACCTAACCAATACATCCACCTAGTTTATGTCGAAAATCGTCCACAACTTTAAATATCTTGCTGCATATATATAGTGTTGCGGTTTTGAGTTTTGTACAATAAAGGTTTAATTTCCCCCTCATAGTTTAGTCACACAACAACATGTAGCCTCGCGATAGTTCAGTTATATCTCTTCGTATTTGTGAGCATAGTCCTTTTCCTGTGTTAGTTTTGCGTTGAGTAGAATAATGAGAGTTAGGTCCTTTTTATGGTTTCATTGCATTATGCCACCTAGCCTGGTGTTGGCTTAGCGATTGGGGTGCCAACTTGGGATCCTCGGATCCTGGGTTTGAATCCCGGTCGATCGCTGAATTAACGCCAGGGGGGTTGACTCAGCCTGTCATCCTTCTGAGGTCGGCAAATTGAGTACCAGCTTGCTGGGATGAATGATCACGGTGTGTACCCCGGTTTAGAATAGGCACACCATATCCCTGCGCATCGTAAGAGCGTGACCAAGGTTTGGCGACAGGAAGGGCATCCGGCCATAAAAACATTGCCTCAAAACAGGGAACCATGATTGTCATGGGGCCCGCAAGGCTAACCCCTACTCTAGCGGGGAAAAATGGCCTTAAAAACGATCATTCATTCATTCATTGCCTTATGCTGCCTCCATTGCCTTATGCCTCTTTATGCTGCCTTTGGCTTTTTGGCGCTGGGTTAACACGAGGCAGGCCTGGCAGGTAGGGTCGGGACCGAATGAGGGCGGCGAAGAAACTGACGGTAAGCGCAAGCCGCCAATCAGGGTTCAAGGGGAGTGGCTGCGGCAATGCGTCACAGGGCGTGGTTGGAACGTTCGAGAGGGCTCAGGGCGTGGCAATAAAACTCGTCGCGCAAAGCCCCCTACAGAGTTAGCAGTTGAGTGAGTGGAGTTCGGGCAGTGGAGTTTGGGGAGAGGTGAGTTTGTGCATTGAGCTATTGGAGAGGCGAATATTGACCTGTGGACCCTATTTCGAGTATTGACCTTTTTGACCTATTTCGACGTTGTAAAACCCTTTAGACCTCGAGTCAATTCAGACCCGATAGACATTAAATTATGCCCTCTAAACCCCTTCGACCTTTTCTGACCCTTTCCAATTGGTGTTCCTTGTGGGGTTTTTTCACATAGCAGGTGTATGCGTTTAGTGCTGTAGTACGGTGCGATGTGGTTTACCACTCGTTGCTTTTAGCTGTAGTCGTCCAACAGCTCTGCGAGCGGAAAGAAGGCCGAGTGTGTAAGCCCTTCCTTCCAGGACATAGCCTCTCCCCTTGCCAAGACTTTCAGACGACCTCCTTGTGGTGAACCACAGTAACGGTGCTCTTGAGAGTCGTGGCTAAATGTTTGGAGGATCTGCAAGGAGGTGTAGTGTGCATGACCCTCCATTGTGTGGACTTGCTGTGACTCTCACTAATCCAACCAGGGTAGGGGGAACTATTCAGCCTTGGTTGGCAATCCACCAAGGAGAATGAAACTCTGATTGCAAATCACTCTGCTGCCTTGCAGGGTGTGTCTCTTTGGACAAAGGCTAAGTCCACAGCTGATTCTGTGGTGGTGTCAGGAAGGGCATCCGGCCACAAAAGAAAACATTCCTCAAATATGCCTTTTGGCGAAGCAGCCATTCGGTGAATCACGGCTTACACATGCAAGCATGGAAACGGCTGTAACACGACGATGATGATGATGATGATGATGATGATGATGATGATGCCGATGATGTACATTTTAAACCCCCTTAGACCTTTTCAGACTTTTTGACCTTTACACCTAGACACCAGACCTTTGCCCTTTAAACCATTTATACCTTTGTTTTGCAATCAACATACTGTCGCGCGAATGCCCTCGGTTAAGACCGTGGGATCACGGATAGCCTGAACGAGCTTTAACTCCGAGGCGACGATCAATTGCGGATTTGACTATGCAAGCACTGGAGGAAGAAGGGGAAGAGGAAGAAGCGGGAATTTACCTGACGCGATCCGAGCAGTCTTCAGCCATGCAAATTAATCTCACACGAACGCGGGATTTGGAATGAAAGGGAAAATAATAGAAGGGTTTATTGAAAATAAATATCAGGACAGGGAAACGCGGTGATAAAACTAAATTCTAGGTTTGGACGTCCCCACTCACAGACTTCAGATACAACAATGGGAGATTGAATAAAATAAATGTCTCGTCGTGTTTTGGGAAATGTAGTGCATCTTATCTGTGTCTGGCAGTGTAGCGTCGGGTCGATCAGGCACTGTCCGACGCGGCTCTGGTTAGTGCGAAGCGCTCGGTCCCGTCTGCTGGCATTCCACCGGCCTCCTCATTCACCAGGCCTCTCGCGCCAAGCGAGCGAGCGTGCAATGGTCTCCGGCTGTTGCAGCCCGTGCGCTCGCCGTCCTCACATGAACGCCGGGGAAGATAATTGTCAGCGCTCCAACCGGGAACGAAAAGCAAGGGCAGAAGGGAGGTCGGGGCAGTAGCGGAGCCAAAGCGAGAAGGCCAAGGGAAGAAAAGAGAAACGGGCAAAATGCCGGCGAGCGAGTGGTTTTACTCGCGATCTTCTGATGTCAGCTCGCCTTTCCTCCAACCAGTCCATCACTTATAAGGCTAGACTACGGATTTTTATGTTAAGAAAATAGGCCTTTTATGTTTTGAAAAGCGGCTTTTTTTTTTTTTTAATGTGAAAAAATCCCGAAATATTTTTTTCCCCCGTTTTATTCATTTTTTATTATTACCAAGTTTTTCAGAAATCAGTCAAAAAAAGAACAAAAAATGGTAAGCTTTTTCCTGCACAACATTAAGCACTCTGGGCTAGCAAACAGGTAAAAAATGACGTTCAGGTACCTTTATTGCAACCGCATTGTTTGATAAGTAGAGGACTAGAAGAAATTGACAAGATCCTTTTAGGAACGGTTAAAGTAGGTGTTTGAAATCATTATCTTGGTAATGTTCTCCTTGGTGAGGCGGTGTCGGCGGTCGGTGAGGACGTTTCTGTAGACGGAGAAGGACCTTTCCACGTCGACGCTGACGATGGGGCAGTACCTCAAGAGGGGGATGTCAGCAAGCTTGACTCCAGCCGGCACACCAACCTCAGATCCGTGCTGATCTCCATCCAGGATCAAAGCCACTGTCCTCAGCACACCAATGTCGGGATTGCGCTGCAGCCCCGCCTTGAACTTGGTGAGCAGGATCTCCTTACGGCAGCCTCGGATCTTTTCGAGCTCCTCCTTGGCCTGATCAAGGAACTGGAAGGCCTTGGCCAGCTCCATGCCGGCCTCCTCCAGCTGCTTAAGGATCTTCGGGATGAACGACACGTGGGCATTTAAGAAGACCAAACTGAGCTTGATGTCCGCCTTTCCGAACAGGTCCTTGGCACTCCGGATTGCCATCGCGTCTTCATCGTTCAGCTGGTCCACAATGTCCTTGACGGCCTCGAAGTGCTCGGCGTAAAACACCGCGGCGTCGATCCACGTCCCTCACCGAGTCAGAATGGGCTCCGGGGGGAGAGAAAGATTGGGCTGCTGCTCCTTCCAAAAGACAACACGCGACGGGGCTTTGACGAACACCTTCTTCGTCGTGGCAATCAGGTCGTTGACGTCCTTGAACATTTCTCGGACTGTCTCGCAGACACGGTGGAGCGCGTGGGCAACGCAAGTCACATGCAGCAAGTCCGGGAAGAGTTCCTTCAGGGCATGGCTGGCCTTGATCATATAGGCTGCGGCGTTGCTGACGAGGACCTTGAGGCACTCCGGCTTGAAATCAGGCCAAAGATAGCGCAGCGTGTCATTGACTGCACGCACGATCTCCCCGGAGTTGGTCTTCTCCAGAAACATGCACTGGACGAGGTGGGGACGAAAGTACCCCTCCTTGGACAAGCGTCCCACGATGATGTTGGCCACATATTGACCTGCCGAATCGGTCGTCTCGTCGACGGACAGCCAGATGGGCTGCTGTCCGAGGTCGGCATGGATCCCCGCCAAGGCCTCGTCGTAGCACTTGTCGAGGTAGTGCTTTCGAATGCAGCTTTCATCGGGGATCTGGAGAGTGATGTGCTTCTCCAGGAACGACCGGAGGGCAGGGTTTTCCAATTTCGACCATGGGATGCCAGCGGCCAGCATGGCCTGGCACAGCTCCTGAGCCACGACGTCGCACTTGTGCCTCTTTCCGCCACCAAAGTCCTCCATGGTGGCTTGCGTGACCGTCCTCTTCTTCTTCAAGGCCAAATTGCTCTTGTGGCGGTCTCCTCGGACATGTTGGGCCAGCTCAGACTTCTGCTTCGCCCGGAAAGTCTTTTCACAAGCTCGACAGAAAGCCGTGTCACTCGACACGTACTTGAAGGTGGCCCCATCGCCGCCAGCGTTGAATTCCTTCAGCCACTTGTCACGAAGAGCAGCACTCATCTTGAAAGGAGACTTGTTCACACTTTGTGTACACTCTCTCACTGTAGTACACCGCCTCACTGCTGTACACGCTGGGGACGCAACGCACGCAAGTGGACGCAACGTTTTGTTTTTGAGATCGATCGCAGTTAAAAATTTCGATCGCAGTTTAAAATTTAGAAAAATTCCCTAATTTTTTTTAGCGTTGCCAGACATTTTCGACCAAAAAGGGCATTTTATTTTATTTTTCCCGAAAAAGGGCGAAATTCTTTTTTTCTCCGAAAATAGCAAAATAATTTTTTTGCGCGCAAAAAAGCCATTTTATGTGAAAAAATATTTTTTATTTTTTCACATAAAAATCCGATGTGCACTTATAACCTTCCCGAATCGTCTGATCTCCTCCGCCCCCTCCCATTGGTCGAGTGCTTGGCGCCTTGCTTATTGCTCGCCCCTTCCCCTGGCCAATCAAGAGTTCTCCTGGGCATGGCTCCCAGCCTGCCTGTGCAATGTCTGAAGGCCATGGTGTACCACTGCACGGCCACTGTCTGCTTGTCTTTCTGGATTGTTTTATTGTAAGGGAGGGGATTTAATTAATGTGGTGCACTAAGGGCCTATCTAAGTGTCTATCGGATGTATTGCCATAAGGGACACTGGGATGCTCACAAAGGGAACGACAGACAATGGAGTAAGCATATTCCCTAAGTCTACTTAACATGCCCCGCCACCTAGTGGCGGGGACGAAGATACGCACTTATTCCGACATACGGGCTACACAGAACTTATTACAGGTGAGGTTCCCTATCACGACAGCCGGACACTTACCTATGCAGATCTACCTGGATCTAGATATTCCTCTTTCCCTAATTTTCACAACAGTACTTTCATTTCGTAAATCCTTCCATTTGTTTGCCACACAAAATACACCACACAAAATACACCACACAAAAGAAGTCCTGGCAAGGGTCTGCAATGTGATTGCTCTTTCAAGTTATTACCCCACGCATGTGAAGTGAAAAACAGGGTTAAGCAATTCGTTTGTGTCCGCCTGTTCATCTTAGCAGTTTATGATCATCGGTTTATGATCGAGGAACAACTTAATTAAATCTAATGTTTCATTTTGAGCATAAATAGCAAGACAAGTCTTTCGTTTTAACATACTTGGGATTTTAAATCATCCGATTGTACATGTGCAATGTGCAGAGAGGAGTTAAATCATATTTTTACTCTGCCTGTCTGTCAGTCAAACAAAATTGAAAATCATTCCAAACAGGAAGCATGCTGTTTTGAAGGACCTTATAAAGGATACAAACAACAGGAATGAAGAAGTAATGTAATGTGTAAGATAGGGTGATGTACTGGGTAAAACGGTGGTAAAACCCAGAATTAATTAACTTTATTCGACTGTGGAAGTATAGATCTTTACTTGTAATTGGTTGAGATTGGTGAGTGAACAGGTGGTTCAGAGAATGTCAGGAATTTGGACCTCGGAAACACGAAGATAAGCAAAACCTGGAAATCGCTTGTTCACCTTCTCACGGCCCCGGGCTAGAGCACATTCCTAGGCTTTCACTATTGTGAAGCAAATGTAGGATTGGAGAAACTCCCAGCAGGAGGGGATGGTTGTCAACGCCTGGGGGGGCGAGCTGGTGCCGGTGAGGCGAGCATGGATGACCGAGTAACGTTTGCGGAGAAGGGATTAAAATTAGCGCAGGGAGGATTAACATGGCTGTGCCCATAAAAACGTGAACATTTCTTGGACTTGTCAGACTTGTCACCAGAAGCTTTGACCTACGGAACGGAACGGAACCCTGTGAAGAGCGCTGCGCAGAGGACCGGCCAACGAAGAAGAACCATCGACTTGAATTCGTTTAGTTATTATAGTTCCTTATTATTTTGAAACAAGTGACTTATTAATTATAATAAATCCTTATTTGTAAAACTGTCTCAGTCATTGGAGTCTCCTGAGTCTTCTCAACATTCTCCTACATGACCTTTACAATCTTTTTTTAATTTAAATTGAATTATGTACTTGAACACTGTGGAACAAAGTCACCTTTTAATACTCCCAATAGTATCCAGTTTTGTAGTACTTGGACATGTCAAATAGGTTGATGTATAAGGGTGGTGCATATGACTGCTTCA
This sequence comes from Myxine glutinosa, assembly GCF_964187855.1. NCBI lineage: Eukaryota > Metazoa > Chordata > Myxini > Myxiniformes > Myxinidae > Myxine > Myxine glutinosa. Next base: position 88,008,163 of record NC_136265.1, read on the forward strand.
ACAGCGCGAAATTTGGGATTTTTTTGATATTTGAAATCATTATTTTATGAAAATTGAAGTGTATAGTTGAACACTGCATGGGGGTATCGTGTTCTATGACCTCTCTAGTTTGCTTCATCAGTTTGCCTTTACAAATGCATGTGAAACAATCGATTTACAGTAATATAAACAAGTGACCTATCCCTGACAATTGGATGAATTTACCTGAAAGTATGAATATCATGGGGAAAACCCAAACTTTTGCAGAGTACTGTATATTTACATCAATAATAATTTTTTTACTTTTTTTTCAGTGTAACAAATACACATGTACTTGTTTACGAATGTTAGAATTATATTGCGAATATTGAACAAAATCAGATTTTTTTGACAGGTCATGTGATGTTGTATTTACAGGTGGATCCATTGAATCTACAAGGGAGACTGCACCTACTTTTATGAACAGCGAAGACACAGGCCCGCAGGACTCGCCAACTGAAACAAACATGAGGACTTTTTACAAACACAACAAAACGAATAATGAAATGTTTGCACGTAATAATTTACACCAGGCTCACAAAGGAGAGAAAGATGAACGCCCATACAAATGCAAAACTTGTGGAAAATCTTTTAATCGATCATCCAACCTTATAAGGCACATGAGAATTCACAATGGTGAACGTCTACACAAATGTACAAGTTGTGGAAAATCTTTTAATCAGTCATTCACCCTTAAAATACACATGAGAATTCACAATGAGGAACGTCCATACAAATGTACAAGTTGTGGAAAATCTTTTAATCAGTCATCCAACCTTAAATCACACATGAGAATTCACAATGCTGAACACCCATACAAATGCACAACTTGTGGAAAATCTTTTAATCAGTCGTCCATCCTTAAAAGGCACATGAGCATTCACAATGATGAACGCCCATACAAATGCACAACTTGTGGAAAATCTTTTAATCGATCATCCAACCTTAAATCACACATGAGAATTCACAATGGTGAATGCCCATACGAATGCACAAGTTGTGGAAAATATTTTAATCATTCATCCACCCTTAAAACACACATGAGAATTCACAATGGTGAACGCCCATACGAATGCACAACTTGTGGAAAATCTTTTAATGGCTCATCCCACCTTAAAAGGCACATGAGAATTCACAATGCCAAACACCCATACAAATGCACAACTTGTGCAAAATCTTTCAGTAACGCATCCCACCTTAAAAGGCACATGATAATTCATAATGCTGAACACCCATACAAATGCACAACTTGTGGAAAATATTTTAATCAGTCATCTAACCTTAAATCACACATGACAATTCATAATGATGAACGCCCATACAAATGCACAATTTGTGGAAAATCTTTTCACCAGTCATCCAGCCTTAAAAGGCACATGAGCATTCACAATGATGAACGCCCATACAAATGTGCAAGTTGTGGAAAATCTTTCAATCGTTCATCCAACCTTAAAACACACATCAGAATTCACAATAGAATAGTGAACGCCCATACGAATGCACAACTTGTGGAAAATGTTTTAATGGCTAATCCAACCTTAAAAGGCACATGAGAATTCACAATGCTGAACGCCCATACAAATGTACAACTTGTGCAAAATCTTTTCGTGACTCATCCCACTTTAAAAGGCACATGAGAATTCACAATGCTGAACACCCATACAAATGCACAACTTGTGGAAAATCTTTTAACCAGTCATCCATCCTTAAAAGGCACATGCGAATTAATAATGATGAATGCCCATACAAATGTGCAAGTTGTGGAAAATCTTTTAATCGATCATCCACCCTTAAATCACACATTTCAATTCACAATGGTGAACGCCCATACACATGCACAAGTTGTGGAAAATCTTTTAATTGATCATCCCACCTTAAACCACACATGATAATTCACACCAGAGAAAGACCGTACAAATGCACAGTTTGTGGAGAATCTTTCAATCGGTCAAGCCACCTGAAAAACGCATGGAATCCACTATGGAGAACAAGGAGATTACCAACAAAGAGAGTGTGCATGCAAATGCCAAATTTGTGTAAAATCCTTCATTAAATAATTTGAGCTCATGAAACACATTTTATTTTACCTTTTTTTACAGAGCCGAGGCTCGTGGAAGAGATAGACGCAGGCAAGGACAAACAATGGGTGTGGGGAGGAATGAGAGGCAGGAGAGCATCCAGAGGTTGGACAAGATGGATACAGAAGAGAGATAATTTATGAATGAGGAATAGGACCGGGCCCAGAACACAATTTGTAGAAAATCTTTTAATCGGTTATTCCACATGAAAAGCACTTGAAAATTTACTTGAGGAGTCACACAAGACAATGTCCACACTGATGCATGATTTGTAAAACTTCTTTCACTCACTCAATCTACCTTAGAACACACGAGCACATTGTGAATGTTTGAACTTGAATATGACTTGTTTGACTTCATATCACAACGTATTTCCAAATACAGACTTGGCATTTAATATGGAATTTTTTTTTTCTTGACTTGGGTTTACTTTCTCAACTCAGTATATCAATCTGGTGAGTTTCTTTTACCCTTCGGTGATGTCTTTGTTGAAAGAACCATGTCACTGATTGTCTTTCGCAGCAAGAAGTCAATAACAGGATTATATCACAGGTGGCGTGACAAAATGTAAGGACAGGTACATTTGACGATTGGCTTCACAATCGGGTATATAAGGGTTGTTGCGTTCTGTATTAGTGGAAAACAACTGCTGCACGTCTCCAAAAGGTATTGCCGCTTCCTCTGGAGATGGTCCGTCAACTTGACAATGCTGTTTGTCATGGAGTGGTGGCTTTACGAAATTCTGGCATGAAACGGCATGCTATTGCTCGGCAGTATGGCATCACTCAAGGTCAGGTGTCAAAGATCCTGAAACAAAATGCTCAGAGGGGTGTCCCTACTCCAATACCGAGGCCAGGACGTCCACGCAGAACCACAAGGAGAGATTATCGCTAGCTGCACCGGTTAGTCTGCAATGGCCATACCAAGTCAGCTAATCGGCTTAGGGCTGAGTGGCAGCAACTGACAAATGTGCCTGTATCCAGAAGGCTAGTCAACCAACGACTGGTTCAAGCAGGCTATCGTGCCAGGCATCCCCTGAGAAAGCCACGCCTGACCAGACAACACAGCCAGCGTCGATTGCAGTGGGCCAGAGAGCACCGTCAATGGCAGCCAGGACACTGGAATCACGTGACCTTAAGTGACGAGTCTAGATTTCTGGTCTATCGTCAAGATGGCTGCGTCCGAGTGCGCAGACAAGTGCATGAAGCCCACAACGGAGATTCTATAGTGCCAAGAGTCCAAGCTGGAACTGGTGGGGTGACCGTTTGGGCTGCTTTTCATGCAGGTGGCAAAACTGACCTTGTTGTTCTGAATGGAAACCTGAACCAGTTCAAGTACAGGGCCATTCTGGAAGAAACATTGCTTCCATTTGCTCGTGCAGCCTTTCGAGGAAACTTTGTCTTCCAAGATGACAATGCACGGCCTCATCTTGCTCGCATGATCCAACACTTTCTTGCTGACCGTGGTGTAGAGCATATGGAGTGGCCTGCCATGTCCCCGGATATGAATCCGATAGAGAACTTGTGGGCAGAATTAACGCATCAAATCGACAACTTGGACCAGCAGCCTACCTCTGTGCGTGAATTGCAGCAGACTATTGTCGCTGCATGGCAAGCGATTCCTGTCCAAACCTTGGCAAATCTCGTGAACAGCATGCCTCGACGTGTACGTGCTCTCCTGAATGCTCATGGGGGTTACACGAAGTACTGAACTGAAATGTTACTGTCCGTAATCCCAGTCATAATTTAGCTTTTGTTTTTGTTGAATTTTTTTTTGCTTAATGTGCAAAATAAAGAGATACTTCTGGAAAACGTACAGAAGTTTAACACAGTGCTGTCCATGAATTGAGTTCGATATCAGTTTGCATCACTTTCAAGGATCAATTTATTTGCTTCGAAATGTCAAATGTGGTTTTTGTTTCTTTTAAAGGTCACATTAACAAAGTCTAGAATAATTTCAACGTAATTCCAATTAACTTTTGGTTCTAAGTCATCTTGAAAAGTAAGTTCACCCCCACAAAAAAAAAATTCCATATTAACTGCCAAGTCTGTAGCTCGTGCGTGTTATAGCGTCGCTCTCGGGGGGGGGGGGGGGGGGTGGGGGGGGGGGAAGAGTAGACTTAATTTGTGTACATTCAACCATCTCAACCGCCTCCGGCAGCTCTGACACGCGCGACTTGGTCCTGGTACATCATCAGAGTCAAGAGCCTGGATAAACATGGCTGAAGCATCGAAGTCCTTTCCAAGTGTGTGGTGCTGACCGGGCCGCCGTGGTGTTCGCATTACAGCCCGACCGAATATCGTCGCTTCGTGGCTGCTTTCCGCCGCCGAAATCCAGCGCGGCTTGGGCGATTCTGCCCCTGTTTGGAGAACACCCAGCGAGGCCTTCATTGGGGCCGAGCGAGCAAGGCTTCCACTGCCGAAATCCAGTGCGGCTTGGGCGATTTTGCCCCTGTTTGGAGAACACCCAGCGAGGCTTTCATCGGGGCCGAGCGAGCAAGGCTTCCGCTGCCGAAATCTGGCGTGGCTTGGGCGATTCTGCCCCTGTTTGGAGAACACCCAGCGAGGCCTTCATCGGGGCCAAGCGAGCAAGGGCGTCAGGACCTGGTTCGCACCATTGACCGAGTGGTTCGCACCAAGCGGAGCTGTTTTTGGATGACGTGCTGATGTCCTTGGACTTCGCGCCAGGCTCTGGGCCGACCGGGCCGACATGCATCGAAGTCCTTTCCAAGGGTGTGGTGCTGACTGGGCCACCGTGGTGCTGAACGGGCAAACGTGGCGTGGTGCTGACGGGACCCCCGCAGCCGTGATGCCCCCCTCCCCACCCCCCTAGAATTTCCATGTTTTAAACGTCTCCCAGTGTGTACCCTGGATTAGAATCGGTACACCGTATCCCTGCGTGTCGTAAGAGACGACTAAGAGGGTTGGCGTCAGGAAGGGCATAAAAAACATTGCCTCAAAAAGAGAACCATGACAATTGCAACTACATATGGGCAGGGTACAGCCCGAAGTGGAGATCGGTTTCTGAGGTTTGGGACATGGAATGTAGGGACAATGACAGGGAGATCAGGAGAAGTGGTGGAAGTATTGGTCAGAAGAAGAGTGGACATATGTTGTGTGCAAGAGATGAGATGGAAGGGAAGTGGTGTGAGAATGGTGAAGGGTAGGCAGGGACAGAAATACAGGTTTGTGTGGCAAGGGTGCCTGGAGGGCGTGAATGGTGTTGGTGTCCTCTTTTCTGAGGAGTTTGTTGACAGTGTGGTGAGTGTGACTAGAGTGAGTGATAGGTTGATGATGGTGAAAATGATGATTGGAAAGCTCTTGGTGAACGTCATCTCGGGATATGCTCCGCAGGTTGGTCGGAGTGATGAAGAGAAGGACAAGTTCTGGTGTGTGATAGAGAAGCTGATGGAAAACGTGAAAGATGAGGAAGTTGTTGTGGTAGTAGGACCCCTAAATAGACATGTGGGAAGGAGTATGGATGGTTTTGAGGGAGTCCATGGGGGTTACGGATATGGTGTGAGAAATGGAGAAGGTGAAAGGATTTTTGAGTTTGCTGATGGAGCTGATTTGTTGATTTGTAATACTCAGTTCCAGAAGGAGGATAATAAGCTTGTTACATACACGTCAGGTGGGTCGACGACGACCGTTGACTACCTCATGGTGCTGAGGCGAGATATGGGGCACCGGGACACAAAGGTGATCCCGGGGGAGGAGGCTGTTTCACAGCACCACTTGGTTGTCTGCGACATAAGGGTGAAAGGTGCGAGGAGAGCTTGGCGGGTGAAGAACCAACCGAGAATGAAGGTGTGGAGGTTGAAAGAGGTGACAGTAAGGGAGGCATTAAAAGAGAGGCTGAGTTAGGGTAGAGGATGATGTGGTTGTGCTTTAAAGTGGTTGGATGTCAATGAAAGCTTGTCTGTTGGGAGCCGTTGGTGAGGTATGTGGATGGATAAAAGGACCACCGAGGCACTCGGAAACATGGTGGTGGGGATGATGAAGTTGGAAAGAGGATTGACGAGAAGAGGAAGAAGTTCAAGGATTGGCAGAAGGCGACGGGTACGGGAGCAGAAACAGCAGAGCATGAAAGTTATAAGGCAGCCAAGAAGGCTGCAAAGAAAGAGGTAGCAAAGGCACAGGAGGCATGTAGGAAAATGTTCGGAGAACGCTTGGATTCGGAAGAGGGTCAGAGAGCAGTATTCAGGATTGCAAAGCAGATAGCGAAAGAGAGGTGTGATGTGATGGGGGTGAGTTGCTTGAAGGATGAAGTGGGACAAATCTTTGTGGACCCAGATGGAATTAAAGGAAGATGGAAAAGATATATGGAAATGCTGTTGAATACAGAGAATGAATGGGATGGCAACATAGAGGGAAGTTTTTTTAGTACCAGCAGAGAAGATAACTGAGAAGGAAGTTGAGGAAGCGATAAAAGCAATGAAGAGTAGAAAAGCGGGAGGGCCGACGGGAGTTGTGGGAGATATGTTGAAGGCAGCAGGAAGTTGGGGTGTGAAGAGAATGACAGAGATCTGTAATCTGGCGGTGAAAGAAGGCCGCATTCCAGTGGATTGGGAACCGAGTACCCTCGTCCCTCTATACAAGGGGAAAGGTGACCCTCTAGAGTGTGGCTCGTACTGAGCGATAAAGTTATTGGAGGATGGAATGAAGGTATTGTAAAGGGTGTTGGAGAGGAGGATAAGGCAGAAAGTGAAGATCGACGAAATGCAGTTTGGATTTATGCCAGGAAGAGGACCGACAGACACGCTTTTTATTGTGAGGCAGTTGCAGGAGATGTACATGGGGAAGAGGAAGAAGTTGTTTCTTGGGTTTGTTGATCTGGAGAAAGCATTCGATAGGGTTTCACGCAAAGTATTGACATGGGCAATGAGGAAGTTAGGAGTGGAGGAATGGTTGATCAGAGTAGTGATGGCAATGCACAAAAGAGCGCGCACAGCTGTAAGGACGAAGGATGGGAACAGTGGTGAGTTTGAGGTGAAGGTGGGAGTGCATCAGGGGTCGGTACTAAGTCCACTACTATTTGTAGCTGTGATGGAGGTGCTGGCTCAGAACGTAAAGGAGGGTTTACCGTGGGAGTTGTTGTATGCAGATGATCTGGTGTTGATTGCGGAAAGTATGGATGGACTGAAGGAAAAGATGAACAAGTGGAAGGAATGTATGGAGACAAAAGGTCTGAAGGTGAATATCGGAAAGACGAATGTGATGGCAAGTGGTAAAGCATGTGGTGAGGTGGAAAGAACTGGGAAGTGGCCCTGTGCTGTGTGCAGGAAGGGTGTCGGAGTGAACTCCATTCAATGTACAATGTGCGCTGAGTGGGTTCATCAAAAATGTAGTGGTCTGAGAGGGTCATTAACCAGTGTGGCAGCTACATTCAAATGTAAGGTGTGCACAGAGGGAGCTGCAGATGGAGGAAATGTTGAGTTGGAGCTTAGAGACGGCGTGAAGCTGGAAGGTGTGAAAACATTTTGCTACCTCGGAGACATGCTGAATGGAGAAGGTGGATCACTCGGCAACGGTTGCTGGAGTGAGATGTGCATGGAAGAGGTTTCGGGAACTGAGTGGCGTGCTGATAAGGAGGGGAGTGTCGTTGAAGCTGAAGGGAAAGGTGGATGCTGCATGTGTGAGAAGTGTTATGATTTATGGGAGCGAGACATGGGTAATGAACGTAGAGCAGCAACGTAGGTCGGAAAGGGTGGAAATGCGAATGGTTCGATGGATGTGCGGAGTATCATTGAGAGAGGAAGACAAATGATGAATTGCGAAAAATGATGGGAATAGAGCCTTTGATTGATGTTGTGAAGAAGAACAGGTTGAGATGGTTTGGTCATGTGTTGAGGAAGGATGAAAGTGACTGGTTGAGAAGAGTGATGGAAATGAATGTAGAAGGAAGTAGAGGACGGGGAAGACCGAGAAATACTTGGCTAAAGATGGTGGAAGAAGAAATGCGAGCAACGGGGTTGACAAGGAGAGATGCAGAAAATAGGGCAAGATGGAGAAGATTGTCATGGGGACCGCAAGGCTAACCCCCGCTCTAGCAGGGAAAATGGCCTTAAAATGCATGTTGTTGTTGTTGTTGACTTCACATCACCAAAATGGCATTCATTTCCTGCCGCTGAAAAGCACCCACATAGCATGATGCTGCCACCTCCATGCTTCATGGTAAGGATGGTGTTGGATGGGTTATGAGCTATGCTCTGCTTCCGCCGGACATAGTGCTTTGCATTCAGGCCAAATAATTTGATTTTCGTCTCGTCAGAACATTTTGAATATTAATTCTGCAAATCTGCGAAAGCAGCACGCAAGGGTTAAACATTTGGGCAGCATCACTGAACTACAAAATTGACCGAAGAAAAATAGCCCGTTTGTAATTATTCTTTTCAGACAACAACTGAAAACTGAGTGAAGCTCCTTACTTTGTTCAAACATGAATGGTGCTGCATTTCACAGTGGGAAGGTCCATGACACCTCAAATTTTTCATGACACACGACATTTTTCACATCCAGAAAGGGTTCCATGAAAAGTAGGCGTAACTGCATGTTACGTTTGTGGCAGGGTAGGTAATGAAATACCTTGGTCCAGATAGAATTGTATAGATTAGTGTGCCCCAAATGTCGCGAAGAAGAAGAACAAAAAAAGAAGAGCCTTCAAGTAACCTGTGTTTTATGACATTTATGCCATGGTCTTGCAGAGAGGGTGAAATAAGTGTATTGATTAATTGCAATGTGTGTGAATGATATGTGATTTGTGTGAATGAATGGGGGGAAAATATACCGAGCCATGCCACTCACCTGTTGGACCAGGACAGGGCCCGTGGAAATTTGGCGACATTGGGATGGCTCTACAGGTAACGTTGGGTATTGTGGCATATCCACCGGGGGACGTGGTCTTTACAGGGATCCAAGAGTTGCACAAACGTTTTGACTTTTGGCATAAGGTTTTGTGGTTAAGATAATTGTGTGTTGCTGACCTTTTCTACCCGCCCCAGGAGTTCGGAGCGAGGATTTCAAGCTTTGTAAATATTTGAAATGTTGCTTAAGGTGTGTAGAATGGTAAGCAGACCATGTAAGTTAGCTATGGCTCGCTTCCCACAGCCCCTCCTAATTTATTTCATCGGCTCATGAAGTGAGTCCGTAAGTGTCAAGGTCAGTATGTCGGAAAGTTGCAGGAGCTGCGGTTCCAGGGGGAGGGGGTGTCTCTGTTACGTTTGTGGGGGGTATCAATGAAATACCTTAGTGCAGGTTGAAGTGTGTAGATTACCATGCTCCAAATGTCGTGCAACAACACCTTGATGTAAATAAGTCAGCTCCGTGTGTTCGGATCAAGTGTGACGTGTGGCCATACGGAGGGTGGCTCTTGTGCTATGTAGCTAAGGGAAGAAGAATATATCCCCCTGTCCATCCTACCTTTTGTGATCTGACCTTTGTGGTTATCATAAATCGGCCTGCGATAAGACGAGGGCCATCAGGAAACTAATTCAGGGGCATGACAACACCGACAAGCCTGACAGAAACCCAGCACATTTGCATTTGCAAGGGAGCCCCGCCCCCCAATGGTGTTGATGGGTGTCCACAAGGGCCGTGAGGCCCTGTCCCAAAGGGAATGATTGGTCATGGCCATGGACTGAAGTGGTGGGGTGTGGGGATTGTTTGGAGTGTTTGACGTCATCGAGAAGAGGGGATGGTGCGTTCCCGCCCCCCCCCCCCCCCGCCTCTCTCTCTCTCTCTCTCTCTCTCTCTCTCTCTCTCTCTCTCTCTCTCTCTCTCTCTCTCTCGTGAGGAGAACTTGTGGAGCTCGAGAAACCTTTGCAACGTCGGAGGAGGGGGTGTTGGTTGACGGTGGTGCTCATTGGAGACTGAGGAGATAGCGAGCAAACAAAAGGAGGCTATCTTGTCTGCTTGCCTCACGCCGGCAGCTGGCTACGGGAGCGAATCTGTACCATCTTGTGTGCTTCCTGCGCGGGGTGGCTACACTGCGGATATGACCATCAAACTCCGAAAAGCCTCGGAGACCAGAGCTGCGTGCCGGCCGTAACAAATACAAAGAACATTATTTTATTTATTTATCATTCCCGTGTCTAATTGTGTCTGAGTGGAGGATCCCCATTTCGGAATTTTACTTTTACCTCACCTTTCATTTTTCATCGTCTTGCAGTTATTTTTATTAAACCCTTTATTGGTTGCGGTTTAATTCAGTGTCGGTCTTGCTCGATTATCCTGGTTCGAGGACGCTCCAGTGGAAACCCGTCCAGGTAAGTAACTCCCCCCGCTCCCGTGGCGCGTGGAAAGAAGAGCCACCATTGTTTGATTGAACGCCTCGGAGTTTAAGCTCGATCGGCCACCCATCACCTTGGAGGATCCTAAACCCCCGGTGAACGTGACAGTATCTTGAAAGTCCAGTCCTTCAATACAATTAGCCATCAACACATGATTTTTCCAAATCACTCCTGAGCCTTTCTCCACTTCCTGACTCTTTTGATCCTTTCCACTCCCCTTGTCATGTGGTCACATGTCATGGCTTTGGCCTGTTCATTCCATTCTCTGTATTTGTCAATCTGTTAACCTGCCACACTCTGCCATTTCGTTTTCCATCAGGGTTCTTTCAAGTCCAAAAAAATCGACCAGTCGCATGTTGGATCACGTGTCCATGTATTTTCACAATAAAAGTCGTTTGGGGAGGAAACCTTCTCCTCACCTTCTGTACATTTTTCTTACCTTCTCTATTTTGTTGGTTGTGAAATTCCCACTGAAGTTGTGGTCGGGAAAGAAGCATCTTGTAACATTTGTACAGAAACAGAAGCAGTTTGTGCAGAACGTAATGCTTTGGTATCGTGATGTTTTGACACGATGCTCTTCCTGTGGGGAAATGTTTTATTTTCTCTCTTCAAGGAAGACCTCAAATCAACGATTTTAATGCTTTATTTATTTATCTATTTTAAGGGTATGAAAACAGCTCTGCATGTGACACAAGATGCCTGCCTTTGATAAAAGTTACTTTTTCCAGATTTCTTTGTGAAAGTGGAAGTGAAAACTGAGCACGACATTGATGTACATCTGGATCGACCTGAACCCAAAGATGCCAAAGCTTCTTTCCTCGAGAACCAGACTCATGAAGGTTTCTGTCAATGTCGATACATTTTGATTCAAACAGTTTGATGATGAACTCTGGTGTTAAGAAAAAAAACATGACGTTATGATTTCATTGCTTTGAGAAATAACCACGATGGTAAATCAATTTCTCAAACATCAATTTTCACCTTTATCATTATGCATAAAATATTTTAACCAACAATAATATACCTTGTTGTATCCTATTATCCTTAATTTGTACTATCATCAATTCCGAGGTCTCGAGATTGGAGGTCTCATCTCTTCAAAGCTGTCCATGCGCGCTCGCTTTCGAAGTTAAGTAACTTTTCACAATTGTGTTTTTGTCGAAACTGTATCTTTCTGTCGGTGTATGTACCTATTGGGGTGTCTTTAAGAGTACTAGGGCATGCCCGTACTATATATATATCTAAAATTATATCCCCCCCCCCCCCTCTATTTACATGAAATGGTTTGGTCCATTCGCAAAGCCAAAGCGGACGGCTTGCGAGTACGGTGACAATCCCCCCCCTCTATTTACATGAAATGGTTTGGTCCAAAGCGAACGGCTTGCGAGTACGGTGACAATCCCCCCCTCTATTTACATGGAATGGTTTGGTCCAAAGCGAACGGCTTGCGAGTATGGTGACAATCCCCCCCCCCCCCCCCCTCTATTTACATGAAATGGTTTGGTCCAAAGCGAACGGCTTGCAGAGTTTGGTAAAGAAATCGCCATAGCTCAGTAACTACTTGTCCGGTTAATTTAAAACCTTGAAAAGGCACATCCTCGGGTCCCCAGCAATATACCTGGCAAGTTTCAAGTATATCGGACCGGTAGTTGTTGAGAAACAGCGGTCGCATACACACACACAGACACACACACACACAGAGATTACTGGAATTATAGATAGATTCTTGGCGTTGGTTTTTCATACCTGTGTACAGAATCGTAGGTCTTTCGTATCGCGTATTCTGAGGCCTAAGTGTAGTACTAGGCTACCGTGTCCGACCTTGGCTTGAGGCTTTGTTTTTGTCTCAGCGGTTCTCCGATCGCGCTGCAATTACTTTCCGGTCTCTGTTTTTCACGGTCTTTTCATCCCATACTTCCTTGTTTTAAAATCTCAAAAAAAAAAAAAACCCCAAAAACATTTCCTTCTGTTCTTATTCGTTTATTCGTTCTTATTTGTTCGTTCGTTCTTCGACCACGTTGTTTGTGATCACGTGATCACGTTGTTAAAAAATGTCTCATCTGACCCCTGAAGACCTGTATTCTGTCATATTTTATAACACCTTTTTCTTCTTCTTCTATAAAAGGATGCTTTCGACTTGCTCACCAAATCTATTCATTCCAAAAAAAAATTCCATCTCTTATAGTGCATCTTTCATTCATTCCCTAAACTCTCCAGCACTCCATCCTCCCTCCAGCGTCCTCAAACGTATTTTTGACTCGAATGTCTCAAGAAACTCATTTTGCAATAAATGTTCGTTTCCCATTAATCGTACAGTTTTCAAAATCCCATCACCCCAAAATCCCATTTCCCATCACCGCTCCCCTCTAAATCTACCCCCTTGCCCCTCCCCTCAAAATCATCCCTATCACCCATCTCTTTCAAATCTTCCCCCTTGACCCTCCCCTCCAAATCTTCCCAATCACCCATTCCTTTCAAATCTCCCCCCACACCCCTCCCCTCCGAGACTCTCCCTCGCTCCTCCCCTCCTAGACTCCCCTCTCACCCCTCCTCCTCAAAGCGTCCTCCCCGCTTCTTCCCCCTTCCAACTTTCACCTTCATCTCCCTCAACCTTCTGCCTCGCTCTTCCCCCTCGTCAAATAACACCTCACTGGCCTCTCCCAATCACCATCAAACCTTTTGTCTGCCCCATTCTTCCCTTTCTCCAAGCTATTCTGTAATCTCCGACACACCTTCAACAGCTCTTCCTCCTCTTCCACATCTTACCCTACCGCTCCCCCCCCCCCTTGTTCTGTATCCGATGCTCCCCCTTCCTCTTCCTTAACAGTATGGACCTCAAACATCCGGGGCCTTCGCTCAAACTTGTCTGATCTCTCCATACAGGTTGCTTCTGACAAACCAGACATGATCTGCTTCACAGAAACTTTCCTCCTTCATGATGTCTCTGATTCCTTGGTATCTCTCCCAGGTTACTCCCTCCTCCGGTATGATAGACCTGAGCCTCGTCCTGGAGGTGGGGTTGCTATCTTTATAAAAAAACTCTCTTCCTCACTCGCCCTGCACTGCCCTCTCTCCACCTCACCCCCAGGAATACCTTTGGCTACGGCTTCCCCTTCGCTCCCACCTTTTGTTCATATGTGAGTTGTACCGTCCACCAAACAGTGATGACTCCATCTACATCTCGCTGTCTGAGAATATGGACCAACTTCTATCTACCCATCCCAACTCTCTCTTCCTCATATGTGGTGATTTCAACTGTCACCATGCCAGTTGGCTGGGTGTGGGTACCTCTCTCACCAGCCATGGCTCTTCAGCAAAGGACTTCTGTGACTCACTGGGACTGACACAATCTGTCAATTTCCCGACCCGGATTTCAGTCAACGGAGCATCTTCTCTTCTGGACTTGGTTATGACTAACTTCCCTGAAAATGTCTGCTGCTCTTCTTCTGCTCCAATCGGCTCTTCTGATCATGTGCTTGTTAAAGTGGACATCTCTCTGACCATTCTCAGAGAGCCTCCTCAGCGTCGACGAGTCTGGCATTTCATTCAGGCCAACTGGCACGGTCTTCAAGCAGCCATCAATAATCTGGACTGGTCTCCCATCTCTACTGCCTATGACATAAATTCTTCCTGCGAATTCTTCCAAAGCAAACTGCTCTCTCTCTCATGCACAGATTTATCCCATCTCGTCTTCTGTTGTCATACCCTTCCTCCCGTCCATGGTACACGGAATCTTGTGGTGAGGCTATTGCCCAGAAAGAACTTGCTTTCGTCTCCTGGAAAGCAAATCCAACGGAAGGAAATCTCATTTCCTTTCACAAAGCCCAAAACAAGTGTGTGTCCACCCTCAGGAGAGCCAGGAAACAATATCTCTCCATTCTCAGGACCGAACTCTCTTATCTGTCTCCCTCTTCCAAGTCCTGGTGGCGTCTGGTCAAATCTGTTTCTGGTGTTTGTTCCCCCTCCATCCCCTCCCTCACCTCAAATGGCCACACGGCTGACTTCGCACGTGAAAAAGCTGAATGCCTCAACTCTGTGTTTGCCTCTAAATCTTGTGTCCCAAACCCATCCCTCTCTGTACCCACCATACCCAGTCATACCCAGCTGCTCCTGGACTCTGTGTCCTTTCCTCCTGACAAGGTGGAAAAGTTTCTGTCAACCCTCGACTCGGATTATTCAACTGGACCTGACGGCATCAGCCCACGGGTCCTAAAATCCTGTTCTTCCGCTCTTTCACTCCCTCTCTCTGTTCTCTTCACCCTCTCTTTTGCTCAAGGTCATCTTCAATCTGCTTGGAAATCTGCCAACATCACCGCTTTGCACAAAAAAGGTGCAGAAACAGATCACAGCAACTACAGATCAATCAGCCTTCTCCCAATTATCAGCAAAGTCATGGAATCCATCATTACTTCAGATATGAAATCTTTCCTCTTCTCCAATGGCTTGATCTCTGATCATCAATTTGGTTTCAGACCTGGACACTCTACTCTGGACATGCTGCTTCTGCTTTCTCAACAATGGATGGAGGTCCTCAATGCCAAACAGGAAATTAGAGCAGTCTCCCTTGACATATCACGTGCCTTCGATACGGTCTGGCACCCCGCTCTGCTCACCAAACTCTCCTCCTTTGGTATCCATGGAAATCTCCACGCATGGCTGGTGGACTTCCTCTCTAGTCGTAGTCAACGTGTGGCCCTGAATGGGTTTCTCTCATCTCCTCTTCCTGTTCAGGCTGGAGTTCCACAAGGCAGTGTTCTGGGCCCTGTGCTTTTTCTGGTCTTCATCAATGATCTCTCTGACTCTCTTGAAAATCCTCTATCTCTTTGCTGATGACTGTACTCTCTGTCGCTCCATTCTTCATCCCTCAGATCGGCAGTCTGCAGCCTCCTCACTCTCTGCAGACCTGGACAAAATCACAGACTGGGCAAACAAGTGGAACATGTCTTTCAATCCTGACAAATCTCACACTCTTACGATGTCTCTCCGAAAAAACCGACTGGACAACCCTCCCATCCACTTTCTGAATAATCCTCTCCAAGAAGTTCGGTCACTCAAGCTTTTGGGTCTCACTATCTGCCATGATCTTTCCTGGGAAAACCACATTTCAAATCTGGGTTCCAAAGCCAGTCGCCGACTGGGCATCCTCCGTCGTGCGAAGTCCTTCCTTGGCACACCTGAGCTCCTCACCACATATGAGGCTTTCACCCGCAGCTCAATGGAATACTGCTCTCCCCTCTGGGCTGGTGCTCCTGCCTCACACCTAGCTCGTCTTCACGCTGTTGAAACCAAAGCATTCAGAATCATTGGAATCTCCCGCGATGAAGCTAACTCCAAGGGCCTCTCACTCACACTCACCGCAGGCAGGTTGGTGTCTTTCCGTCTTCTTCCGACTCCTCTCTGGCCTTGCCCCCCCAGCTCTGTCTGGGCTCTGTCCCGCAAATATTCCTACAGGTCGCACAAGATCTGCCTGAAACCCTCTTATGGTCAAACTGCCAAAATCAAGACTCTCTGCTCACCTTCATTCCTCTTTTCTCCCACCTCTGGAACAAACTCCCTCACTCTCTTCAATCCCACTCCACCCTCCAGGTCTTTAAAACAGCTGTTCACCACCATCTCTTATCTTCCCCCATCCAAAACCTTTATCTTTTCTACCCCCGCTAATTTCACCCCAATTCCACTTTTTTGAAATACCAACTTCTGTCCTGGAAGTCCTTGGTGTCCTTATGTTTTATACTTCTCCCTCCCCCCCCCCCCCCTTCCCACGCCTCCTCCCCCCAAGCCCTCTCCCTTCCACACATCTCCCTGCTCTAAAATGTTGTGTTTGTGTGCTCCCCTTCTCTCCCCATCTTGTTTTCCGCTCCCTCTTTTTATATATTTTGTTTGTCTGGTTGATTTGTTTGTGAAGTAAATGTTAGCTCTTTCACGAGCCTCGATTCAGTATACAAAAAAAAAAAAAAAAAAAAAAAATCCGATTTAATATTGTAACGAATTTGAGAAATGTAACGGTTTTGAAGAGTGTAACAATTTTGGAGGAAGTGTAACGAATGTGAAAAGTATGGTTTTGTTGTGTGTAACACCCTCATAATGTAAATAATGGTCGCAGCCGTCCTCCTAGTTAATTCCATGAAACTTACACACAGGCCACGATATATCTTTTTTAATAGTTTATTTCCTTATTCCATGTAGGCTAAATATGTGTTTCCCACTAGATTGACTCTGCATTGTATCAAACGAAATAAGCGTAGGCCCTTTCAATTTCCCCAATCATCTCCGCTCTCCAAAGTTCCTTTCAAAAGCGGTGCGAATGGTGTTCAATCCTGCAAGCCGCCATTGCCCATGTGCTCATCTCGGAGAAGAGGGGGGTAGGAGCCGCCAACTCACAGGCGTGGCACGTCGTCATGATCAAAGGAGGAATCGGACAGCCCTAACAGCCAACCAGCACCGCGGTTAGCGACCCGGTAGGCGTGCCCTCGCAGCCGGCGGCTTGATTCCGCCCCGAGTAATAAAAGCGACTGGAAGGGACTGCTTCACCAGATGAGATGGCTGGAGATGAGTGAAGAGGTGACATGCGAGAGGAGCTGTGAGCTGAGCTGTGAGCGGTGAGATGAGAGACGCTCCAAGCCAAAAAGGAGAGGTACTCGGAGAGGAAACCAGCTTTGGAGAGACGCGCTGAGAGGAGGGAGACGGCTCCACCAGAAGGAGAGGAGCAGGTGTGACCGAGCCAGCGCGTGACGTCTACAGCATCAGCAGCGTCCACGCGACCGAGGGTTTTCCCGCCAAAAACGCGAAGAAGTGGGAGCTGCTACCTCCAGCCCTGCCGGTTGCAGGGACCTGACCCTGCCTCCCTCTCCAGCAACCCACCTCCGCCATCCCTGCCTGCAATTTCCCCCGTGTAAGTGTGAACGTCGTCTGTCTTGAATGTTGTCCTGGGGTTAAGTAAATTGAATAGTATAAGTTAACGATTCACTGTGTGACTGCTTCTTCCATCCATTGCTTGTGTGTGTATAATAAATCTGTTCTTCCTCCGTACTCTGTCTTTCTTCTCTTTTCCTTCTCTTTCGGTCGCTTTAGAGGTTTCCCGATTGAATATCTGTGGTGCGATCTGGTCAACGTCGGGTGGAATCGGGCCAATTGGGGATCCTGTAACGGTCGCGGTTGGACCATCCGCTCGGCCCATCATAACATCTAAACCGCGAACCGTAACAATATTAATTGGACACCTTTTATTAGCACCTATTATTATTTCACTAGTGGGGTCACACATGGGAATCCCATGGGCATGGACGTCTGTGACATTTGGACATATTGAGTTAGATGCTGCATCTGCACATTCAGTTTTACAAAATGATTACTGGCAATTTATCAGATCCACAAATGATGTAATCTACACAATGTATTTACTTCGGATAACACGAGAATGCATGTGTGTGCACATCGGAAATACAGTTTGAAATATGTAATTACATCTCATGTAAAATGTGACTTCAAGAGCTCAAATCCTCTACTTCCCGCCCCCATCCCTCCCACATCACGCACACTGCACTGGGGAGTGGGTCACACACGGGGGAGAGTGGGTCACACACGGGGGAGAGTGGGTCACACACGGGGGAGAGTGTGGGTCGCTTTACTCATCTCCCCTCATTCTTCTCCAACTCCTCCTCACCCCTCCCCCCTCCCCCACTCCCCCAGTGTCCTCTCCCCCTCCCCCAGGGTCCTCTCCCCTTCCCCCAGTCTCCTCTCCCCCTCCCCTAGTCTCCACTCCCCCTCCCACAGTCTCCTCTCCCCCTCCCCCAGTCTCCTCTCCCCCTCCCCCAGTCTCCTCTCCCCCTCCCCCAGTCTCCTCTCCCCTCTCCCAGTCTTCTCTCCCCCTCTCCCACTCTCCTCTCCCCTTCCCCCAGTCTCCTCTCCTCCTCTACCAGTCTCGTTTCCCCCTCCCCCAGTCTCGTCTCCCCCTCCCCCAGTCTCCTCTCCCCCTCCCCCAGTCTCCTCTCCCCCTCCCCCAGTCTCCTCTCCCCCTCCCCCAGTCTCCTCTCCTCCTCTCCCAGTCTTCTCTCCCCCTCCCCCTCCACAGTCTCCTCTCCCCCCTCACTGGCAGTTGTTCCAATCGAGCAGGTATGGCAAATATTCGAGGTAATTGAACTTTTCTCTTGGAGCAACACAGTGCAAATCTGCCCCCTTGTCCTGTTCATCCATTAGTGAATTGTTTTGCAGAACAGTACACGCATGGTGACGTCATCGTAATTGGCACCGCAATGATAATTATCTTCAACATTATTATCCTATACTTCATCCGGATTCATCACAGTTGCTCTTGTATATGTTTGCTGAACACACATTACCTTCCAATGTCTTTGTTGCTCAGCATCCCGTGCAAGTCTGCATACCGCCGCCAGGCTGAACAATTTAAGTTTTGGATCCCACTTGTCGGTCAGATCTGGGTCCGAAACTGACTCGAAATTGAATCGGCTTGTTCTTGTCGCTTAACCAACACATCCACCTAGTTTATGTCGAAAATCGTCCACAACTTTAAATATCTTGCTGCATATATAGTTTTTGGCCCTGTCACTCATTTGTGAAGAATCACTTAAAAGTGATCTGATCTTGATCCAGATTCAAATCAAATTGAATTGATTTGTCCTTGTCACACACCCAACCTGTCCACCAAGTTTCATCCAAATCCGTACCTAACTTTTTGAGATATCTTGCTATAAATCGGTTTTAGCCCCATCCTTCAATGGTGAAGAATCATGAAAAAATATTCTCCGATCTGGATCTGCACAAAATCTGATAATTTATTTCTTATCATATTCCCAACTTCTCCTCCAAATTTTGTCTCGATCTGTCCACACCTTCTTGAGGCATCCTGTTCAAAAGCAGACAGACAAAGCCAGACAACAGACAGTCATGGGTGAAAACATGTCCTCCATCCGCCTTTGGTGTCGGAGGGAAAAATGATCATATATATATATATATATATATATATATATATATATATATATATATATATATATATATATATATATATATATATATATATATATATATATATATATATATATATTGTTGTGGATATGAGAATGGTTTTTTTGTTGTTGTTGTTGTGTAAATAGTTGTAAAAATATCGCCCTCCTTACTCCAGTGTTGTATAAAGGTCAAAGGGCGTTCCCATAGTTAATTCCATAAAGCATACACGAAGGATACCATATATCCATGTTCAGTAGTTATATCCTTATTATGTGTATTAGGCTAAGGATTTGTCTTCCATTAATTTGACACTCCATTGCACTGCATTAAATAAAGTAGATCCCTCCAACATGGCATCTTCCAAGTGCCAGGTTTAGCCACTTTGCTGCATTTCATCTGCCGTCCACTTTGCTGCAATTGCCAACTGCATTTTGGGTGGTTTTCTTCATTGCCATTGCTGCCCTTTGGCTGGGGCTAGCTCGAATCGCCCCCCAAAACCACCATTGGCCACGAGGCAAGGTCGGGGAAGAAGGGCGTGTCTCCACCTCGTCATAGAGGGGAGGAGTGAACCAGCCCTTGCCGACCAACCCAGAACGAGGGGTTGGCTTTAGAGGGCGGAGAGAGAATGTTTGGGGGACGTTCGCAAAAGGGTCAAGGGTGGGGCTTATATAACCCGAGGCAGAGGCCCCCAGAGAGAGTCGAGGAGGGAGTAGATCAGAACACCAAAAAGCCTGGAAGTTGTTGTTGGACTAAGCAAGAGAGGAAGTTGTTGGACTGGGTTGGACTAAGAAAGAGAGAGGAGAGAACCCGTCACGCCAGACCCCCCACCAGCGTGTCGGCTCCACCAACAGCTCCGACCCGTGATCCCGCGCACACGACAGGATCGGTGCATCGGCGGCCGTCGAGGTCCAGCCCGACGTCCCGTGCGGGATCAAGCTCCAGCCAGCTCCGTGCCTTCCTCCCCCTCCAGCCACCCACCTCCTTCCAGCCAATCCACTCTGCAATTCCCCGTGTGAGTCCGTCTTTGTTTGTTCTGTCCAGGGAATAAGTTAAGCCTGTTAGATAAGCTAGTATTTTCACTGTCTCTGATTTCTTCTGTAAATTGTTTTATTATCCTTCCTTCTCCTTGGTTTCTTTGACTGTGTAAATAGTAGGAATAAATTTAGTAGCATTTCAAACCTTTTTGTCTTCTTCTTCTTCTTCACATCCGTGTCACCTTTGTCTTTTCCCTATTGAATATCTGTGGCGCGATTCGGCCAACGTCCAGGAATCGGGTTAGTCGGGGTAACTGTTCGGGCCGCGGCGCCATCCGCTCGGCAAATCAACATCTTATCCGCGGTCCGTAACAATTTGTGCCTGGGAGTTAGATATGAGGCCCGAACCAAATCTTTTTTTTAAAACATCGAGAAAAAATTTGGTCAAAATTTGGAGCGGCCGAAATTTGTTTTGTTTAAAAAAAAAAAAAAACCCGAATTTTGAAATCGCGCCATGGCTAGTCAAGGCGATCGGATGCAGGTGGGTGATGCTAGAAGAGGGGTTAGGGGTAACGCAGGACCACAAGGAAGAAATGGAGGAGAGCAATGAGGAGGTGGTTGAGGAGGTATCAGGTGCACAAAATGGCGCTTTCGCGCACGTGGTATCAGATCAGACGCACAAAGTGGCAGCTCGCACGAGCGCGGGGTAGCCGCGCCCGCTGCGCAAATAGGGGGAATTGATGTGCGGGACCTCATGGTGCAGATTAATGCAGCCATACTATTGGCGAATATGGGGCTAGAAGCCAAAATGGGAGAAATGGGGGGCAAAATGGGAGAAATGGGGGAGCGGCTAGAAGATAAATTTGAGGGGTTAGACAATAATTTTAAGGGGTTAGACAATAATTTTAAGGGGTTAGACAATAATTTTAAGGGGTTAGACAATAATTTTAAGGGGTTGGACAATAAATTTGAGGGGTTAGACAACGGGATAAAAGAGGTGAAGAATGGGTTAACAGGGGTGGAAAATAGAATGGCTGCCCAGGAGAATCAGATAGAGGGGGTGAAAAATGGGTTAGAGGGGTTAGAAAACAAGATGGAAAACAAATTGCGGGAAATAGGGGAGCAATCGGCCCGGGAAATTAAACAAATGGGAGAGCAGATAGAGGAGGTGAAAATCGGGGTAGAAACCAAATTGGATGCCCAAAGGGATGAATTAGGACAGATGAGGGAGGCATCCACAAAAGAGATGGAGGAGATGGAGGAAATACGACGAGGTGTAAGCGAGGAGGTCTTGGGGGTATGCGAGGAGGTAAAGTGAGGTGAGAAGCGTATGGAGAAAGAGGTGAGGAATAATATGGCTAGGTTACAGGGGGGAATAGAGGGTCTGACGCAGGAGGTGGAACAGCTGACAGTGGGACAGACGGAGTTAGTGGAGCAGGTACAAAGGAACACTGCGGTACTAGGAGGGTTAAAAGCGACACAAAAAGACATTAAGAACGAATTAATAGCGACACAGAAGGAATGTCAGATGGTACGTGAGGGACTGACAACAAGGTTGGACGAGGTGACAGAAGTAATGGAGACAAAGGACCGGGAGGTGAGGACGCACATAGAAACGGTCAAGGTAGCCTTAGAGGACGAAATTGAGGAGATGCACCGGGAAATAAAAGAGGTGAAGGAAAAATTAGAGAAGGTGGAAGAGGGGGTGAGTGAAATTAAGAAGAGACGGACGGAAACTAAGAGGGAGATAAAGGAGGAGGTGATGGAATATGTACAAGGTCGGTGCTCAAATCGTGATGGTGTGCTCGCTAACCAAATAAAGAGTTTGCAGGTGGCGAAGGAGGTGCGGAGATGAGGTGCCAAGGTGAGTGGCGATATATGCGGAAATGTATATGATGTGAGGGGAGCTTCAGTCGGCTTGGGGGTTGATTTGGATCTGGGTGTTCGTGAGAGGCCGTTGGTGAAGTGTGCGACAGGTACGGTGTGCGAAGGAGGAGGTGTGCGAGAATGTCCGACTCTGGGGTGTGTAAGGAAAAAGTGCGTGCCAAGGAGGAGTGTGCTGTCGAGAGTGAGTTGGTCGTAGCGCGTGTGCGGGGGGGGCACATGGAAGCGTGTCGTAGGGAGTGTTACAAGGGATGTAACGGAAGCATGCACGCCTGTGGTGAGTGTTACGGAGGATATAACGGGAGAGTGTGCGCAAGAGGATGCGCGAGAAAGGTGTGTAACGGACGGGTGCATGAGGAAAAAGTGCGCTGTCAAGAGTAAGGGAGAATGCACACCTGTGGCGAGTGTTACGGAGGGTGTAATGGGAGAGTGTGCGTGAGAAAGGTGTGTAACGGAGGAGTGTATGGGTACAGAGCGTTGTCAAAAGTAAGGGTGTGTGCGCGTCCGAGTGTGGAGGTGAGAGTACTGAGAGTGACACGGAGCGTGAGTTGGTTGTGGCAGGTGAGAGAGGATGTACACCTGGAATGGAGGGATGCACACCTGGAATGGTAGAGCGTGTATGGGAATGCACACTGGAGTTGGTAGTGAGGCACATGATTGGCTGTGCAAGTGAGAGCACACCTGTGGTTGTCACAGAGGAGGGGGTGCGAAGAGGTGTGTTGGTGAGGTGTGCGAACGATGAGTGTGTGCAAAGGTGTGCGGTGGTCAGGTGTGTGACAAAGTCTGTAAGCGGAATGAGTGTACCTGGGTGTGTCAGGGAAGGTGCAATGACAAAGAGCATGGAGACAGCTGGATGTATGAGCAAGGAACGGGCTGCGGGGTGTAAGCATGCAGGTGAAGCATCGACGGTAACCGGGTTCACGGTTAGAGCGACGTATAGCCGAATCGGGCCTTCGGTGCGAACCGGGCAGCTTTGCGTGCCGTGGGGATCCGCGGCGGTTTCGAAAGAACCGCCTTGCGGGATTCACGCCGGGCCGCGCTTTGAATGGCCGCGTCCGTGCTCCACTAGGCGGAGTGGGCATCCCGATAGGAAGGGTCGTCATGGGCGTTCATGGGCGTCATGGACCCCTTTTTGTTGAGGCGTTCCGGCAGGTCGAGATCGGGCATTGGACGGCTCTGTGCCGAGATGGTGCGTGGGATCTCGGCCCGGGTAAGCATCCTTCCCTGCACCGAATGCCGGACGTATCCAACCGCCGGCACCAAGCAACCCGCATTCATTGCTCAGCTTTACGAAGCCGAGCTTTGGAGATGAATTGGCGCAGCGAGAGGCTCTAGTGAGTAGACTGTGATGATGTGGATAGTGTTTTGGCCCCGAAATTAGAAAAACAAAATTTGATGATTGGCAACGGATTGGCAGAGTGATGATTGGTAGAATGATTGGCAGATGATTGGCAAATTTTTGATTTGTTGAATTTTGTGTGCAAAATTGGTAGTGGAAGATACCCGATGTGGTGGGATGGCAACTCTGCCATCTCTCACAACGGGGGCAAAGGAGCACTAGTTTATGGGGTTTGGCAGTGAAAACTAGCCTGGGAGGGTGAGGATATAATGATAGGGATCTAGAGAAGATGACAATAGGTAACGTTAAGGTTAGGTAGTGACAATGATACCTGTAGTGGAGACGCAGGTAGATTAGTTGGATGATAATGACGAGGGAGCGCAATAATGTAAGGGGCGACGGGGAAGCGCGAGTTTTAGCAGGGCACCAGGTAGATTAGATGATGCCGTATGAGTGTTGGAGGTGTATTCAGAAGTGTATTGTGAAAAGTGTGTGAGGAACAGGTGTGATTGCACAGGTGTGCAACTGAGCAGGTGTATGGAGCAGTGTTTGAGTGAGTGATGGTGATGTGTATTGTGCTGACCAAATGGTCCAGGAAGGAAGGAGGGTGCAGGTGGCACCAGATGTGATTACACAGGTGTGCAACGACAGGTGTATGGAGAATGGTTGTGTGGGATATATGGAGTATTGGAATGGATGGTCGTGGAGTGAGTATGGTGGAAACTGTGGAGTGGAGTGGATGGTGCGAAGGTGTGGATGGGGGAAAGGAGGATGGACCACATAACGAATACCCGGGGAGGGTAGTGTAAGTGTTAGGTAGAGGGTACAGGTAAATTGTGGTTGGATATTGGCATCTGTGGTGCGTGGTGGAAGAATGGTGATTGAATGGGTGCATTAGTGTTGTGGAAATGGCTGGGCATGTAGCCTGTTAGTGTGTGTAGCTGGTTTGGGCACTCCACCACTGTGAGGATGTCGGCCAGGTGAGGCCGCAGGTGGGCTCTGGGAGCCGGTAGAGTTGTTGTGGATGGGGCCCGAGGATCCGGAGGACGGACCCGGGTAGCCCAGTGCCAGAGGGCACCAAGGGGTGACAGAGCCAGGAGGGGCCTTCCCCAATTAGATAGGTTAGGGTGAGGAGCTAGGTTAGCTCGGGTGGCAACTACAGTGGTGGAGGTGTGCAGGTGGGTAGACCTGCTGGGAGAGCTGCATGACCCAGCCCGGAAATTGTGCAAGGGCACAGGGAGTTGCATCGGGGGAGTGAGACCCCAAATTGAGAAGCACCACAGTTTGGTCAATGGGAATTGGTTTTTAGAACCCATAGTGTAAGTTGGCCAATGGATTGGCAGGGAAAGACCCCGGGTAGTGTAAAGTGTGTTAATGTCATTTAGAGTATAGTTAGGATGAAAATCTCCTTGCACCATCTACATCCACTCACCTGAGGTGACGTAACTCCACACCATGCCATGTTTTATTATTTTTATTGTGCAGATGTTTGGAATGTGAGACGCATCATGCGTGGGTGTGACATTGTGCCTTGTTGTGCCATCTCTCCCTCCTTATGAGGATTGATGATGAATTGGGTGATGGCAAATTTTGGTTAGAGGGATTGTCGTGACGAATTTGGTATAGAAGAGATATGGGGAAGATGTGACGGTAGCGACGGATTTGTAAATGTGTAGATTGTTGTAAATATGGGGTAAGGGCAAGGGTAGAGTAGGTGACGGGGGGGGGGGGGGGGGGTGACGTACGGTAGGGACGAGCTTTCTCACTTCGCTCTCCGTACGCACTTCGCCTTGCATTGCCTTGTTTGATGTGTACCCTTGTGACCTTACCCCTCGCTCATCTCTCTTTTCCCCCCTTGTCTCCCACATGAGGACTGTGCGCCACTGGGCGCCGAGGGGAGCGTGCATGATTCCGCCATTGGGCGCCCGAAACTCTCGCAACCACAGCTGTCTGCATCGATGCACCACCTTATGGACCACATGTCTGTGTCTGAGCACCACTTATGGACCCCATGGGTTGGGGGCATGGCCCCTCTGCTGGAACCGGCCAAGAGGGCCCGAGATCTTGCTGGCGGACCTTGGCCACAGGGCACCTATGCCCCACAGGTGAACCACACTAGTTGGCCCTGTGGGCCATAAATAAATAAAAATGGACACGTTGGGTGCATTTTATTATTGCAAATAGGCCGCCAGCAAAGAAGATGACAACATCAGGAAGATAGCAATAGCCAGCAGAGGGAGCCGAAGAGCAAGAGACCACCAGCAGGGTTAGGGGTTGTTTGGTTATTTTTATTGAGAACTGTGGTGACTGTGCACCGATTGGTGCTTGAGGGTGCTTTGGTGCATTTTTGGGTGCTTGCATGGTGCATCGATGCAGAGCAGACTGTCTCCCCCCCCAAAAGAACGATCACAGGTCCTGGGTTACGTTTTGTAAATAAAGTAGAGTCATTGTAAATAATGCGCCCCCACCGTAAATGTATAGTTTGAAGACCATTCCGCAATTCTGTTAGCTGTGGGCGTGAATCTGTTAGGCAGGGTGCAATGGAGCAGCGGGACATATTTATTTATGTTTTAAAACTCGCACTCAGGGTCAGGTTAAATGTAGAGGGAACTACACCTACGTGCCACACTAAAAGTTAAGGTAAGAGGCCCGGGACGTGCCTAAGAGGAGGAGGGTGCAGTGTTGTGGATATGAGAATGGTTTTTTTTGTTGTTGTTGTGTAAATAGTTGTAAAAATATCGCCCTCCTTACTCCAGTGTTGTATAAAGGTCAAAGGGCGTTCCCGTAGTTAATTCCATAAAGCATACACGAAGGACACCATATATCCATGTTCAGTAGTTATATCCTTATTATGTGTATTAGGCTAAGGATTTGTCTTCCATTAATTTGACACTCCATTGCAGTGCATTAAATAAAGTAGATCCCTCCGACATGGCATCTTCCAAGTGCCAGGTTTAGCCACTTTGCTGCATTTCATCTGCCGTCCACTTTGCTGCAATTGCCAACTGCATTTTGGGCGGTTTTCGTCATTGCCATTGCTGCCCTTTGGCTGGGGCTAGCTCGATTCGCCCCCAAAACCACCATTGGCCACGAGGCAAGGTCGGGGAAGAAGGGCGTGTCTCCACCTCATCATAGAGGGGAGGAGTGAACCAGCCCTTGCCGACCAACCCAGAACGAGGGGTTGGCTTTAGAGGGCGGAGAGAGAACGTTTGGGGGAGGTTCGCAAAAGGGTCAAGGGTAGGGCTTATATAACCCGAGGCAGAGGCCCCCAGAGAGAGTCGAGGAGAGAGGAGATCAGAACACCGAAAAGCCTGGAAGTTGTTGTTGGACTAAGCAAGAGAGGAAGTTGTTGGACTGGGTTGGACGAAGAAAGAGAGAGGAGAGAACCCGTCACGCCAGACCCCCCACCAGCACGTCGGCTCCACCAAGCAGCTCCGACCCGTGATCCCGCGCACACGACAGGATCGGTGGCATCGGCGGCCGTCGAGGTCCAGCCCGACGTCCCGTGCGGGATCAAGCTCCAGCCAGCTCCGTGCCTTCCTCCCCCTCCAACCACCCACCTCCTTCCAGCCAATCCACGCTGCAATTCCCCATGTGAGTCCGTCTTTGTTTGTTCTGTCCAGGGAATAAGTTAAGCCTGTTAGATAAGCTAGTATTTTCACTGTCTCTGATTTCTTCTGTAAATTGTTTTATTATCCTTCCTTCTCCTTGGTTTCTTTGATTGTGTAAATAGTAGGAATAAATTTAGCAGCAGTTCAAACCTTTTTGTCTTCTTCTTCTTCTTCTTCTTCTTCACATCCGTGTCGCCTTTGTCTTTTCCCTATTGAATATCTGTGGCGCGATTCGGCCAACGTCCAGGAATCGGGTTAGTCGGGGTAACTGTTAGGGCCGCGGCGCCATCCGCTCGGCAAATCAACATCTTATCCGCAGTCCGTAACAATATATATATATATATACACACACACACACACACACACACACACACACACACACACACACATACATACATACCCGGTGTGTACCCCGGTTTAGAATAGCTACACCGTATCCCTGCGTGTCGTAAGAGGCAACGAAAAGGGTTGGCGTCAGGAAGGGCATCCGGCCATAAAAACATTGCCTCAAAAAGAGAACCATGACAATTACAACTACATATGGGCAGGGTACAGCCCGACGTGGAGATCGGTTTCTGAGGTTTGGGACATGGAATGTAGGGACAATGACAGGGAGATCAGGAGAAGTGGTGGAAGTATTGGTCAGAAGAAGAGTGGACATATGTTGTGTACAAGAGACGAGATGGAAGGGAAGTGGTGTGAGAATGGTGAAGGGTAGGCAGGGACAGAAATACAAGTTTGTGTGGCAAGGGTGCCCGGAGGGCATGAATGGTGTTGGTGTCCTGTTTTCTGAGGAATTTGTAGACAGTGTGGTGAGTGTGACGAGAGTGAGTGAAAGGTTGATGATGGTGAAAATGATGATTGGAAAGCTCGTGGTGAACATCATCTCAGGATATGCTCCACAGGTTGGTCGGAGTGATGAAGAGAAGGACAAGTTCTGGTGTGCGATAGAGAAGCTGATGGAAAACGTGAAAGATGAGGAAGTTGTTGTGGTTGGAGGAGACCTAAATGGACATGTGGGAAGGAGTATGGACGGTTTTGAGGGAGTTCATGGGGGTTACGGATATGGTGTGAGAAATGGAGAAGGTGAAAGGATTTTGGAATTTGCTGATGGAGCTGATTTGTTGATTTGTAATACTCAGTTCCAGAAAGAGGATAATAAGCTTGTTACATACATGTCAGGTGGGTCGACGACAACCGTTGAAGACCTGATGGTGCATAGGCGAGGTAGGGGGCACCTCCGGGACACAAAGGTGATCCTGGGGGAAGAGGCTGTTTCACAGCACCACTTGGTTGTCTGTGACATAAGGGTGAAAGGTGCGAGGAGAGCTCGGCGGGTGAAGTACAATCCGAGAATGAAGGTGTGGAGGTTGATAGAGGTGACAGTGAGGGAGGCATTAAAAGAGAGGCTGAGTATGGTCGAGGATGATGTGGTTGAGCTTGAAAGTGGTTGGATGTCAATGAAAGATAGTCTGTTGGGAGCCGTTGGTGAGGTATGTGGATGGACAAAAGGACCACCGAGGCACACGGAAACATGGTGGTGGGACGATGAAGTTGGAAAGAAGATTGACGAGAAGAGGAAGAAGTTCAAGGAGTGGCAGAAGGCAAAGGGTACGGGGGCAGAAAAGGCAGAGCATGAAAGTTATAAGGCAGCCAAGAAGGCTGCAAAGAAAGAGGAAGCAAAGGCACAGGAGGCATGTACGAAAATGTTCGGAGAACGCTTGGATTTGGGAGAGGGTCAGAGAGCGGGATTCAGGATTGCAAAGCAGATAGCGAAAGAGAGGTGCGATGTGATGGGGGTGAGTTGCTTGAAGGATGAAGTGGGACAAATCGTTGTGGACCCAGATGGAATTAAAGGAAGATGGAAGAGATATATGGAAATACTGTTGAATACAGAGAATGAATGGGATGGCAACATAGAGAGTAACCCAGTTTTAGGACCGGCAGAGAAGATAACCGAGAAGGAAGTTGAGGAGGCGATAAAAGCAATGAAGAGTAGAAAAGCGGGAGGGCTGACGGGAGTTGTGGGAGATATGTTGAAGGCAGCGGGAAATTGGGGTGTGAAGAGAATGACAGAGACCTGCAACCTGGTGGTGAAAGAAGGCCGCATTCCAGTGGCTTGGGAACTGAGTACCCTCGTCCCTCTATACAAGGGGAAAGGTGACCCTCTGGACTGTGGCTTGTATCGAACGATAAAGTTATTGGTGCATGGAATGAAGGTATTGGAAAGGGTGTTGGAGTGGAGGATAAGGAAGAAAGTGAAGATTGACGAAATGCAGTTTGGATTTATGTCAGGAAGAGGAACGACAGAGGTGCTTTTTATTGTGAGGCAGTTGGAGGAGAAGTACATGGAGAAGACGAAGAAGTTGTTTCTTGGGTTTGTTGATCTGGAGAAAGCATTCGATAGGGTTCCACGTGAAGTAGTGATCTGGGCATTGAGGAAGTTAGAAGTGGAGGAATGGTTGATCAGAGTGGTGATGGCAATGTACAAAAGAGCACGCACAGCTGTAAGGACGAAGGACGGGAACAGTGGTGAGTTTGAGGTGAAGGTGGGAGTGCATCAGGGTCGGTACTAAGTCCACTACTATTTGTAGCTGTGATGGAGGTGCTGGCTCAGATCCTAAAGGAGGGTTTACCGTGGGAGTTGTTGTATGCAGATGATCTGGTGTTGATTGCAGAAAGTATGGATGGACTGAAGGAGAAGATGAACAAGTGGAAGGAATGTATGGAGACAAAAGGTCTGAAGGTGAATATCGGAAAAACGAAGGTGATGGCAAGTGGTAAAGCATGTGGTGAGGTGGAAAGAACTGGGAAGTGGCCGTGTGCTTTGTGCAGGAAGGGTGTCGGAGTGAATTCCATTCAATGTACAATGTGCGCTGAGTGGGTTCATCAAAAATGTAGTGGTCTGTGAGGGTCATTAACCAGTGTGGCAGCTACATTCAAGTGTAAGGTGTGCACAGAGGGAGCTGCAGATGGAGGAAATGTTGAGTTGGATCTTGGAGACGGCGTGAAGCTGGAAGGTGTGAAAACATTTTGTTACCGAGGAGACATGCTGAATGGAGAAGGTGGACCAGACTCGGCAGCGGCTGCTCGAGTGAGATGTGCATGGAAGAAGTTTCGGGAACTGAATGGCATGCTGACGAGGAGGGGAGTGTCGTTGAAGCTGAAGGGAAAGCTGCATGCTGCATGTGAGAGAAGTGTTATGATTTATGGGAGCGAGACCTGGGTAATGAACGTAGAGCAGCAACGAAGGCTGGAAAGGGTGGAAATGCGAATGTTTCGGTGGATGTGTGGAGTATCATTGAGAGAGAGGAAGACAAATGATGAATTGCGAAAGATGATGGGAATAGAGCCTGTGATGGATGCTGTGAAGAGAAACAGGTTGAGATGGTTTGGTCATGTGTTGAGGAAGGATGAAAGTGACTGGTTGAGAATAGTGATGGAAATGAATGTTGAAGGAAGTAGAGGACGGGGAAGACCGAGAAAGACTTGGCTGAAGATGGTTGAAGAAGAAATGCGGGCAAGGGGGTTAACAAGGGGAGATGCAGAAAATGGGGCAATATGGAGAAGATTGTCATGGGGACCGCAAGGCTAACCCCTGCTCTAGCAGGGAAAATGGCCTTAAAATGCCTGTTGTTGTTGTTGTTGTTGTTGTGTGTATATATATATATATATATATATATATATATATATATATATATATATATATAATCGTTAGATTAAATAAGACGCGGTCGTAGCTTCAGGACGTCGATCTTTAATTGTCGACAAGCTTTCGACCAACAAAGGTCTTCATCTGAGTCTACAAAAACAGCATGCATGTATATCAGTCAAGTATGTATGGTGATATGTGTGTGAGATGTGTGATGTGTGTAGAAAATGCATACAGAAGGAAGAGCCACACCAAAGTTCACTCACCAGCCAAGTTCAACGGAAGTGACCGTTTGCGTTACAGTTAGGGTGCACGTGCATATACAAATATAGAGATATACATACATAAACACACAAGCATATATTCATATCCCATTTATATTCATATAATATATTTATATATTTATATAAATGACATATAAAGGTAGAATGAATGAATGAATGAATGAATGAATAATGAATGAATGAATGGGTTACGGTTAACAATTTGATTGGGTTGATGTGGGAACATGCTTTAGTCATCAAAATTTATGCCATGAGGGACTTTTGTCCGAAGTTTGTGTATCCAAAAGGATTCACGTTTCAGAATCGTGGTGTGTGATCGATTTGTGATTGATTCAATGGCAGAGATCTGAATGTCATTTATAGAGTGATCCGGTTGATTAAAGTGTATCGTGTAAGGTAGAGATTTGCCCTGACTGGTGTGGAAGTTATTGATTTCTGACCGGGTGTTATTAAATCGTGTGTAGAGTGTATTTTCACTTTTACCAACATATTGTTTGGTGCACTTTTGGCAAGTGATTAGGTATATGACCCATGTAGATTTGCAGTTCATATAGGAGGTGATGGGGAATTTTTGTCCAGTGCTAGAACTACAGAATTTGTTTCCTTCTAGTAAATGCTTGTGAATAATGCATTTGTTTGCTGTGCATTTATAGAAGCCAGGGATCCTAGTTTCTTTGTTGTGGGGCTGTGGGTGCTTTGCTTTTACCAAGAGGTCCCTGAGTGTCCGACCACGTCGAAATGATGTTAGTGGAGGTTGAGGAAATGTGGTGCCGAGTGTTTCTGATTGATGGAGGAGAGGAAGGGCCTTATTCAGAATACTTGGCAATTGGGATGAGGTAGCAGAGTAGGTGGTTACCAGTGGGACACAGTTAGTTGCAGGTTTGGGTTTGTAAGTCAGAAGGTCTGCTCTCGGTATGTGTTTTGCTCGGGTTATTGCTTCTTGCACAGAGTGAGGGTCATAGTTTCTTGCAATGAAGTGTGTTTCTAATTGGCAGAGAGAAGTTTCTTCTGCCATTTTTGTTGAGCAAATGCGTCTTACTCTGAGTGCTTGACTGTATGGTATGCTTGCAATTGTATGTTTAGGATGAGATGAAGAAGGGAGAAGGTAAGAGTGAGTGTCTGTTGGTTTGGTGTATAGTTCTGTTTCGAGTCTGTTATTTTGAAGCGTGAGTGATGTGTCTAGAAAGTGAACTTCGGACTGTGAGCTGTCGAATGTGAACTTGATGGTCGGATGAATCAAATTTAATTCATTTTGGAATTGGGTGAGACTACGGGGGGATTTTGACCAGATGAACTGGATGTCATCAATATAACGTACCCAGGATTTTTCCATGATTCCGTGATGAGGTTGTGCATTGATCTTGGCCTCTATCATTCCCATGAAGATGTTAGCGTACGATGGTGCAACAGGGGTACCCATAGCGGTACCTTGAGTTTGAATGTAATGTCGTCCGTTGAATTGGAAATTATTCAGTTTGAGTGTCAGTTCTAATAGGCGCATAAGGTCTTGAGTAGGTGGCATTGGGACTTGTCGTGTATCGAGGGCTTTCGAGGGCTTTGCGGCATGCAGACAGGCCTTCTGAATGTGGAATATTAGTGTAGAGGGATGTAACATCTGCTGTGACTAAAATGGTTTGGGAGTTGAAAGGTGAGTATATTCTGTTCAATCCTTCGATGTGGGTCAGAAAACTGGTTGTGTCCTTGAGGTATGAGGAGAGCTTCAACACGAGAGGACGTAAATGACAGTCAACAAATTTTGATATGGGAACAGTTGGACATGTGCAGCCAGATACGATTGGTCTACCCGGATTGTTTACCTTGTGTATTTTAGGAAGAAAATAAAGGTTAGGGCAATGAGGATCTTTCGGAACCAAGCGAGATTTGATGGTTTTATCCACCCGAATAGAATCTACTACCTTTTTAACCTCTTCAAGATGTAAAAGGGTAGGGTCGGATGGGAGCTCTTTGTAAGTATCACTATGTAGTTGACGATTACCTTCTGCAACGTAATCGGTAGTCGACATAATGACAATGCCAGTACCTTTATCTGCTGGCTTTATGACTATCTTTTCATTGTTTATATAATATATATATATATATTGTTACGGAACCCAACGTCGGCCTCTGTTCCCCTTATCGAGGGGGGATTAATCCCCTCGTCTATGACTGGCCGACGTGGTCCCTTACGCTGCACAGCTCCCTCCGGAGAGGTAGGTGCGCAACCCCGTTCGCGACCGCGGACAGATGGTAATTGCCGAGCGGTTTAGCAACCGCAGCACGAACTATTAACAAGCACTGACCTGATCCTTAACGTTGGCCAAATCGTGCCACAGGTATTCAATGAGGGAAAAGACAAGGACGAAACGGATGTAAAGGAAAGAAGAACAAAGGTAGGAAATACAAATATGATTTATTACTAATATGTACACAATTAAAGAAACCAAGGAGAAGGAAGGATCATAAAATAAATACAGAAGGATGGAAGAACCAGAAGGACACAGTGCAAATATTAGCTTAACTACTGCAGTCTTACTTAAACCCAGGGACGAGACAAAAGACAGACTACAAGCACACTTACACGGGGGATGATGACAGGAATGGCAGGAGGTGGATGGCTGGAGGGACAGGAAGGTTCAGGTGGAATCGGAGCACGGTCGGGCCGGGAATGAGCAGCCGCCGCCCTTTCTCGATCGGCGCGTTCAGCAGCCGCCATTCCTTCACGGCCACGCTCGAAACTGCCGTCAAAGCCCCGAAGCTGTGGTGGTTCAAGCTGCAATCGTTCAAAGCTGCGATGGTTCCAAAGATCCTGCGTGCTGGTGCTTCGCGTGCTCTCCAAGGACTCATCTCAAAATCGTCTCTCGCTCGTCGGGGGGGGGGGGGGGCGTGGCGGGGGGGGGTCGCTCTCTGACGTATCTCTTTTGTAATCCTTCCCCACACACTTTTATAAGGCCCGTCGCGATTAAGCTGCGCCACGCCCGTGATGGTGTCTCACTAACCCTGATTGGCTGGCGGGGGCTCACTGGGCTCCACCTTCTCATGACGAGTGGAGGGCAATGCCCTTCTTCCCCGAGACGGAGCACATGGCCAATGGTGGCAAATGCTGAAAACCGCCCGATGCAGTTGGCAACGGAGGCTTTGGGAATGGGGGCTTTGGGCATGGAAGGGAGCTACCTTATGTCATCTGGTGCAATGCAGTGTCAACTAGTGGGAACAGAGCCTTAAACTAATACACATAATAAGGAGATAACTACTGAAAAGGGAAATCTATGATTGGCTATGTGTATGTATATGGACTAACTAAGGGACAACCTTTGACCTTTACACACAACACGGAGGGTGATATTTACACACAAAAAAAAATACAATTCTCAAATCCACAACACTGCACCCTCCTCCTCTTAGGTACGTCCCGGGCCTATTAAACTTTTACCTTTACTGTGGCACATAGGTGTAGTTCCCTCTACATTTAACCTGACCCTGAATGTGACAGTTTTAAAACACAAATAAGTATGTCGCTCTGCTGCATTGCACCCTGCCTAACAGATTCACGCCCACAGCTAACCGAATTTCGGAATGGTTCTCAAACTAAACGTTTACGGTAGGGGAGCATTATTTACAATTGATGCTGGTATTTACAACACTAACCCAGGACCTGTGATTGTTCTTTTGGGGGGGGAGACAGCCTGCCCTGCATCGACGCACCAGCACCAATATCAAAGCACCATAATGCACCAAAACACACCGGAGTGCACAGTCACCACAATTCAAATTTAAAAAAACAATCCCTGTTGGTGTCTTGCTCTTCGGCTCCCTCTGCTGGCTATTGTCATTCTTCCAGATGTTGTCTTTCTTCTTTGCTGGCGGGCTATTTGGTGGAAATAAAAGTGCACAAAACGTGTCCATTGTTTTTATTTATGGCCCACAGGGGGGCCGACTATGAGTGGTTCACCTGTGGGTTTAGTGCCACCTCACCGGGTCCGCAAGCAAGATCTCGGGCCATCATGGCCGGTTCCAGCAGAGGGGCCATGCCCCAACCTGTGGGGTCCATGAGTGGTGCTCAGCCACAGACATGTGGTCCATTAGTGGTGCATCGATGCAGGCAGCTGGTTGCGGGGGTTCTGGCACACAATGGCGGACTCCCGCATGCTCCCCTTGGTGCCCAGAGAGCACAGTCCTCGGGTGGGAGACAGGGGAACAGAAGACAGGTGAGCGAGGGGTAAGGCCACAAGGGTACACATCAATAACGGCAATGCAAGGTGAGGTGCGTCTGGAGACCGAGCGGAGAAAAGCTCGTCCCTACTGTACGTCACCCCACATGTGACAAACACTACCCCCCCTTGCCCCTCCCCGTATTTACAAAACCTACACATTTACAAATTCGTCACTACTGTCTCGTCTTCCCCATATTTCCCCTTAAGCAAATTCGTCACCACAATCCCTCTAATCCAAAATTTGCCATCACCAATTCATCATCAATCCCTCTTAAGGAGGAAGAGATGGAACAACAAAGCACAATGTCTCACCCACGTCATGATGCGTCTCACAATCCAAACATTTGCACAACAAAAATAATCACAACCTGGCATGGTGCGGAGTAGCGTCACCTCAGGTGAATGGATGCGGATAGTGCGAGGAGATTTCAATCCTAACTATCTTCTAAATGACATTACCACACTTTACACTACCCGGGGTCTTTCCCTGCCAATCCATTGGCCAACTTACTCTATGCGGTTTTAAGAACCAAATTCCCATTGACCAAACTGTGGTGCTTCATCAATTTGGGGTCTCACTCCCCCGATTCAACTCCCTGTGCCTTTGCACAATTTCCGGACTGTGACGTGTGGCTCTCCCAGCAGGTCTACCCACCTGCACACCTCCACCACTGTAGTTTCCTCCGAGCTTACCTGCTCCTTACCCTAACCTATCTAACTGGGGAAGGCCCATGGCGCTCTCCCCACTCGGTGCCCTCTCTGGCACTGGGCTACCCGGGTCCGTCCTCCGGATCCTTGGGCCCCATCCACAACAACTCTAACGGCTCCCAGAGCCCACCTGCGGCCTCATCTGGCCGACATCCTCACAGTGGTGGAGTGCCCATTCAACTACACACACTAACAGGCCACACGTCCAGCCATTTCCACGACACTAATGCACCCATCCAAACACCATTCTTCCACCACGCACCACAGATGCCAATATCCAACCACAATTTACCTGTACCCTCGACCTAACTCTTAAACTACCCTCCCCGGGTATTCGTGATGGGGTCCATCCTCCATTCACACCTTTGCACAATCCACTCCACTCCACAGTTTCCACCATACTCACTCCACACCATCCATTCCATACTCCATATATTCCATACAACCATGCTCCATACACCTGTATTTGCACACCTGTGCAATCACTCCTACACCTGGTGCTTCCTGCACCCTCCTTCCTCCCAGGACCATTTGGTCAACACAACACACAATCACCACTACTCAGTCATACACTGCTCCATACACCTGTTCACTTGCACACCTGTGCAATCACACCTGGTGCCACCTGCACCCTCCTTCCTCCCAGGATTCTTCATTCATTCCATACAATGCACAACTACAATTGTTCCTCACGCACTGCTCCATACACTTTCACGCTCAATACAACTCACAATCACAATTATTCCTCATACTCTGCTTCAGACACTTTCGATTCTCAAACACACGGCATCATCTGATCTACCTGGTTTCCTGCTAACTTGGTGCTCCCCGTCTTCCCTTTAAACTAAGCACATCCCACGTCATTAACAACCATTCTAACCTCTCTATATCCCCGACTACCTGTCCAATGTTGCTACTTAAGTCTACAGTTACTTATGGTCATCTTCTCTAGATCCCTATCATTTTATCCTAACCCTCCCTGGCGAGCTTACACTGCCATAAACCCCATAGCTATTGCTCATGTGCCCCGTCTGTGAGGGATGGCAGAGTTGCCATCCCACCACATCGGGCATCTCTCACTATAAATTTTGCTCACCAAATTCCAGCCAATCAAAAATTTTCCAATCACTGCCAATCCTACCAATCCTTTGCCAATCATCAAATTTTGCTTTTCAAATTCACTACTGCTATCTCCCTCACACGTCTACTCACTTGAGCCTCTCGGTGCGTTTTTACATGCTCAGAACTTGGCTTCGCCAAGTCGAGCGATGACTGCGGGTGGTTCGTTGCCGGTGGTTGGATCCGTCCGGCATTCGGTGCAGGGAAGGGGGCTTACGCGGGCCGAGATTCCACGCACCATCTCGGCACAGAGCCGTCCGATGCCCCAATCTCGGCCGGCCAGAACGCCGCGACCACAAAGGGTCGCCATGCCGATCCTTCTTACCTTCCCTTGAACCGGGCAGCCCGCTCCGCTGAGCGGAGCACGGACGCGACCGTTCGGAGCGAGGCCCGGCGTGGATCGCGTACGGCGATTCCTTCGAAACCGACGTGGTTACGATCCCCACTGGTTCCCGCTGCACACAAAGCCCGGCACGAACCGAGGGCTTGCTTCGGCTAAAAGTCGATCAAGCTGCTAACCCGGTTAACGTCGATGCTTCACCTGCAGGCTCACACGCATACGCGACCCCTTTCATCCTCACCGAGCTCGGTGCTCCAACGCCGCCCGTACACCCCACGTACTTCGTTATTGCACTTGTTCTTGTTCCGCTCACCGACTTCGTCACACACCTGACCACCGCACACTCGTCGTTCGCACACCTCACCAACACACCTCTTCGCGCCCCCTCCTCGGTCACATCCCCGGAAACAACCACGGGTGTGCACTCACTTGCACACCCAATCACGTGCTTTACTACCAACTCCAGTGTGCATTCCCACACGCGCTCGACTATCTCAGGTGTGCATCCTTCCATTCCAGGTGTACATCCTCTCACCTGCCACAACCAACTCACGCTCCGTGTCACTCTCACTACTTTCACCACCACACTCGGTTGCGCATTCACCCTTACTCTTGACAGCGCACTCTGTTATCATGCACTCCTCTGTTACACACCTTTCTCGCGCATCCGCTTGTGCACACTCTCCCGTTACACCCTCCGTAACACTCACCACAGGTGTGCATTCTTCCGTTACATCCCCTGTAACACTCCCCACTGCGTGCTTCCATGTGCCCCCCCCCCCCCCCCCCCGCACACGCGCTACGACCAACTCACTCTCGACAGCACACTCACTCCTCGGCGCGCACGTTTTCCTCACACACCCCATAGTTGGACATCCTCGCACACCTCCTCCTTCACACTCTGTACCTGTCGTACACTTCACCAGCGGCCTCTCAGGAACACCCGGGTCTAAATCAACACCCAAGCCGACTGAATCTCCCCTCACACCATATACATTTCCGAGTGTATTGCCACTCACCTCGGCACCTCGTCTCCGCTTCTCCTCCGCCACCTGCAAACTCTTTATTTGGTTGGCAAGCACCTCATCCTGATTTGAGCACAGACCCTGCACATATTCCATCACTTCCTCCTTTATCTCCCTCTTAGTTTCCCTCTGTCTTTTCTTAATTTCACTCACCCCCTCTTCCACATTCTCTAATTTCTCCTTTACCTCCCTCATTTCCCTGTGCGCCCCCCTCAATTTCGTCTTCTAATGCCATCTTGACCGTTTCTATGTGCGTCCTCACCCCCCGTTCTTTCGTCTCCATTGCCTCAGTCACCTCGTCCAACCTCATTGTCAATTCCTCATGCACCATCTGACATTCCCTCTTTGTCGCTACGAGTTCCTTCTTTATGTCTTTCTGCGTCGCCTTTAACCCCCCGATTATCGCAGTGTTCTTCTCCACTTGATCCACCAATTCCCTCTGTCCCACCGTCAGCTGTTCCACTCCCCTTGTTAGATCTTCTATGCCCCCCTGTAACCTAGCTGTACTAGTTCTCACCTCTTTCTCCATACGCTCCTCACCTCGCTTTACCTCCTCGCATACCCCCGAGACCTCCTCGCCCACACCTCGTCTTATCTCCTCCACCATCTCCCCCATCTCCCCCATCTCCCCCATCTCTCCCATCTCTTTGGTAGATGCCGCCCTCATCTGTTCCAATTCATTCCTCTGAGCATCCAATTTACCTTCCAACCCGATTTTCACCTCCTCTATCTGGTTCCCCATCTGTTTGATTTCCCGGGCGGATTGCTCCCCTATCTCCCTCAATTTGCCTTCCATTGTTTTTTCTAACCCCGTTAACCCATTCTTTACCCCTTTCATCCCGTTGTCTAACCCCTCAAATTTGTTGTCTATACCCTCAAATTTGCTGTCTAAACGTTCACTGGTACCCCTTGCTTCGTCCCTCATTGCCCCCATTTGATTGCCCATATCATTCCTCAAATTGTTTAACCCATCTTCCATCTGGCCACCCATTTATCTTCACTCTCGGGTGGATTTATCACTTTGGGCATCCATTTTTGCCATCATTTGAATCATAAAGACTCGCACGTACTCTGGCATCTTGGGCTCGGCTGCCGCAACCGTGTGCGAAGCGCCGCCATTTTGTGCCTCTACAACCACGTGCGCGAGGGCGCCATCTTGTGCACCTGATACCCCCGCTACCACATCACCATTGCTCTCCTCCTCCATTTCCTCCCTGTGGTCCTGGGTTACCCCTAACCCCTCTTCTAATTCCCCCACCGGCATCCGATCGCCTTGACCATCCATGGCACGATTTTAAATTTAGGATATTGTAAAATAAAATTTTGGGCCACTCGTAATTTGAGCGCGCTAAGCGCTTCAGGTCCGAATCTCGCTCCCGACACCAATTGTTACGGAACCCAACGTCGGCCTCTGTTCCCCTTATCGAGGGGGGATTAATCCCCTCGTCTATGACCGGCCGACGTGGTCCCTGACGCTGCACAGCTCCCTCCGGAGAGGTAGGTGCGCAACCCCGTTCGCGACCACGGACAGATGGTAATTGCCGAGCGGTTTAGCAACCGCGGCACGAACTATTAACAAGCACTACCCGATCCTTAACGTTGGCCAAATCGTGCCACAGGTATTCAATGAGGGAAAAGACAAGGACCAAACGGATGTAAAGGAAAGAAGAACAAAGGTAGGAAATACAAATATGATTTATTACTAATATTTACACAATTAAAGAAACCAAGGAGAAGGAAGGATAATAAAATAAATACAGAAGGATGGAAGAACCAGAAGGACACAGTGCAAATATTAGCTTAACTACTGCAGTCTTACTTAAACCCAGGGACGAGACAAAAGACAGACTACAAGCACACTTACACGGGGGATGATGACAGGAATGGCAGGAGGTGGATGGCTGGAGGGAGAGGAAGGTTCAGCTGGAACCGGAGC
This sequence comes from Myxine glutinosa, assembly GCF_964187855.1. Lineage (NCBI taxonomy): Eukaryota > Metazoa > Chordata > Myxini > Myxiniformes > Myxinidae > Myxine > Myxine glutinosa. The sequence continues at coordinate 88,048,593 of NC_136265.1, forward strand.
ACGGTCAGGCCGGGAATGAGCAGCCGCCGCCCTTTCTCGATCGGCGCGTTCAAAACTCCTGCGTGCTGGTGCTTCACGTGCTCTCCAAGGACTCCTCTCAAAATCGTCTCTCGCTCGTCGGGGGGCGTGGCAGGACGGGTTCGCTCTCTGACGCATCTCTTTTGTAATCCTTCGCGGCCACGCTCGAAACTGCCGTCAAAGCCCCGAAGCTGTGGTGGTTCAAGCTGCGATCGTTCAAAGCTGCGATGGTTCCAAAACTCCTGCGTGCTGGTGCTTCACGTGCTCTCCAAGGACTCCTCTCAAAATCGTCTCTCGCTCGTCGGGGGGCGTGGCAGGACGGGTTCGCTCTCTGACGCATCTCTTTTGTAATCCTTCCCCACACACTTTTTCAGGCCCGTCGCGATCAAGCCGCGCCACGCCCGTGATGGTGTCTCACTAACCCTGATTGGCTGGCGGGGGCTCGCTGGGCTCCACCTTCTCATGACGAGTGGAGGGCAATGCCCTTCTTCCCTGAGACAGAGCACATGGCCAATGGCGGCAAATGCTGAAAACCGCCCGATGCAGTTGGCAACGGAGGCTTTGGGAATGGGGGCTTTGGGCATGGAAGGGAGCTACCTTATGTCATCTGGTGCAATGCAGTGTCAACTAGTGGGAACAGAGGCTTAAACTAATACACATAATAAGGAGATAACTACTGAAAAGGGAAATCTATGTTTGGCTACGTGTATGTATATGGACTAACTAAGGGACGACCTTTGACCTTAACACACAACAAGGAGGGTGATATTTACACAAAAAAAAAACACAATTCTCAAATCCACAACAATATATATATATATATATATATATATATATATATATATATTATACTGCATATGCATATATACACGTCGTTTTAAAATCACAAGATTTTTGTAATCACAAGTTGTAAAATCACAAGCTTCTGGCCTAAAACATGTTTTTTTGTTCACTTGTTATTATATGTGTGTTCGTGTGTGTGTATATATATATATATATATATATATATATATATATATATATATATATATATATATATATATATATTGTAACGAATGTGGAAACGTTACAATGTGAACGTTACAAAAGTATGGTAACACCCTGTTAATGTAAATAATGGTCACAGCCGTCCTCCTAGTTAATTCCATGAAACTTACACGCAGGTCACGATATATCTTTTAAATAGTGTATTTCCTTATTCCATGTAGGCTAAATATGTGTTTCCCACTAGATTGACTTTGCATTGTATCAAACAAAATAAGCGTAGGCCCTTCCAATTTCCCCAAACATCTCCGCTCTCCAAAGTTCCTTTCAAAAGGGGAGTTGTTTTCAATCCCGCAGGCCGCCATTGCCCATGTGCTAATCTCTGAGAAGAAAGGCGTGTCTCCACCTCGTCATAAGAGGGGAGGAGTGAGCCAGCCCTAACAGCCAATCAGCACCGCGGTGAGCGACCCGTTAGGCGTGCCCTCGGAGCCGGCGGCTTAATTCCGCCCGAGGTGATAAAAGCGACTGTAAGGGACTGCTTTACCAGATGACCTGGGAGATGAGCAAAGAGGTGGCACCAAGAGGAGCGGTGAGATGCGAAACGCTCCAAGCCAAAGAGGAGAGGTACTCGGCAAGGAAACCAGCTTTGGAGAGACGCGCTGAAAGGAGGGAGACGGCTCCACCACAAGAAGAGGAGCAGGTGTGCCGAACCAGCGCGTGACGTCTACCGCAGCGGATACGCGACGGAGGGTTTTCCCGCCAAAACCGCGAGGAATTGAGAGCTGCTGCCTCCGACGTTGCCTCCCTCTCAAGCAATCCACCTCAAGCCCTACCTGCCTGCAATATCCCCTGTGTAAGTGTGAACGTCCTGTCCTGCTCATCTTGGGGTTAAGTAAAAATGAATAGTGTAAGTTAACGATTCGCTGTGTTACTGCTTCTTCCATCCATTGCTTGTGTGTGTATAATAAATCTGTTCTTCCTCCGTATTCTTCTTCTTCTTCTTTTTCATTCTCTTTCGGTCGCTTTAGAGGTTTCCCGATTGAATATCTGTGGGGCGATCTGGTCAACGTCGGGTGGAATCGGGTTCTAATCGGGGAGTAACTGTTCGGACGCGGTTAAATACACCACCGCTCGGTCAATATAACATCTAAAACCGCGTCTGTAACAATATATATATATATATATATATATATATATATATATATATATATATATATATATATATATATATATATATATATATATACATACATACATACATACATACATACAGACTTGGCATATAATATGGAATATTTTTTTTTGTGACCTTGTCATCTTGGAAGACATTGTTAATGTGACCTTTAAAAGAAACAAAAACCACATTTGACATTTCGAAACAAATAAATTGATCCTTGAAAGTGATGTAAACTGATATCGAACTCAATTCATGGACAGTACTGTGTTAAACTTCTGCACGTTTCCAGAAGTATCTCTTTATTTTGCACATTAGCCAAAATTTTTTTAACAAAAACAAAAGTTAAATTACGACTGGGATTACGGACAGTAAAATTACAGTTCAGTCCTTCGTTGAACCCCCACGAACATTCAGGAGAGCACGTACATGTTGAGGCATGCTGTTCACGAGATTTGCCAAGGTTTGGACAGGAATCACTTGCCATGCAGTGACAATAGCTTGCTGAAATTCACGCACAGAGGTCGGCTGCTGGTCCAAGTGGTCGATTTGACGCGTTAATTCTGCCTACAAGTTCTCTATCGGATTCATATCCGGGGACATGGCAGGCCACTCCATATGCTCTACACCACGGTCAGCAAGAAAGTGTTGGATCATGCGAGCATGATGAGGCCGTGCATTGTCATCTTGGAAGACAAAGTTTCCTCGAAAGGCTGCACGAGCAAATGGAAGCAATGTTTCTTTCAGAATGGCCCTGTACTTGAACTGGTTCAGGATTCCATTCAGAACAACCAGGTCAGTTTTGCCCCCTGCATGAAAAGCAGCCCAAACGGTCACCCCACCACCTCCAGCTTGGACTCTTGGCACTATACAATCTTTGTTGTAGGCTTCATGCACTTGTCTGCGCACTCGGACGCAGCCATCTTGACGATAGACCAGAAATCTAGACTCGTCACTGAAAATCACGTGATTCCAGTGTCCTGGCTGCCATTGACAGTGCTCTCTGGCCCACTGCAATCGGCGCTGGCTGTGTTGTCTGGTCAGGCTTGGCTTTCTCAGGGGACGCCTGGCACGATAGCCTGCTTGAACCAGTCGTTGGTTGACTAGCCTTCTGGATACAGGCACATTTGTCAGTTGCTGCCACTCAGCCCTAAGCCGATTAGCTGACTTGGTATGGCCATTGCGGACTAACCAGTGCAGCTGGCGATCATCCCTCCTTGTGGTTCTGCGGGGACGTCCTGGCCTCGGTATTGGAGAAGGGACACCCCTCTGAGCATTTCGTTTCAGGATCTTTGACATCTGACCTTGAGTGATGCCGTACTGCAGAGCAATAGCACACTGTTTCATGCCATAATTTCGTAAAGCCACCACTCCATGACAAACGGCATTGTCGAGTTGACGGACCATCTCCAGAGGAAGCGGCAATAACTCTTGGAGATGTGCAGCAGTTGTTTTCCACTGATACAGAACGCAACAACCCTTGTATACCCGACTGTGAAGCCAATCATCAAATGCACTTGTCCATACATTTTGCCACGCAGCCTGTGATATAATCCTGTTGTTGACTTCTTGCTGCGACAGACAATCAGTAACATGGTTCTTTTAACAAATAAATCACCAAAGTGTGAAAGAAACTCACCAGATTGATATACTGAGTGAAGAAAGTAAACCCAAGTCAAGAAAAAAAAAAAATCCATATTAAATGCCAAGTCTGTATGTGTATATATACTGAAACGCAAAAGAAACTTACCACCTTTGAAACCTTTAAATATCAACAATAACACTGCATGTAGTAAATGTGTGAACTTATTTGTGGACAATAGTGTCCTCACTGTCAGACAAAACAGTCACGGATGGTCACTTGAACCTTCAATGGTCACTTCATAGCACAGCTGTTGAACAGCCGTTTTGACTGTCAGTGATTAGCCAAGGGGTACGGGATGATTTTAATGAGCTGCACGTGATGTCTTGATGTTGGCTTTAAAAAGGCCAGTGCAAAATGGGCATTTTGACCGAAAAATTTGACCATTTTGACCAACTTCAAAAAGACCGAAAACACAAAAGAAACTTACCACCTTTGAAACCTTTAAATATCAACAATAACACTGCGTATAATAAATGTGTGAACTTATTTGTGGACAATAGTGTCCTCACTGTCAGATAAAACGGTCACGGATGGTCACTTGAACCTTCAATGGTCACTTCATAGCACAGCTGTTGAACAGCCGTTTTGACTGTCAGTGATTAGCCAAGGGGTACGGGATGATTTTAATGAGCTGCACGTGATGTCTTGATATTGGCTTTAAAAAGGCCAGTGCAAAATGGGCATTTCAATCAACATGCCACGATTGTCAAGGGATCAACGGCAGCGTGCCCTGGGCATGCTGCAAGGCGGACTGAACTACCGTGAGGTGGCACGTCGCCTTGGCTGTTCACACCAGACGATATCGGCCCTGGTGAACAGAGACACCCTCCACAACTCTGCAGATGACAGACCTCGATCAGGGAGGCCAAGAGTCACCACTGCAAGGCAGGACAGGCAGATGGTCCGAAGTCACCTGCGGGATCGATTCCGTCCAGCATCCCGCACTGCGGCAGAAACTCCGGGGCGTGCAAACCCACGGATCTCCAATGATACTGCACGAAGACGACTGCATGACTATGGTCTGACTGCCAGAAGACCATACAGAGGCCCCGTGATGACGGTTGCCCATCGCCGCAACCGTCAGAGATGGTGCCAGCAGCATCAGCGGTGGACCTTGGCGCAGTGGAACGAGGTCGCTTTCAGCGAAGAGTCAAGGTTCTGTGTGGACAGTCCTGATGGGCGTGAGCGTGTCGGATAAGAACTGGCGAGCGATATGCCGATTGTTGCGTGCGTCAAGCCAACAGGTGGGGTGGCCCAAGTGTGATGGTGTGGGCAGCCATATCAGGCCGGTACAGGACGCCATTGGTGGTTGTGGATGGGAATCTTAACGCCCAGCGGTATGTGGATAACATCCTGCGACCTCATCTGCTGCCATTCCTGCTAGACCACCCAGAACTGAGAACCTTTCAGCATGACAACGCTCGTCCCCATGCTGCTCGCTTTACCACTGCATTTCTCCAAGGCGAGAACATCAACACCATGCAGTGGCCTGCGCTCTCCCCTGACCTGAATCCCACAGAGCACCTGTGGGATGAGCTTGGGAGACGCGTAGTTGGCAGGGCCAGGACACGGGCAGAGCTGCTTCAGACATTGAGGACTGAGTGGGACAGAATCCAGCAGCAATCCATCCAAAGACTGGTAGGCAGTATACGCCGACGATGCACTGCCTGTATCCAAAACAATGGTGGCCATACACGCTATTGAAAGGGGACTGACATTGCACCCTGTGCTGTTCTGTACTGTAGAACAAACTGATGAGATGGTGTATCTTGGTCAAAAACTTGACATGTCATCAATAAAATGCCAATGTTTCAATTAGCAATTGTTGGTTTGTTTTATTTTGAACTGTTACAATTTTATTACATTTCAAACAAGTGGTAAGTTTCTTTTGCGTTTTCGGTCTTTTTGAAGTTGGTCAAAATGGTCAAAATGGTCAAATGTTTCGGTCAAAATGCCCATTTTGCACTGGCCTTTTTAAAGCCAATATCAAGACATCACGTGCAGCTCATTAAAATCATCCCGTACCCCTTGGGTAATCACTGACAGTCAAAACGGCTGTTCAACAGCTGTGCTATGAAGTGACCATTGAAGGTTCAAGTGACCATCCGTGACCGTTTTGTCTGACAGTGAGGACACTATTGTCCACAAATAAGTTCACACATTTACTATACGCAGTGTTATTGTTGATATTTAAAGGTTTCAAAGGTGGTAAGTTTCTTTTGCGTTTCAGTATATATATATATATATATATATATATATATATATATCTATATATATCTATATATATATATATATATATATATATATGTATATATATATGTATATATGTATATATATATATATGTATATATGTATATATGTATATATATATATGTATATGTATATGTATATATGTATATATATATATGTATATGTATATATATATATGTATATATATATATGTATATGTATATATATATATGTTTGTATATATATATATATATATATATATATATATATATATATATATATATATATATATATATATATATATATATATATATATATATATATATTGTTATGTCGGTTGGGTAGTGATATGTAGAGCAGTGAGAGCTGAGTAGGTAACATGCTTCGAGGTGTCGCGGTAAGGAATCTGACCCTGCAATAAGTTCTTTATGTGTCGGCGTTTTGTCGGGTAAGGAGTATACTTGTGAATCAATCAGTAGGTTCGTGTGTTAAGTAGAGTACGGGATTAAAGAGGAGCGCCCCTGTGTGTCCTCACCTGGTTAGCCAAACCTTTGTCCCTTTTGGCACTGCACACCACATAGACATTCCGACAAGTACTCAGCGCAACTTCAAGTGACGCCCTTCCCTGCCATGACTGTGAAAGAGAACCGGCAAAAGGAAACCAGGCCAGGACACCGCCGATAATGGCCACCACCACCTCCACCTCCGGAGAGGACTGTCCACCTCAAATAGCATGCAGAATGACACTAGGAGCAGGGATTGGGAGTGACGCAGTGGGCGTGCACCTGGGCGAGTCAGTGGAGGAGACTGATTGGTTGGCAGCGCGCCAAGGCTGACGTGACCGCCGCGGAGTGATATGAGGCGCGGCAGGACTTTGGTTGGAGTGAGTGAGTTGCATGGAGTTGGTTGAGAGCAGTTAGTTTGCGGTTGTTGGTTCGAGAGGAGAGATCAGCGAGCACCGAATGCGAGTCTGAAAGCGAGTTGGTTCAGAGCAGTTGACCAGTTCGGTTCGCAGTTCACGGCTTGAGTTGGCAGTCCCGGTGCGATCCCGAGTTTGGAGAGTCCTGTCCCTGGTCGAGTGGAGAGTTACAGCTCGGGCAGCTTTAGTCTCGGCCGGCAGCCCGAGTGGGGTTCGCTTGCTTCGTGCAGCCCTGCGTTGGACATTTGGAGTGAGGGACCTTGTGGTGTACCGTTGAACCGACGAGGCCTGGTGGTGCTCGGACGCGGGCGGAGAGGGCCGCGGGGCCGTGTTACACTGAAGACACATGGGAGTGACGCAGTGGGCGTGCACCTGGGCGAGTCGGTGGAGGACACTGATTGGTTGGCAGCGCGCCAAGGCTGACGTGACTGCCGCGGAGTGATATGAGGCGTGGCAGGACTTTGGTTGGAGTGAGTGAGTTGCGTGGAGTTGGTTGAGAGCAGTTAGTTCGCGGTTGTTGGTTCGAGAGGAGAGATCAGCGAGCGCCGAATGCGAGTCTGAAAGTGAGTTGGTTCAGAGCCGTTGACCAGTTCGGTTCGCAGTTCACGGCTTGCGTTGGCAGTCCCGGTGCGATCCCGAGTTTGGAGAGTCCTATCCCTGGTCGAATGGAGAGTTACAGCTCGGGCAGCTTTAGTCTTGGACGGCAGCCCGGGTGGGGTTCGCTTGCTTCGTGCAGCCCTGCGTTGGACCTTTTGAGCGAGGGACCTCGTGGTGTACCGTTGAACCGACGAGGCCTGGTGGTGCTCGGAGGCGGGCGGAGAGGGCCGCGGGGCCGTGTTACACTGAAGACGACAAAGACCAGATAAGCCCGAGCTCTGCGGTTACACTTTACACGACGAGACATTTTCTTTCGTATTCACATTCCTTTGTGCTTGTTTCTGAAGTCAGTGTGTGGGATCCCAATTTCGGTTTCTTATTAGATTTATTATCGCGTTTTCCTGTCCTTGCTTTTATTTTGAATAAACCCTTGTATTATTTTGCTGTACATACTAGAATGCAGTTTTCCGTGTGGTTGATTCAATAGGTACGGCTGCAGGGCTCTCGCCGCTCCCCTCCATCCCGCGTGCTTTGGTGTAGCTTTTTGGTTTCGGAGTCAGCCATTGAGTTCTCGCCTCAGGGGCAAAGGCCTTCGCGATCGGCATCGATGACCGCCTGATATTAATCAAAGACGGTCACGCGACAATATATGTATAAGAACAACATATAAAATAATAACAATATATAATAACATTATATATATTATATATATATACTAGGACGTGCCCGTACGTGGGTGTCCGTTCCTTGGTGCGGCCCGCGTGCCCGTACTATATATATATCTAAAATTATATCCCCCCCCACCCCTCTATTTACATGAAATGGTTTGGTCCATTCGCAAAGCCAAAGCGAACGGCTTGCGAGTACGGTGACCATCCCCCCCCTCTATTTACATGAAATGGTTTGGTCCAAAGCGAACGGCTTGCGAGTACGGTGACAATCCCCCCCCTCTATTTACATGAAATGGTTTGGTCCAAAGCGAACGGCTTGCGGAGTTTGGTAAAGAAATCGCCATAGCTCGGTAACTACTTCTCCGATTAATATGAAACCTTGAAAAGGCACATCCTCGGGTCCCCAGCAATATACCTGGCAAGTTTCAAGTATATCGGACCCGTGGTTGTCGAGAAACAGCGGTCACAGACAAACACACAAACACACAGACACACAGACACACAGAGATTACTGGAATTATAGATAGATTATATATAATAACATATATATATATATTTAATAATATCTATATTGTCGCGTGACCGTCTTTGATTAATATCAGGCGGTCATCGATGCCGATCGCGAAGGCCTTCGCCCCTGAGGCGAGAACTCAATGGCTGACTTTTTTTTTTTTTTTTTTTTTTTTTTTTTTTTGTCATCCATTGAGTTGTTGCCTCAGGGGCGAAGGCCTTCGCGATCAGCATCGATGACCGCCTGATATTAATCAAAGACGGTCACGCAACAATATATATATAATAACAAGTAAGCGAAAAAACATGTTTTAGGGCTCCAAACTTTTATTTTCAAAAAGTTTTAAACCTATTTTTTTAAATTAAATTTTGATCGATGAAAATGTACTGGAAAAGAGAACCGTGGGCCAAATTTCAGGTCTCTCGGACATATGGAACCTATAAAACGAACGGCTCAAATATTTGAAACGGGACAAACAAACAAAATTCAGATGAAGTTAAATAAAGCGTGTATTAATTAAAAGGCAGTGTCTGTCCATCCGTCTGTCTCCTCCATAACTCCAAAACCATGAAACCAAGTGGCCCCAAACTTTTCATGCAGACATCTGGACCTCAAACAGATTGCAATGCTGAAAACTGGGTGTTTATTGAATCGGCTCTTTGGGTATGTTGTAACCTGATTTGGTGGCTCATCAATATAGTGGCCCGCCATCTTGGTCATCCCACTGCACCTCGCTGGGTTCTTCAGCCGCCATTTTGTTTCAGCCTACTCAAACGTGCCTTACCTTGGAAACACGATCGATTTATCATTGCATAATTGAAGCATTTCATCAAAATCTGGATTCGGATATGAGGATTGTGCCGTTTAAATAATCTCCAAATCTGGAGTGAAATCAAACAAAATTTACCATATCTTGTGATTTTACAACACCTCCACATGCAGCAACTACACCTGGATGCGTCCATACCCCCACACCCAGCCAGTGCGAACGCAGACTACAACAACAAAATCGCCTCCACTTCCAGGATCCACAGCACCAAACAAGTAAACATGGTGGAACACGCAAACACCCACCTTTATACCCTTCACCACTCTCCAACCAAACACACCAGATCATTGACACACACACACACACACATACACACACACACACACACACACACACACACCATTCACACATCTCCATTTCTATTCCATAACCTCAACCTACAACGTTCGACGTGCTTCCATAAACTTCGTCCATATCCAAAGTGAGCCTTTCAAGGCAACCTGGGCCACTTTGTTACACATCCTCCTTCTTTCTGTCCCACACACTCCAAGCCGAGTAAGAAATGCAGAAAAGGAATTGCCAATACACCCTCCACACCCCACCTCAAATGGCTGACATGAAACTCGCCAACGCTTCTCCCGACACTCTGCCTCCAGCTCACTGTACTTTCCTCTCTTCCTCTCGTGCACCTTCTCCATGTTCTCTTCCCAAGGTACAGACAATTCCCCTAAGGTGACCTGACTTGTTGCACCTGACCAAATGACAATGTCAGGCCGCAACCTTGTCACACAGATCTCCTCTGGGAATACCAATTGTGGCTTTAGGTCTGCCACCACCTGCCAATCACAAGAATCTGACAGCCCTCTTGCTTTCCACCTCCTCCTCTGTCCACCTCTTACCACTTGGCCCTCTTTCACAAACAACACCTCTTCCCCATCGGTCTCCTTCTCCACTCTTCTCTCTCTCGACCTCAGCACCACTTGTTGCACCATTTGCATCACCACCGCCAGCACCTGATCATGTCGACACCTGTATTGTCCTGCTGCCAATGCTACTGAGCATGCACTCGGTGCATGCTGCACCGTTCCCAAACCTCCACACAAATAACATCTCTCCTCCTGCAACAACCCCCACAATCTCAAGTTCCCTCAAGCTTCTCAACTTCTCAAGAAGTTTGGAACAACCAGGACTCTTCCTGGAGCTGGCCGCCCGGCCAAACTGAGCAATATACAGGCAGGCCCTGGGTTGCGAACGACCGACTTACGAACGCCCGTACTTACGTACCGACCTCCGTGAAGCCTATTATTTAAAAAAAACAACTAGTGGGGTCACCCGTGGGAATCCCACGGGCATGGGCGTGTGTGACATTTGGACATCTTGGGTTTAGATGCTGCACTTTCAACTTGACAAAATGGTTACTGGCAATTCATCAGATCCAGAAATGGTGTATAAAAAATAATAAAAAAAACACATTTAGAGGCCATTCTTCCCCGCAAAGCGGGGGTTGGCCTTTTTCGGGGACCGTGGTTGTTGTTGCTTTTCGGTCCCCTTTTTGAAGCAATGTTTTTACGGCCGGATGCCCTTCCTGCCGCCAACCCTTTTTGTCGCCTTTTACGACACGCAGGGAATTACCAGTGAACTGGTACTCAAAGATCCAGAAATGGTGTAATGAACACTTTATTTATTTCACATATGTGACCCCTCACTCCTCTCCACCTGACACTCTCCTCTCTCCACCCTCACGCCTATCCATTCCCACTCCTCCTCACACTCCCCTCCAATCCCTCCTCACACTCCATTCCAATACTTCTTCACACGCCTATCCAATCCCTCACACTCCTCTCTAAGCCCTCACACTCCTCTCCAATCCCTCAAACTCCTCTCCAATCCCTCACCCTCCTCTCCAATCGCTCCTCACTCTCCTCTCCAATCACCCCTCACTCTCCAACTCCTTGCTCCTCACTCTCCAACACCGAGCTCGTCGCTCTCCAACTCCTCGCTCCTTGCTCTCCCACCCCTAGCTCCTTGCTCTCCCACCCCTAGCTCCTCGCTCTCCAACTCCTCACTCCTCACTCTCCAACCCCTCGCGCCTCACTCTCCAACCCCTCGCGCCTCACTCCAACCCCTTGCTCCTCGTTCCAACCCCTCGCTCCTCGCTCTCCAACTCCTCGTCCTCGCTCTCCAACTCCTCGTCCTCGCTCTCCAACTCCTCGTCTTCGCTCTCCAACTCCTCGCTCCTCCCTCTCCAACTGCTCGCTCCTCACTCTTCAACTCCTCGCTCCTCACTCTCCAAGTCCTCATGCCTCTCCAACCCCTAGCTCCTCACTATCCAACCCCTTGCTCCTCACTCTCCCAACCCCTTGCCCCTCACTCTCCAACCCCAAGCTCTTCACACTCCAACCTCTTGCTCTTCACTCTCCAACCCCTAGCTCTTCACTCTCCAACCCCTAACTCCTCTCTCCTCGCTCCTCTCCAACCCTCCTCATCGTTGTTGCAGCAGCATCCTTTGCGAGTCTGTGATCGCGTTCTTCGAGGGTCTCGTTCTCCTGGCTCGTTCTTTTTCTATCTGCAGTTTCGTGGGGTCACCCATGGGAATCCCACGGGCATGGACATGTGTGACATTTGGACATCTTGATTTCGATGCTGCACATTAAATTTTACAAAATGGTTGATGGCAATTCATCAGATCCAGAAATGGTGCAATGAACACAATTCATTCATTTCACATAATATGTGACTCCTCACTCCTCTCCACCTGACACTCTGCTCTCTCCACCCTCACGCCTTTCCAATCTCAGTCCTCCTCACACTCACCTCCAATACCTCCTTACACTCCTCTCCAATCCCTCACACTCCCCTACAATCGCTCCTCACTCTCCTCTCCAATAGTGCCTCACTCGCCTCTCCAATCGCTCCTCACTCTCCTCTCCAATCGCTCCGCACTCTCCGCTCCAATCGGCCCTCACTCTCCAACTCCTTGCTCCTCACTCTCCAACTCCTTGCTCCTCACTCTCCAACCCCTCGCTCCTCGCTCTCCAACACCTAGCTCCTCGCTCTCCAACCCCGAGCCCCTCACTCTCCAACCCCTAGCTCCTCGCTCTCCAACCCCTAGCGCCTCGCTCTCCAACCCCTAGCGCCTCGCTCTCCAACCCCTAGCGCCTCGCTCTCCAACCCCTAGCGCCTCGCTCTCCAACCCCTAGCTCATCGCTCTCCACCCCCTAGCTCGTCGCTCTCCAACCCCTAGCTCCTCGCTCTCCAACCCCTAGCTCCTCGCTCTCCAACCCCTAGCTCCTCGCTCTCCAACCCCTAGCTCCTCGCTCTCCAACCCCTAGCTCCTCGCTCTCCAACCCCTAGCGCCTCGCTCTCCAACCCCAACTCCTCGCTCTCCAACCCCTAGCTCCTCGCTCTCGAACCACTTGCTCCTCACTCTCCAACCCCTCGTTCCTCACTCTCCAACTCCTCGTTCCTCACTCTCCAACCCCTAGCTCCTCACTCTCCAACCCCTAGCTCCTCACTCTCCAACCCCTAGCTCCTCACTCTCCAGCCCCTAGCTCCTCACTCTCCAACCCCTATCTCCTCACTCTCCAACCCCTATCGCCTCACTCTCCAACCCCTAGCTCCTCACTCTCCAACCCCAAGCTCCTCACTCTCCAACTCCTCACTCTCCAACCCCTAGCTCCTCACTCTCCAACCCCAAGCTCCTCACTCTCCAACTCCTCGCTCTCCAACCCCTTGCTCCTCACTCTCCAACCCCTAGCTCCTCACTCTCCAACCCCTAGCTCCTCACTCTCCAACCCCTAGCTCCTCACTCTCCAACCCCTAGCTCCTCACTCTCCAACCCCTAGCTCCTCACTCTCCAGCCCCTAGCTCCTCACTCGCCAACCCCTAGCTCCTCGCTCTCCAACCCCTAGCTCCTCGCTCTCCAACCCCTAGCTCCTCGCTCTCCAACCCCTAGCTCCTCGCTCTCCAACCCCTAGCTCCTCGCTCTCCAACCCCTAGCGCCTCGCTCTCCAACCCCAACTCCTCGCTCTCCAACCCCTAGCTCCTCGCTCTCGAACCACTTGCTCCTCACTCTCCAACCCCTCGTTCCTCACTCTCCAACTCCTCGTTCCTCGCTCTCCAACCCCTCGTTCCTCGCTCTCCAACCCCTCGTTCCTCGCTCTCCAACCCCTCGCTCCTCGCTCTCCAACCCCTCGCTCCTCGCTCTCCAACCCCTCGCTCCTCACTCTCCAACTCCTCGCTCTCCAACCCCTTGCTCCTCACTCTCCAACCCCAAGCTCCTCACTCTCCAACTCCTCACTCTCCAACCCCTATCTCCTCACTCTCCAACTCCTCGCTCCTCACTATTCAACCCCTCGCTCCTCGCTCTCCAAATCCTCGCTCCCCTCCAATTTCTCGCTCCTCTCCAACCCCTAGCTCCTCACTCTCCAACCCCTAGCTCCTCACTCTCCAACCCCTAGCTCGTCACTCTCCAACCCCTAGCTCCTCACTCTCCAATCCCTAGTCCTCACTCTCCAACCCCTAGCTCTTCACTCTCCAGCCCCTAGCTCCTCACTCTCCAACCCCTATCTCCTCACTCTCCAACCCCTATCTCCTCACTCTCCAACCCCTAGCTCCTCACTCTCCAACCCCTAGCTCCTCACTCTCCAACCCCAAGCTCCTCACTCTCCAACTCCTCGCTCTCCAACCCCTTGCTCCTCACTCTCCAACCCCTTGCTCCTCACTCTCCAACCCCTTGCTCCTCACTCTCCAAATGCTCGCTCCTCGCTCTCCAAATCCTCGCTCCCCTCCAATTTCTCGCTCCTCTCCAACCCCTAGCTCCTCACTCTCCAACCCCTAGCTCCTCACTCTCCAACCCCTAGCTCCTCCCTCTCCAACCCCTAGCTCCTCACTCTCCAGCCCCTAGCTCCTCACTCTCCAACCCCTATCTCCTCACTCTCCAACCCATATCTCCTCACTCTCCAACCCCTAGCTCCTCACTCTCCAACCCCAAGCTCCTCACTCTCCAACTCCTCACTCTCCAACCCCTAGCTCCTCACTCTCCAACCCCAAGCTCCTCACTCTCCAACTCCTCGCTCTCCAACCCCTTGCTCCTCACTCTCCAACCCCTAGCTCCTCACTCTCCAACCCCTAGCTCCTCACTCTCCAACCCCTAGCTCCTCACTCTCCAGCCCCTAGCTCCTCACTCTCCAGCCCCTAGCTCCTCACTCTCCAACCCCTATCTCCTCACTCTCCAACCCCTATCACCTCACTCTCCAACCCCTACCTCCTCACTCTCCAACCCCAAGCTCCTCACTCTCCAACTCCTCGCTCTCCAACCCCTTGCTCCTCACTCTCCAACCCCTTGCTCCTCACTCTCCAACCCCTAGCTCCTCACCCTCCAATCCCTAGTCCTCACTCTCCAACCCCTAGCTCCTCACTCTCCAGCCCCTAGCTCCTCACTCTCCAACCCCTATCTCCTCACTCTCCAACCCCTATCTCCTCACTCTCCAACCCCTATCTCCTCACTCTCCAACCCCTAGCTCCTCACTCTCCAACCCCAAGCTCCTCACTCTCCAACTCCTCGCTCTCCAACCCCTTGCTCCTCACTCTCCAACCCCGAGCTCCTCACTCTCCAACCCCTAGCTCCTTACTCTCCAACCCCTAACTCCTCTCCAACCCCTAACTCTTCTCCAACCCCTAACTCTTCTCCAACCCCTAACTCTTCTCCAACCCCTAACTCTTCTCCAACCCCTAACTCTTCTCCAACCCCTAACTCTTCTCCAACCCCTAACTCTTCTCCAACCCCTAACTCTTCTCCAACCCCTAACTCTTCTCCAACCCCTAACTCTTCTCCAACCCCTAACTCTTCTCCAACCCCTAGCGCCTCGCTCTCCAACCCCTAGCTCCTCGCTCTCCAACCCCTAGCTCCTCGCTCTCGAACCACTTGCTCCTCACTCTCCAACCCCTCGTTCCTCACTCTCCAACCCCTCGTTCCTCGCTCTCCAACCCCTCGTTCCTCGCTCTCCAACTCCTCATTCCTCGCTCTGCAACCCCTCGTTCCTCGCTCTCCAACCCCTCGCTCCTCGCTCTCCAACCCCTTCGCTCCTCACTCTCCAACTCCTCACTCTCCAACCCCTTGCTCCTCACTCTCCAACCCCAAGCTCCTCACTCTCCAACTCCTCACTCTCCAACCCCTATCTCCTCACTCTCCAACTCCTCGCCCCTCACTATTCAACCCCTCGCTCCTCGCTCTCCAAATCCTCGCTCCCCTCCAATTTCTCACTCCTCTCCAACCCCTAGCTCCTCACTCTCCAACCCCTAGCTCCTCACTCTCCAACCCCTAGCTCCTCACTCTCCAACCCCTAGCTCCTCACTCTCCAACCCCTAGCTCCTCACTCTCCAATCCCTAGTCCTCACTCTCCAACCCCTAGCTCTTCACTCTCCAGCCCCTAGCTCCTCACTCTCCAACCCTTATCTCCTCACTCTCCAACCCCTATCTCCTCACTCTCCAACCCCTATCTCCTCACTCTCCAACCCCTATCTCCTCACTCTCCAACCCCTATATCCCCACTCTCCAACCCTTAGCTCCTCACTCTCCAACCCCTAGCTCCTCACTCTCCAACCCCTAGCTCCTCACTCTCCAGCCCCTAGCTCCTCACTCTCCAACCCCTATCTCCTCACTCTCCAACCCCTATCGCCTCACTCTCCAACCCCTAGCTCCTCACTCTCCAACCCCAAGCTCCTCACTCTCCAACTCCTCACTCTCCAACCCCTAGCTCCTCACTCTCCAACCCCAAGCTCCTCACTCTCCAACTCCTCGCTCTCCAACCCCTTGCTCCTCACTCTCCAACCCCTAGCTCCTCACTCTCCAACCCCTAGCTCCTCACTCTCCAATCCCTAGTCCTCACTCTCCAACCCCTAGCTCCTCACTCTCCAGCCCCTAGCTCCTCACTCGCCAACCCCTATCTCCTCACTCTCCAACCCCTAGCTCCTCACTCTCCAACCCCAAGCTCCTCACTCTCCAACTCCTCGCTCTCCAACCCCTTGCTCCTCACTCTCCAACCCCTTGCTCCTCACTCTCCAACCCCTTGCTCCTCACTCTCCAACCCCTAGCCCCTCACTCTCCAATCCCTAGTCCTCACTCTCCAACCCCTAGCTCCTCACTCTCCAGCCCCTAGCTCCTCACTCTCCAACCCCTATCTCCTCACTCTCCAACCCCTATCTCCTCACTCTCCAACCCCTATCTCCTCACTCTCCAACCCCTAGCTCCTCACTCTCCAACCCCAAGCTCCTCACTCTCCAACTCCTCGCTCTCCAACCCCTTGCTCCTCACTCTCCAACCCCGAGCTCCTCACTCTCCAACCCCTAGGGCCTTACTCTCCAACCCCTAGCTCCTTGCTCTCCAACCCCTAACTCCTCTCCAACCCCTAACTCCTCTCCAACCCCTAACTCTTCTCCAACCCCTAACTCTTCTCCAACCCCTAACTCTTCTCCAACCCCTAACTCTTCTCCAACCCCTAACTCTTCTCCAACCCCTAACTCTTCTCCAACCCCTAACTCTTCTCCAACCCCTAACTCTTCTCCAACCCCTAACTCTTCTCCAACCCCTAACTCTTCTCCAACCCCTAACTCTTCTCCAACCCCTAACTCTTCTCCAACCCCTAACTCTTCTCCAACCCCTAACTCTTCTCCAACCCCTACCTCTTCTCCAACCCCTAACTCTTCTCCAACCCCTAACTCTTCTCCAACCCCTAACTCTTCTCCAACCCCTAACTCTTCTCCAACCCCTAACTCTTCTCCAACCCCTAACTCTTCTCCAACCCCTAACTCTTCTCCAACCCCTAACTCTTCTCCAACCCCTAACTCTTCTCCAACCCCTAACTCCTCTCCAACCCTCCTCATCGTTGTTGCAGCAGCATCCTGTGCGGTGCTCCCGTCTTGTCTCGTTGCGTGCGGACGTGTGTGCGTGCGTCAGCGAAGGACCGAATTCTAATTTGGTGTGTGGGTGTATCTCGGCATAAGGAAGAACGCTGTTGAAAATTGGGTTGCCACATCAAAATCCAAGATGGCCACCACCATGTATGTCTGAACTTTGAGCGGAATATCTTGAAATATAAGCGAAGTACCAACTTCTAATCTGGTGTGTGGGTGTACCTAGGCATAAGGAGGAACGCTATTGAAAATTGGGTTGCCACATCAAAATCCAAGATGGCCACCACCATATATGTCTGAACCTTGTGAGTGGAATATCTTGAAAAATAAATGAACTACTAACTTCTAATCGGGTGTGTCTCCAACCCACTCGCAAATATTATCGACTCTTCCATGTTTTCTGCATCTTCAACTTTGTCAACTCACATCACTTCACCGACGGGGGACCTAGGCGTAACGCTTGTACATGCTGCATCCTGTTCAAGTCAGGATCTTTCAGCTCTTTCATGAGCCTCGATTCAGTATACAAAAAAAAAAAAAAAATCCTGTTCAAGTCTGCATTGTGTTACGGATTCGTCACTTCCGTCTTTGTGGTTGTCATCCACTTGAAGCATTTTTAGTTTCATGTACTATTATTGTTACAGTTTGAATGTGAAATGGAGATAACTGTTTTCAAAGATAAAAAATAATGTCTCAGAAGGAAAACAAGATGGGTGAGGGAGAAAACGGAAGAAGAAGAAGTGGCGGGCGAGCGGATCGAGTGAGATCGGGAAAGGAAGGCCTATCTGCTTCGAGGTGTCGAGTGGACGCTGGTGGACATTGGTCACGAGCGAATATTGGTTTCCTCGGGAAAGGGATTCCTGTGACAGTGTCGTTATTGCTGTGGCAAATAAACCTGCGTGGTGGGTTTTGCTTTTGGTTCCGAAAGTGAATCATCACTGGAGAGCAGGTACGCCTCCATTATGGGCCCGTCCACCATTTCACCTCGCACCAGTCCTTCGCCTGGTTCTCGTGTGTCGTGGATTTCGCTTGGGAAATTCCCGGTTCTTCGCGGTTCTCCGCTTGGGAACCGCTGATTGTTCATATCAGCATCATTGTCTGATGAACCGAAGGTGTGAATTCCCACTCGCCTTTTGGGTGAACATTTACCGGACCGACGTCGGCCCGACACCTCACCAAGCAGCTCGTCTGCAGCGTCGACTGTTAGCCGTTCTGGGTTCAGGTCTCAGTTCGACCTTTTCTTGTGATCGCGAGAGCCAAAGGGATCGACTTTGGCCCTGGTATTGTGACACCGTGACTTTGGGGGATGTTACCGATTGCTCACGTTGGAATACCGTGAGTTATTGATTCAGGAAATTGGTGGTACCACCATCGAAATTATATGGTGTTTGCTGTGCAAGTGACGTTTTCTTGGACGTGTGTTACTTGTTATTATTGTGTGGTTTTAATACAATCCTTGGTTTTTGTAACAATTGATTGGTGTGGTTTCACCCTTGGTCATTGGCACACATAATAGCACATCTTCCTTCCGGGACTCCTTTCGGGGCTCGGAGGTAGACCGTGGCCAGGGTTTGGGGAGGAGCACGTAACAATTGACGTTCGTCGACGGACTCATTCACCCGTCTCATTCGTTTTCTTGCTGCATCCAGTTAAAGTCTGCGTTCTTCATCGACCGTCGTTCATTTTGGAAATGGAAGTTTCCACGCAACGCATGAATTGTCACGATCCTCAAGAGGAAGTGTCTCGTAATCATCAAATGACAAATGGCAAGTAAATTACATTGTGAAAATTAAAGATTTCAAATAAACCTATTTCAAGTGTATGCGCCCATAACTAAAATTAAAAAAAACGAAGAAATATCTCTCGGTAATTTCCTGAAGCATATTTTACTTCCGGATAAAAATGTTGAATGAAATGAGAACGAAGAAATATATGTCGTTTTTGTGATGACTGTCATCAAAAGTAAAAGTAATATATCTTAACGGAAAAGAAAAAGCGAATTTTTAATATATGTCGACATTTTCCCCGACTGTTATTTTAGGCGGTGTCTTTTCGTGTATCATCGTAGAGCGATTTTTAAAAATGTATCTCTACATTTTCCCGTGTGTGTGTGAATGTTCTGAATTATTTCTGACACCGAGTCTAAAACCATCGATAAAAATTCAATCAGATGGTGAATTTGAGATAAAATCGTGAGGGTGACTCAATGAATGGGCTTTATTTTACAGGCCTTTGAGAATTCATTTTGTTCTATAAACAGAAGCTTTCATGGGATTCTCTTCCCGTTTTTTTCAACCGAGTCTAAAACTATGTTAGCAACTGTTAAAAAATGAAACGATATATCGAATTTGAGTTGAAATAAACCTGTGTGTGAGAGAAAGACAGCACGGGCCGAACTAAACAGGCCTCAAACCGTGGGATTCCCACGGGTGACCCCACTATACTGCAGCAAGAAAAAGAATAAGACGGGAGAATGAGACCCTCGATGAACGTGATGACAGACTCGCAAAGGATGCTGCTGCAACAACTATGAGGAGGGTTGGAGAGGAGTTAGGGGTTGGAGAGTGAGGAGCTAGGGGTTGGAGAGTGAGGAGCTGGGGGTTGGAGAGTGAGGAGCTGGGGGTTGGAGAGTGAGGAGCTGGGGGTTGGAGAGTGAGGAGCTGGGGGTTGGAGAGTGAGGAGCTGGGGGTTGGAGAGTGAGGAGCTGGGGTTGGAGAGTGAGGAGCTGGGGGTTGGAGAGTGAGGAGCTGGGGGTTGGAGAGAGGAGCTGGGGGTTGGAGAGTGAGGAGCTGGGAGTTGGAGGGTGGGGAGCTGGGGGTTGGAGAGCGAGGAGCTGGGGGTTGGAGAGCGAGGGGTTGGAGAGCGAGGAGCGAGAGGTTGGAGAGCGAGGAGCGAGAGGTTGGAGAGCGAGGAGCGAGAGGTTGGAGAGCGAGGAGCGAGGTGTTGGAGAGCGAAGAGTGAGGAGTGATTGGAGAGGAGAGTGAGGAGCGATTGGAGAGGAGAGTGATGAGCGATTGGAGAGGAGAGTGATGAGCGATTGGAGAGGAGAGTGAGGAGCAATTGGAGAGGAGAGTGAGGAGCGATTGGAGGGGACTGTGAGGAGGTATTGGAGAGGAGTGTGAGGAGGTATTGGAGAGGAGTGTGAGGAGGTATTGGAGGGGAGTGTGAGGAGGTATTGGAGGGGAGTGTGAGGAGGTATTGGAGGGGAGTGTGAGGAGGTATTGGAGGGGAGTGTGAGGAGATATTGGAGGGGAGTGTGAGGAGATATTGGATGGGAGTGTGAGGAGGTATTGGAGGGGAGTGTGAGGAGGTATTGGAGGGGAGTGTGAGGAGGTATTGGAGGGGAGTGTGAGGAGGTATTGGAGGGGAGTGTGAGGAGATATTGGAGGGGAGTGTGAGGAGGAGTGGGATTGGAGAGGCGTGAGGGTGGAGAGAGGAAAGTGTCCGGTGGAGAGGAGTGAGGGGTCACATATGTGAAATAAATAAATGAATTGTGTTTATGACACCATTTCTGGATCTGATGAATTGCCAGTGACCATTTTGTAAAATTTAATGTGCAGCATCTAAATCAAGATGTCCAAATGTCATACACGTCCATGCCCGTGGGATTCCCATGGGTGACCCCACGAGTAGCCTATTATAATAGTTTTTTTTATATTAACTTTTTGTTGTTGTTGTTGTTGTTGTTGTTGTTGTTGTATACAGAATCGAGGCTCGTGAAAGAGCTAACATTTATCACACAGAAAAAAAATCAGACACACAAAGTATATAATAAGGGGAGCGGCAGACAAGAGAAATATGAGAAAAGCTCTGTTCAAGCCACCCTTGATGTTGACTTTGAGAAAATTGACCAGCACTAGGTCCATCCTCTCCAACACCAGGCCCATCATCTCGGAGAGATATATCAAGGTATGATCGTTTCAAGGTTTGCAAGACATCAATTGGAACGAGATTAAGTGTAAACCTTCAATCATTATCTTTTCTTTTCTATCCAAACAGTTTAAGAAATGTTTCTTTCATGTTTTTTATACCGATAGATGTTTTTGGTAAAATATATACTATATACGAAGACAAACATTTGACTAATTGACGCTAGATGTGAACTGTACGCAACTGTTCTGACTTACATACAAATTCGACTTACAGACAGACTTAAAAACGGAACTCGTTCGTAACCCGGGGACTGCCTGTTTTTATACAGTGCATTCAGAAAGTATTCAGACCCCTTCACTTTTTTCACATTTTGTTATGTTGCAGCCTGATGCTGAAATCTTTTAAATTCATTTTTTTCCCTCATCAATCTGCACTCAATACCCCATAATGAAAAAGAGAAAACAGGATTTTAGAACGTTTTGCAGATTTATTAAAAAGAAAAAATTGAACTATCACATTGACATCAGTATTCATACCCTTTGCTATGACACTTGAAATTTTGCTCAGGTGCCTCCCATTTCTCTTGATCATCGTTGATGTTTCTTCACCTTGATTGGAGTCCACCTGTGGTAAATTCAATTGATTGGACATGATTTGGAAAGGCACACACCTCTCTATATAAGGTCTCACAGCTGACTGCATATCAGAGCAAAAACCAAGCCATGAGGATGAAGGAACTGCTGCAGAGCTCAGAGACAAGATTGTGTCGAGGCACAGATCTGGGGAAGCCTCCAAAAAAAATAAATTCTGCTGCATTGAAGGTTCCCAAGAACACAGTGACCTCCATAATTCTTAAATGGAAGAAGTTTGGAACAACCAGGACTCTTCCTAGAGCTGGCCGCTCAGCCAAACTGAGCAATTCGGGGAGAAGGGCCTTGGTAAAAGAGGTGACCAAGAACCCGATGGTCACTCTGGCTGAGCTCCAGAGATCCTGTGTGGAGATGGGAGAAACTTCCAGAAGGACAACCGTCACTGCAACACTCCACCGATCTGGGTTTTATGGCAGAGTGGGCCAAACGGAAGCCAAACAGTTCAATCTTGGTTTCATCAGACCACAGAATCCTGTTTCTCACAGTCTGAGAGTCCGTTAGGTGCTTTTTTGCAAACTCCAAGCGGGCTTTCATGTGTCTTTCATTGAGGAGAGGCTTCTTCTCTGCTGCCTTGCAGGGTGTGTCTCTTTAGACAAAGGCTAAGTCCACAGCTGATTCTGTGGTGGTGTCAGGAAGGGCATCCGGCCACAAAAAAACCATTCCTCAAATATGCCTTTTGGCGAAGCAGCCATTCGGTGAATCACGGTTTACACGTGCAAGCATGGAAACGGCCGTAACACGACGATGATGATGATGATGCCGATGATGTACATTATAAACCCCATTCGACGTTTTCAGAATTTTGACCTTTGCACCTTGACACCAGACCTTTTCCCTTTAAACCATTTATACCTTTCTTTTGCAATCAACGTGCTTTCATTTCGTAAATCCTTCCATTTATTTGTCACACAAAATACACCACACAAGATAAGTCCTGGCAAGGGTCTGCAATGTGATTGCTCTCTCAAGTTATTACCCTGCGCATGTGAAGTGAAAAACAGGGTTAAGCAATTGAATTGTGTCCGCCTGTTCATCTTAGCAGTTTATGATCATCGGTTTATGATCGAGGAACAACAACACAACAACATGCATTTTAAGGCCATTTTCCCTGCTAGAGCGGGGATTAGCCTTGCGGTCCCCATGACAATCTTCTCCATTTTGCCCTATTTTCTGCATCTCTCCTTGTTAACCCCCTTGCCCGCATTTCTTCTTCCACCATCTTTAGCCAAGTCTTTCTCGGTCTTCCCCGTCCTCCACTTCCTTCTACATTCATTTCCATCACTCTTCTCAACCAGTCACTTTCATCCTTCCTCAACACATGACCAAACCATCTCAACCTGTTTCTCTTCACAGCATCAATCACAGGCTCGATTCCTATCATCTTTCGCAATTCATCATTTGTCTTCCTCTCTCTCAACGACACTCCGCACATCCACCGAACAATTCGCATTTCCACCCTTTCCAGCCTTTGTTGCTGCTCTACATTCATGACCCATGTCTCGCTCCCATAAATCATAACACTTCTCACACATGCAGCATACACCTTTCCCTTCAGCTACAACGACACTCCCCTCCTCATCAGCACACCACTCAGTTCCCGAAACTTCTTCCATGCACATCTCACTCGAGCAACCGTTGCCGAGTCTGATCCACCTTCTCCATTCAACATGTCTCCGAGGTAGCAAAATGTTTTCACACCTTCCAGCTTCACGCCGTCTCCAAGATCCAACTCAACATTTCCTCCATCTGCAGCTCCCTCTGTGCACACCTTACATTTGAATGTAGCTGCCACACTGGTTAATGACCCTCTCAGACCTCTACATTTTTGATGAACCCACTCAGCACACATTGTACATTGAATGGAGTTCACTCCGACACCCTTCCTGCACACAGCACATGGCCACTTCCCAGTTCTTTCCACCTCACCACATGCTTTACCACTTGCCATCACCTTCGTCTTTCCTATATTCACCTTCAGACCTTTTGTCTCCATACATTCCTTCCACTTGTTCATATTTTCCTTCAGTCCATCCATACTTTCCGCAATCAACACCAGATCATCTGCATACAACAACTCCCACGGTAAACCCTTCTCTACGGTCTGAGCCAGCACCTCCATCACAGCTACAAATAGTAGTGGACTTAGTACCGACCCCTGATGCACTCCCACCTTCACCTCAAACTCACCACTGTTCCCGTCCTTCGTCCTTGCAGCTGTGCGCGCTCTTTTGTACATTGCCATCACAACTCTGATCAACCATTCCTCCACTTCTAACTTCCTCAATGCCCATGTCAATACTTCGCGTGGAACCCTATCGAATGCTTTCTCCAGATCAACAAACCCAAGACACAACTTCTTCCTCTTCTCCATGTACGTCTCCTGCAACTGCCTCACAATAAAGAGCACGTTGTCGTGCCTCTTCCTGGCATAAATCCAAACTGCATTTCGTCGATCTTCACCTTCTTCTTTATCCTCCTCTCCAACACCCTTTCCAATACCTTCATTCCATGCTCCAATAACTTTATCGCTCGGTACGAGCCACACTCCAGAGGGTCACCTTTCCCCTTGAATAGAGGGACGAGGGTACTCAGTTCCCAATCCACTGGAATGCGGCCTTCTTTCACCACCACATTACAGATCTCTGCCATTCTCTTCACACCCCAACTTCCTGCTGCCTTCAACATATCTCCCACAACTCCCGTCGGCCCTCCCGCTTTTTAAAACTTATTTAAATCTAATGTTTTATTTTGAACATAAACAGGAAGACGAGTCTTTCGTTTTCACATACTTGGGATTTGAAATCATCCGATTGTACATGTGCAATGTGCAGAGAGGAGTTAAATCATATTTTTACTCTGCCTGTCTGTCTGTCAGTCAAACAAAATGGAAAATCATTCCAAACAGGAAGCTTGCGGTTTTGAAGGACCTCATAAAGGATACAAACAACAGGAATGAATAAGTAATGTAATGTGTAAGATCGGGCGATGTACTGGGTAAAACGGTGGTAAAACCCAGAATTAATTAACTTTATTCGACCTTTACAATCTTTTTTAAATTTAAATTGAATTATATATTTGAACACTGTGGAAAAAATCACCTTTTAATACTCCCAAGAATATCCAGTTTTGTCGTACTTTGACATGTCAAATAGGTTGATGTGTAAGGGTGGTGCATATGACTGCTTCAACAGCGTGAAACTTTGGGATTTTTTTGATGATATTAGAAATCATTATTTTATGAAAATTGAAGTGTATCGTTGAACACTTCATCGGGGTATCGTGTTCTATGAACTCTCTAGTTTACTTCATCAGTTTGCCTTTACAAATGCATGTGAAACAATCGATTTACAGTCATATAAACAAGTGACCTATCCCTGACAATTGGATGAATTTACCCTAAAGTGTAAATATCATGGGGAAAACCCAAACGATTGCACAGTACTGTATATTTACATTGAGTCGTTTTTTAAAAACTTTTTTTCAGTGTAACAAATACACATGTACTTGTTTACGTACGTCAGAATTATATTGTGAGTATTGAACAAAATCAGATTTTTTTTTGACAGGTTATGTGATGTTGTATTTTCAGGTGGATCCATTGAATCCACAAGGGAGCCTGCACCTACTTTTATGAACAGCGAAGACACTGGCCCGCAGGACTCGCCAACTGAAGCAAACAAGAGGACTTTTTACAAACACAACAAAATGAATAATGAAATGTTTGCACAAAATAATTTACACCAGGCTCACAAAGGAGAGAAAGATGAACGCCCATACAAATGCAAAACTTGTGGAAAATCTTTTAATCAATCATCCACCTTAAATCACACATCAGAATTCACAATGCTGAACGCCCATACAAATGCTCAACTTGTGGAAAATCTTTTAACCAGTCATCCATCCTGAAAAGGCACATGAGCATTCACAATGATGAACGCCCATACAAATGCACAAGTTGTGGACAATCGTTTAATCAATCATCCCACCTTAAATCACACATGAGAATTCATCATGATGAACGCCCATACAAATGCACAGTTTGTGGAGAATCGTTCAATCGGTCATGCCACCTGAAAAACGCATGGAATTCACTATGGAGAACAAGGAGATTACCAACAAAGAGAGTGTGCATGCAAATGCCAAATTTGTGTAAAATCCTTCATTAAATAATTTGAGCTCATGAAACACATTTTATTTTACCTTTTTTTAATGTAGCCGAGGCTCGTGGAAGAGATAGACGCAGGCTAGGACAAACTATGGGTGTGGGGAGGAATGAGAGGCAGGAGAGCATCCATAGGTTGGACAAGATGGATACAGAAGAGAGATCATTCAAGAATGCAGAATAGGACTGGGCCCAGAACACAATTTGTAGAAAATCTTTTAATCGATGAAAATGAAAAATGAAAATGATGATGAAAATGATGAAAAATCATTCCACATGAAAAGCACATGAAAATTTACTTGACAAGTCGCACGAGACAATGTCCACACTGATGCACGATTTGCAAAACGTCTTTCACTCACTCAATCTGCCTTAAAACACATGAGCACATTGTGAATGTTTGAATGTGAATATGACTTGTTTGACTTCACATCACCAAAATGGCACCCATTTCCTGCCGCTGAGAATCATCCACATAGCATGATGCTGCCACCTCCATGCTTCACGGTAAGAATGGTGATGGATGGGTTATAAGCTATGCTTTTCTTCCGCCGGACATAGTGCTTTGCATTCAGGCCAAATAATTTGATTTTCGT
Source organism: Myxine glutinosa (assembly GCF_964187855.1). Taxonomy (NCBI): domain Eukaryota; kingdom Metazoa; phylum Chordata; class Myxini; order Myxiniformes; family Myxinidae; genus Myxine; species Myxine glutinosa. The sequence goes on from NC_136265.1 coordinate 88,075,305, forward strand.
CTCATCAGAACATTTTGAATATTAATATTAATAAAGAATATTTTGCCTCATGCTCTCAGTCTTTCATGCCTTTTTACAAACTCCAGGCATACTGTTATGTACGTTTTTCTCAGGAGTGGCTTCCATTTAGTCACTCTTCCATAAACCCTCGATTTGTGAAATGCTGCATTGACTTGTCCTTCTGGCAGGTTCTGGCATTTCAGCAAAGGAACTCTGGTGTTCTGCCAGAGTGGTGATTGTGTTCTTGGTCACCTCCCTGACCATGGTCCGTTATTTTCTGTTTGTTTTTTTTTGTTTTGTTTTTTGTATACTGAATCGAGGCTCGTGAAAGAGCTGACATTTATTTCACAAACAAATCAACCAGACAAACAAAATATATAAAAAGAGGTAGCGGAAGACAAGATGGGGAGAGAAGGGGAAGCACACAAACACAACATTTGAGAGCAGGGAGATGTGTGTGAGGAAGAGGGCTTTGGGGGAGGAGGCGTGGGAAGGGGGGGGGGGGGGAGAAGTATAAAACACAAGGACTTCCAGGACAGAAGTTGGTATTTCAAAAAAGTGGATTTGGGGTGAAATTAGCGGGGGTAGAAAAGATCAAGGTTTTGGATGGGGGAAGATAAGAGATGGTGGTGAACAGCTGTTTTAATGACCTGGAGGGTGGAGTGGGATTGAAGAGAGTGAGAGAGTTTGTTCCAGAGGCGGGAGAAAAGAGGAGTGAAGGTGAGCAGAGAGTCTTGATTTTGGCAGTTTAACCATAAGAGGGTTGCAGGCAGATCTTGTGGAATATTTGGAGGAGAGAGCCCAGAGAGAGCTGGGGGGGGGGCAAGGCCAGAGAGGAGTCAGTCGAAGATGGAAAGACCACCAACCTGCCTGCGGTGAGTGAGTGAAAGGCCCTTGGAGTTAGCTTCATCGCGGAGATTCCAATCATTCTGAACGCTTTGGTTTCAACAGCGTGAAGACGAGCTAGGTGTGAGGCAGGAGCACCAGCCCAGAGGGGAGAGCAGTATTCCATTGAGCTGCAGATGAAAGCCTTGTGTGTGGTGAGGAGCTCAGGTGTGCCAAGGAAGGACTTCACACGACGGAGGATGCCCAGTCGGCGACTGGCTTTGGAGGCCAGATTTGAAATGTGGTTTTCCCAGGAAAGATCATGGCAGATAGTGAGACCCAAAAGCTTGAGTGACAGAACTTCTTGGAGAGGATTATTCAGAATGTGGATGGGAGGGTTGTCCAGTCGGTCTTTTCGGAGAGACATCGTAAGAGTGTGAGATTTGTCAGGATTGAAAGACATGTTCCACTTGTTTGCCCAGTCTGTGATTTTGTCCAGGTCTGCAGAGAGTGAGGAGGCTGCAGACTGCCGATCTGAGGGATGAGGAATGGAGCGACAGAGAGTAGAGTCATCAGCAAAGAGATAGAGAGGATTTTCAAGAGAGTCAGAGAGATCATTGATGAAGACCAGAAAAAGCACAGGGCCCAGAACACTGCCTTGGGGAACTCCAGCCTAAACAGGAAAAGGTGATGAGAGGAACCCATTCAGGGCCACACGTTGACTATGACTAGAGACGAAGTCCGCCAGCCATGCGTGGAGATTTCCATGGATACCATAAGAGGAGAGTTTGGTGAGCAGAGCGGGGTGCCAGACCATATCGAAGGCACGTGATATGTCAAGGAGACAGCTCCAATTTCCTGTTTGGCATTGAGGACCTCCATCAATTGTTGAGAAAGCAGAAGCAGCATGTCCAGAGTAGAGTGACCAGGTCTGAAACCAAATTGATGATCAGAGATCAAGCCATTGGAGAAGAGGAAAGATTTCATATCTGAAGCAATGATGGATTCCATGACTTTGCTGATAATTGGGAGAAGGCTGATTGGTCTGTAGTTGCTAGGATCTGTTTTTGCACCTTTTTTGTGCAAAGCGGTGATGTTGGCTGATTTCCAAGCAGATGGCAGATGACCTTGAGCAAAAGAGAGGGTGAAGAGAACAGAGAGAGCGAGTGAAAGCGGAAGAACAGGATTTTAGGACCAGTGGGCTGATGCCGTCAGGTCCAGTTGCAGAATCAGAGTCGAGGGTTGACAGAAACTTTTCCACCTTGTCAGGAGGAAAGGACACAGAGTCCAGGAGCAGCTGGGTACGGTGAGTCCAGAGAGGGGTGGGTTTGGGACACAAGATTTAGAGGCAAACACAGAGTTGAGGCATTCAGCTTTTTCAGTGCGGAGTCAGCCGTGTAGCCATTTGATGTGAGGGAGGGCATGGAGGGGGAACAAGCACCAGAAACAGATTTGACAAGATGCCACCAGGATTTGGAAGAGGGAGACAGATAAGAGAGTTCGGTCCTGAGAACGGAAAGTCAGTTTGGTCGGATCGCCAGCTCCAGGAAGATTCTGTGTCAGTCCATATTGTTTTATACCCTTCCCCAGATCTATGCCTCCTCACAATTCTATCTCGGAGATCTATGGACAGTTCCTTGGACTCCATGGTAGAGTTTCTGCTCTGACATGCACTGTTAACTGTGGGACCTTATCCAGTGGCGGCGATGGTCTTCGTATCAAAGAACAACAATCCCTGTGTCAATGAATATGGATTGTTTATTACATATGTACGTACAGAGAGAAACGTTCAATATACCGATTGTGAAAATCTCTAAAATTCTCAAAGCAACACTAGTTTAGATTGGATTAATGTTTGTCGCTTTGTTTTTGGTCTAGAGATATGCGAAACTGAGGTAATCCTTTCTGTTGTTAGTTTCCTTGTCCATCCTGAGAGTTTGACCCAAATAGACAACTTCCGTCTCACAGAACGGTAACTTATCCTGATTTACTTAATTCCCCTTGTGAGCTAATGCTGTCAAGAGCACCATTGTATCTTGTTCGCAGCTTTCCTTTTTCTTTGAGCAGATTAGCAGATCGTCAACATACTGAATTAAGGTGGATCTCCCGGGGTAGTTGAACACCAAACAAATCTTTGTGGAAGGCCCTTGAAAATAGGGTGGGGTATCTGTGAAACTCTGTGGTATTAATACTGTCCACGTAAACTGGCGTCCTCCATATGTGAACGCAAAGAGATACTGCAATTTTTCCTCGAGAGGGATGGAGAAAATGCTGAACACAAGTCTATGACTGAGTCACACTTTGTATCTGGTGGCACGGCAGATAGTATGGTCTCCGGGTTGGTGACGACCGGATGTATGCCCTTCATACAATTAAGTGCCTGTAGGTCCTGAGTTGTGGTGTGAAAGCAAAATTTATTGCATATGTAATTTGTGTAAATCGAGTGGATTTCCCGGAGCCTCGACCTGATTGTGCAAACACTTTAGTTTTAATTGCGTACTTAAGCTTCATAAATACATATATTGGTCAGCGTTGAGTGTATTTCATTTCATTAGTCTGAGAGCTTTGGACAAGTTTGAAATTTGGTGAGCTTTTATTGAATTACTTTTATTTAAATGATACAATGGACTACAAAATGTAAATGTTTCATGATATTTGTTATATTATATCACCTTTATCTATCAATATTGTTGAAATGAAGAACAAATAGCTGTATGTTGAAATATGTTGAAAAAGTCAAAACTTTACAAAAACAAAAGTCAAAAAAAGAAAAGAAAAATGGCCTCTAAAGGTGGTTGTTTTTGTTGTTGTATTCAATTGTGTTGTGTGTTGTGGGATGGTTGTGTGCGTCGTGAATTGCATTTTTTTTTAGATAGCCAAGATACAATGAGCTGCTCGGTGAGCTATTGAGGTGGATTGGATGTGTTGTTGTTGTCTTGGCAGTTTTGGTTGTTGTATTGCCAAAAGTTTGTGTAGTGTGGTGTCTGTTGATAGTGGATCACCTGTCATCTTGTGTGACGTGAGCAGGGATGCATGTCACTGTATGTAACCGCCTGGGGTCAAGAAAACAACTTCAGTTGCAATTTAGTTGAAATTAAAGGTTAACATTAGCTGCAAATTGTCCAAAGTGCTTTAAAAAGCTCCGTCCAATTTCATTTTGGCATTTAAGAAAATTCACTGCATTTACAATACATTTCCTTTAATCTGATAAACAGGCTTGGTTGGGCCAGAAAAACATTCCACTCCCACACCAGCCCAACGCGTGCTCCGACCTTGGATTTTACACACGTTGAACTGTCAGTTTAATTGGCACAGGGAATGAAATAAGGAGAGTGCAAGAGGGAGGAAGTGCACATTTGTGGATTGGGAACCAGCTCACCTGAATGGGACCCTGGGGTTTTCTGTGTGTCTATGTGTTTGTCTGTCTGTTACACTGAACTCTTGGATTGGGTTTTAATGAGACAAATTCCAGACAAACCCCTCTTTTGTTCTTCTGTATTTCAGAATTGATTTGCACCCCACCCCACCTCACTGTGAAATTTGGTGGACAGGTCGTGTGTGTCTCAGAGATTTATGGACGACTTTAGATGTATCTGTGTGTGGGGAGAGCGATGGACATTGGAGGTCGGGGTTGTGGCATGGTGTAGACAGATGGGAGGTTGCGATGTTGGTGCCGTGGATGCAGTGTCCCAATTCTGGTAAATTGGTATTTACACATCGCTGGAATTGGTGGTGGTACAAATATCTACTTTGTCTCTCAAGCCTCCTACTTTGTCTCTCAAGCCTCCTACTTTGTCTCGGAAGCCTCCTACGTTGTCGCTCAAGCCTCCGACTTTGTCTCTCAAGCCTCCTACTTTGTCTCTCAAGCCTCCTACATTGTCGCTCAAGCCACTTACTTTGTCTCTCATGCCTCCTACATTGTCGCTCAACCCTCCGACTTTGTCTCTCAAGCCTCCTACTTTGTCTCTCAAGCCACCTACTTTGTCTCTCAAGCCTCCGACTTTGTCTCTCAAGCCTCTGACTTTGTCTGTCAAGCCTCCTACTTTGTCTGTCAAGCCTCCGACTTTGTCTCTCAAGCCTTCTACTTTGTCTCTCAAGCCTCCTACTTTGTCTCTCAAGCCTCCTACTTTGTCTCTCCAAGGATTTCAAAAGGTCCTTTTACCTCAGTCTGTTGTGGCGGCCACGTTTGTCTCGCTTCCAGCTGCCAAACACTCGTTCTCCGCTCCAGGAGGTATTGCGATCCCACGTCTCCGACACCAAAACTGTGGAAGCGAATCGTCCATGGAGGCGCCAATGTGTCGTGTTTGCAACTCCTTTCGCTGAATCGGCATTATTCCAGCTTATAGAAAGTGCAAAACACCTCCTTACAAGATGAGAACCCAGATGCGGAGAGACGGAGACGGTTAACCAAGGTGGTGCCATGTCACCTGCCTGCCTCCCATCTTCAATTCTTTCTTCACATGCTTCAATTATCTTTCTGTAAAAATACATTTCAAGACATATTTTCATGTACATCCTCTATTAAACCATTAATTTGAACATTTTACCCGAGATGCTTTGCAAACAACATGACAACACTCTGGATGGTAAATTTTCCCTCCACAGCAGCACAATAATTAGTTACCCTGCGATCGGGAAGCGAAAAGCGCGGTAAAGCATTCAGGTGCGTACGTGTGCCGTGTCTGCATTTAAAAAAAATCATTTTCTCAGTAACTGTTGATCCGATTGACATCTAAATATTCACCATAGGAGGGCCTCCTCCTGTAGAATATTTTAATGATAACTACGACGTCATAGGTCACGTGGTACAGGCGTTATCTTGGAAAAAATTCGCTCCTCTCTATCTCTGAAACTGTTCCATGGAAAAAATTTAGACCTGGGTCATTGTCAATTACTCACCATGGGGAATAAGATATGTTAATGATGATTTCATCGATGCCTTCCTTATGACGTCATAATTCCACAAATACAACACATCCATCCAATCGTTATCAAAAAATTTTCAGCAACTGTTGGGCTGATGGACACGAAATTTTATCCACGGGAGCGCCTCCTCCTTTCGAATATTCTAATGATAATCATGACGTCATAAGTCATGTGGTACAGGCGTCATTTGGAAAAACCGAAAAATGTTTCACCTCTATAATGATATCCAAAACCGCTGCATGGAAAAAATTTAAACATGGCTCGGTCTGATCAGTTTGAAATCTATTGAGAGTGATCAATGCAACAATTATATTGGAGAATATAAATTTATGATGTCATCGCTCACGTGGTCTGGCAGCCATATTGGATGAAAGAAAAATAATGTTCAAAACAGAAGTCGGCTCACAAGAAGTTGACTGCGCAGGGTAAGTATTCTATGAATACCATTTAGCTATAAAATGTAATCACAACAGTTAGTTATAAAATGTAAGCACCATAGTTAGTTATAATATGTAAGCACAATAGCTAGTTAAAACATGGAAGCACAATCGTTAGTTTTAAAATGTAAGCACACTAGTTCGTTATAACATATAAGCACAATAGTTAGTTATAACGTGTAAGCACAATAGATAGTTATAATATGTCAGCACAATAGTAAGTTATAACCTGAAAGCATAATAGTTAGTTGTCACATGTAAGCACAATAGTTGGTTATAAAATGTAATCACAATGGTTCGACATCGTATGTAAGCACAACAGTAAATTCTAAAATCTTATCAATGGTTCGACATAATATGTAAGCACAATCGTTAGTTATGACGTGTAAGCACAATAGTTATAAAGTGTAAGCACAATAGTTAGTTTTAACATGTAAGCACACTAGATAGTTATAAGATGCAAGCACAATAGTAAGTTTGAACATTCAAGTGCAATAGTTAGTTATCACATGCAAGCACAATAGTTATAAAATGTAATCACAATGGTTCAACATAATATGTAAGCACAATAGTAAGTTATAACATTAAAGCACAATAGTTAGTTATAACGTGTAAGCACAATAGATAGTTTTAATATGTAAGCACAATAGTAAATTATAACCTCAAAGCACAACAGTTCGTTATCACATGTAAGCACAATCGTTGGTTATAAAATGTAATCTCAATGGTTCGACATAATATGTAAGCACAATGGTAAGTTATAACATTAAAGCACAATAGTTAGTTATAACATGTAAGCACAATAGTTAGTCATAAAATGTAAGCACAATAGTTAGTTATAACGTGTAAGCACAGTAGTTATAAAAAGTAAGCACAATAGTTAGTTGTAACATGTAGGCACAATAGATAGTTATAATGTGTAAGCACAATCATAAGTTTTAACATGAAAGCGCATTAGTTAGTTGTCACATGCAAACACAATAGTTAGTGATAAAATGTAATCACAATGGTTCGACATATTATGTAAGCACAATAGTAAGTTCTAACATTAAAGCACAATAGTTAGTTATAACGTGTAAGCACAATTTAGGCATAAAATGTAAGCACAATAGTTAGCTATAACGTGTAAGCACAATAGTTAGTTATAACATGTAAGCACAATATATAGTTGTAATATGTAAGCACAATAGTAAGTTATAACCTTAAAGCACAACAGTTCGTTATCACATGTAAGCACAATCGTTAGTTACAGAATGTAATCACAATGGTTCGACATCATATGTAAGCACAACAGTTAGTTATAAAATGTAAGCTCAATGGTTCGACATCATATGTAAGCAGAACAGTTAGTTATAAAATGTAATCACAATGGTTCGACATAATATGTAAGCACAATCGTTAGTTATAAAACGTTAAGCACACATCATTGATTGACACATGGAGAGAACGTTGAATGATGCCACCACTCTGTATCTGCCACTGGTCTGCAAACAATATCACAACAAATAATTTAGCAATGAAAACGGGAAATGGGAGGGAGGGATGTTTGCACCACTGATCAACCAAAACGGTGATTCATCAAAGTGTGTGTTACTGTTATTGGAGCACCGACATCAACCAAAATCAACCAAAAAGGTGATTCATCAAAGTGTGTGTTGCTGTTATTGGAGCACCGACATCAACCAAAATCAACCAAAAGGGTGATTCATCAAAGTGTGTGTTGCTGTTATTGGAGCACCGACACAGCGGAACAGCCTCGTGCCTCGATCTCAGCAATGATACAAACCAGCAGTCACAGGCTGCACCGATGCCCCAACAACAACTAAACACAAGTCAACACTCAACAACAACCGAATGTCCACAATCTGCGGAAGGTTCTCAACCCTCAAGTGACGTTCCATCACCATTGGTGTTTAACTGAATTTCAAGATTCCGAATCAATCTTCTCACCAAGTCTTCAAGTCACCTCAAGGAAGGTGCATCGTCCAGCTTGGCATGTCAAACCTCCTTTTTTCCTCCTCGTTTTCATTCAGGATTCAATATTTTTGAGAATAAAACTTTTAAACGAGAAGTAACGAGGATAATATGCGATGGGATGAGATATCGATCGAGAGGGATTCGATAAAAGTAGAAGGAACATGGAATAGAAAAGGGAAGAAGTAAAATTCGTAAAAGGAGAGGAAGCTTAGGTGGCGCGGATCAAGCGTGGATATGGTTCACTGGACTGGACATGCGATTTGGGGTTTTAAACATCTTCGTGAGTAGAGGAAGAGTTCTGGAGATTTCGTGTTTTAAACATCTTCGTGAGTAGAGGAAGAGTTGTGGAGATTTCGGGTTTTAAACATCTTCATGAGTTGAGGAAGAGTTGTGGAGATTTCGGGTTTTAAACATCTTCGTGAGTTGAGGAAGAGTTGTGGAGATTTCGTGTTTTAAACATCTTCATGAGTTGAGGAAGAGTTGTGGAGATTTCGGGTTTGAAACATCTCCGTGAGTGGAAGAAGAGTTGTGGAGATTTCGGGTTTGAAACATCTCCGTGAGTGGAAGAAGAGTTGTGGCGATTTCGGGTTTTAAACATCTTCGTGAGTGGAGGAAGAGTTGTGGAGATTTCGGGTTTTAAACATCTTCGTGAGTCGAGGAAGAGTTGTGGAGATTTCGGGTTTTAAACATCTTCGTGAGTCGAGGAAGTGTAGAGGAAGAGTTGTGGAGATTTCGGGTTTTAAACATCTTCGTGAGTAGAGGAAGAGTTGTGGAGATTTCGGGTTTGAAACATCTTCGTGAGTGGAGGAAGAGTTGTGGAGATTTCGGGTTTTAAACATCTTCGTGAGTAGAGGAAGAGTTGTGGAGATTTCGGGTTTGAAACATCTCCGTGAGTGGAGGAAGAGTTGTGGCGATTTCGGGTTTTCAACATCTTCGTGAGTAGAGGAAGAGTTGTGGAGATTTCGGGTTTTAAACATCTTCGTGAGTAGAGGAAGAGTTGTGGAGATTTCTGGTTTTAAACATCTTTGTGAGTCGAGGAAGAGTTGTGGAGATTTCGGGTTTGAAACATCTTCGTGAGTCGAGGAGGAGTTGTGGAGATTTCGGGTTTGAAACATCTTTGTGAGTGGAGGAAGAGTTGTGGCGATTTCGGGTTTTAAACATCTTCGTGAGTAGAGGAAGAGTTGTGACGATTTCGGGTTTGAAACATCTTCGTGAGTCGAGGAAGAGTTGTGGAGATTTCGGGTTTTAAACATCTTCGTGAGTCGAGGAAGAGTTGTGGATATTTCGGGTTTTAAACATCTTCGTGAGTAGAGGAAGAGTTGTGGAGATTTAGGGTTTTAAACATATTCGTGAGTCGAGGAAGAGTTGTGGAGATTTCTGGTTTTAAACATCTTCATGAGTAGAGGAAGAGTTGTGGAGATTTGAGGTTTTAAACATCTTTGTGAGTAGAGGAAGAGTTGTGGAGATTTCGGGTTTTAAACATCTTCGTGAGTCGAGGAAGAGTTATGGAGATTTCGGGTTTTAAACATCTTCGTGAGTCGAGGAAGAGTTGTGGAGATTTCGGATTTGAAACATCTTCGTGAGTGGAGGAAGAGTTGTGGAGATTTCGGGTTTTAAACATCTTCGTGAGTGGAGGAAGAGTTGTGGAGATTTCGGGTTTGAAACATCTTCGTGAGTGGAGAAAGAGTTGTGGAGATTTCGGGTTTGAAACATCTTCGTGAGTGGAGGAAGAGTTGTGGAGATTTCGGGTTTTAAACATCTTCGTGAGTAGAGGAAGAGTTGTGGAGATTTCGGGTTTGAAACATCTCCGTGAGTGGAGGAAGAGTTGTGGCGATTTCGGGTTTTAAACGTCTTCGTGAGTAGAGGAAGATTTGTGGAGATTTCGGGTTTTAAACGTCTTCGTGAGTAGAGGAAGATTTGTGGAGATTTCGGGTTTTAAACATCTTCATGAGTAGAGGAAGATTTGTGGAGATTTCGGGTTTTAAACATCTTCATGAGTAGAGGAAGAGTTGTGGAGATTTCGGGTTTCAAACATCTTCATGAGTCGAGGAAGAGTTGTGGAGATTTCGGATTTTAAACATTTTAAAGCATCATTGGCAATGGCAGTCTGGCACCTCAGTGGTTCTGCTCAACTGATAGGTCTACTGAATGGTTTTGGATACAGTGTGTCACATAGTTATGTGTTAGAACACGACACTGCATTAGCCCAGCAGGAAATTCTTCGCGGCTCAAATACTGAACCATCTTGTCTCCAGAAAGGCGTCTATACATCTCTAGTATGGGACATAACGACTTCGGAGAAGAGACGTTATCAGGGAAAGGGTCAACGCACAACACCAACTGCAGGGGAAGGGGATACACCATCAACACCCTCTACTGCCAAGACAAAGCATGGTATACTTCCAGCGCCAGAAAAGGATATTGTGGGGATGGGGGCTGCATAAGTTCTAACCACTAATAAAGTTGAGCAGTCAGCTACCATGTATTAAATTAGCCATGTTTTTATTCCATTCGCGATATATATGTGAAGCAAAAAAAACAAAAAAACAACCTTTAGAGGCCATTTTTCCCCGCAAGCAGGGGTTGGCCTTTTTCGGGCACCGTGGTTGTTGTTGTTTTTTGGCCCCCTTTTTGAAGCAATGTTTTATGCCCGGATGCCCTTCCTGCCGCCAACCCTGTTTGTCGCCTTTTACGACAAACAGGGAATTACCAGTGACCTGGTACTCAATTAGCCGACCTCGGAAGGATGACAGGCTGAGTCAACCCCCCTGGCGTTAATTCAGTGATTGACCGGGATTCAAACCCAGGATCCTAGGATCCCAAGCCGGCACCCTAACCGCTAAGCCAGAAGCAAAACAATATTTAAATTGTAAAAGTATTTAAAATATAACATTTGATGCAATATATATGTGTATTGTAAACCAGACCTTATTGGGCATTAGCTTTAAGAAATAATCATAATTCATTCGCAAAACAGGCTACTGTACATAAAATGTTCCCTGTGTCATCAAACTTTCAAATACAAAGTTTCTCCACATGTTTCCAAACTATGTACGAGTCACAAGCAGAGTAACTCCTGAATAAAACACAAATACCATGCAGATAACTGTCAACCGACTATCTGTTGAGTCAACCGTCATATTTACATCACGCAACATTACACCCCACATCAAAATAGTCCAGAACACATTTTTTATCAAATTATACCAACTTTCACATTTCCTTTCTGATCAGGTCATTATTTTTTGTGCACATTACGTTTTTCTATTACCCAGATGTGTATATTTATAATAACAAGTGCAAAAAGTTTTAATTAAAACAAAAGCCGCGTCGATGTTACACAATGCCTAGATGCAGCTGTGCCTATAACGTCGATGTTATAGGCACAGGACATTCCTATTGATTCGATTACTTGATGTTATTTTTGTGCAAAATTAAAATATATCTCGGCAATTTCCCGTGTGTGGCGACGAATTTTTAATATATCTCGGCATTTTCCCGTCTGTTATTTCAGGCGGTGTATGACTGACCATGCCGCGATTTAAAAAAAAAAAAATCTCGGCAATTTCCCATGTGTGGCGACACGTGAAAGAAGCTATGCTCCTCTCCACATTATTGTGACGACGTATAAATTAAATATTTCATCGTGACCATTGTCATCAAATGGACGAATTTTTAATATATCTCGGCATTTTCCCGTCTGTTATTTCAGGCGGTGTATGACTGACCATGCCGCGATTTAAAAAAAAAAAATCTCGGCAATTTCCCGTATGTGGCGACACGTGAACGAAGCTATGCTCCTCTCTCCACATTATTGTGACGACGTATAAATTAAATATTTCATCGTGATGATTGTCATCAAATGGACGAATTTTTAATATATCTCGGCATTTTCCCGTCTGTTATTTCGGGCGGTGTATGACTGACCATGCCGCGATTTTAAAAAAATATATCTCAATGGACTTGAAGTTACAGGCCTTTGAGAATTCATTTCGTTCTATAAAGGGCAACTTTCATCGGATTTTCTTCCCGTTTTTTTTCAACCGAGTCTAAAACGATGTTAGCGACTGTGAAAAATGAAATGATATATCGAATTTGATTTGAAATAAAACTGTGTGAGAGAGGGAGACACCACGGGCCTACAAAACAGGCCTCAAAGCTATGCGAGTTAATAAAATGGTGGATATTTGTTTATATGAAGCCTCTCCCAAAATGGGTGGAGCTATGGGTCCCAGAATGGGTGGAGCTTTTAGGTTTTGTCTTCTCTGCAAGAACAAGAAGAAGAAGAACAAGAACAAGAAGAACAACAACATCAGCAGAGGGCACTCTATTAGCAGCGTCTGCGACGCGGCTAAAAATACACCAGTTGCATATTTAATATTCTTAAAATGTTTAAATACACACAGAACACACAAGTAGAAAAACAGCATTTAGGTCTGAAGTGACTGCATGCCCTTAATTCCTTGTTTACCCCCAAAACTTTGAGCCCGCACCCTTCGCGAATGTGCAACTTCTGGATGTGGGATGAGGTAAAATAGTGATGACACATATATTAGCTTCACTTTAAACCAAATTTCATCTCCCATCCTCCCCCCCCCCCCCCCACCCCCATTAGTCAGGTTCACTTTGTTTTTTCGTTCAAAATTTTGGTAGATTAGCAAAACTATACCTTTTTGGAATATTCAGATCATGAGGAATCCAAAAATTAATGTTTACATTTGCGTAGACACCTTTGCGAAAATGACACTCAGGACAGTGATGAAGATCTGTAAAAGCATATTCCTGAACGGTATAGACCTCGTAGATCCTGTGTATAGGACTTATAGTTCAATCTGATACTACCTATAACTTCATATAACTACCTTTAACTTCAAAGGACTTGCAATATCATGTATTATGTAACACAGTTATATCACAGATATAAAGACAATGGTTTTCAATTACCTTTGTTTGCTCCTTTTCTATAATCCTGAGCACTATTTTGAGGCCTTTATTGGATTCCTTGGCCCAGAAAACATAGGATTAGCATATTTAATTAAGTCTCTAGGTTGACTTGAAGCCGAGATCGCGCAAAATATGTATTTTATGGCGGCCATTTTCAAAATCCAAAATGGCGGCCATGCAGGTGTCTCTGCAAATGCCAACATTGATTTTCAGATTCTCCATGCTCTGAAGATTCCAAAAATGTACAGGTTTGCTAATCCCAAAATTTTGAAAGAAATTATATTTGTTAACATAGTGAACCTGACCATCTTCATCACTGTCCTGAGTGTCATTTTCGCAAAGGTGTCTACGCAAATGTAAACATTAATTTTTGGATTCCTCATGCTCTGAATATTCCAAAAATGTATAGTTTTGCTAATCTACCAAAATTTTGAACGAAATTATATTTGTTAACATTGTGAACCTGACATGAGTGGACCACAAGAATCATTTTCTAGAGGAATAAGGAAGGCCACAGCCCAGAGCCTAATACAGACTTGGCATTTAATATGGAATATTTTTTTTGTGGGGGTGAACTTACTTTTCAAGTTGACTTAGAACCAAAAGTTCATTGGAATTATGTTGAAATTATTCTGGATTTTGTTAATGTGACCTTTAAAAGAAACAAAAACCACATTTGACATTTCGAAGCAAATAAATTGATCCTTGAAAGTGATGTAAACTGATATCGAACTCAATTCACGGACAGTACTGTGTTAAACTTCTGTACGTTTTCCAGAAGTATCTCTTTATTTTGCACATTAGCCAAATTCTTTTTTAGCAAAAACAAAAGTTAAATTACGACTGGGATTACGGACAGTAAAATTACAGTTCAGTACTTCGTGTAACCCCCACGGACATTCAGGAGAGTACGTACACGTTGAGGCATGCTGTTCACGAGATTTGCCAAGGTTTGGACAGGAATCGCTTGCCATGCAGTGACAATAGCCTGCTGCAATTCACGTACAGAGGCAGGCTGCTGGTCCTGTTGTCGATTTGACGCGTTAATTCTGCCCACAAGTTCTCTATCGGATTCATATCCGGGGACATGGCAGGCCACTCCATATGCTCTACACCATGGTCACCAAGAAAGTGTTGGATCATGCGAGCACGATGAGGCCGTGCATTGTCATCTTGGAAGACAATGTTTCCTCGAAAGGCGGCACGAGCAAATGGAAGCAATGTTTCTTCCAGAATGGCCCTGTACTTGAACTGGTTCAGGTTTCCATTCAGAACAACCAGGTCAGTTTTGCCCCCTGCATGAAAAGCAGCCCAAACGGTCACCCCACCACCTTCTGCTTGGACTCTGGGCACTATACAATCTTGGTTGTAGGCTTCATGCACTTGTCTGCGCACTCGGACATGGCCATCTTGACGATAGACCAGAAATCAAGACTCGTCACTGAAGATCACGTGATTCCAGTGTCCTGGCTGCCATTGACGGTGCTCTCTGGCCCACTGCAATCGGCGCTGGCTGTGTTGTCTGGTCAGGCGTGGCTTTCTCAGGGGACACCTGGCACAATAGCCTGCTTGAACTAGTCGTTGGTTGACTAGCCTTCTGGATACAGACACATTTGTCAGTTCCTGCCACTCAGCCCTAAGCCGATTAGCTGACTTGGTACGGCCATTGTATCTTCATCTTCATCACTGTGCAGCTCACCGGTGCAGCTGGCGATCATCCCTCATTGTGGTTCTGCGGGGACGTCCTGGCCTCGGTATTGGAGTAAGGACACCCCTCTGAGCATTTCATTTCAGGATCTTTGACACCTGACCTTGAGTGATGCCATACTACCGAGCAATAGCACGCTGTTTCATGCCGTAATTTCGTAAAGCCACCACTCCATGACAAACAGCATTGTCGAGTTGACGGACCATCTCCAGAGGAAGCGGCAATAACTTTTGCAGACGTGCAGCAGTTGTTTTCCACCAATACAGAACGCAACAACCCTTGTATACCCGACTGCGAAGCCAATCATCAAATGCACCTGTCCGTACATTTTGCCACGCCACCTGTGATATAATCCTATTCTTGACTTCTTGCTGCGACAGACAATCAATGACATGGTTCTTTTTACAAATAAATCACCAAAGTGTAAAAGAAACTCACCAGATTGATATACTGAGTTAAGAAAGTAAACCCAAGTCAAGAAAAAAAAAAATTCCATATTAAATGCCAAGTCTGTATATTGTAACGAATGTGGAAACGTTACAATGTGAACGTTACAAAAGTACGGTAACACCCTGTTAATGTAAATAATGGTCGCAGTCGGCGTCCTAGTTAATTGCATGAAACTTACACGCAGGTCACGATATATCTTTTAAATAGTGTATTTCCTTATTCCATGTAGGCTAAATATGTGTTTTCCCACTAGATTGACTTTGCATTGTATCAAACAAAATAAGCGTAGGCCCTTCCAATTTCCCCAAAACCTCCCTTCCAATTGCCTTCCGCATTTTAGGCGGTTTTCTTCAAACCACCATTGGCCACGAGGTAGGTTTGGGGAAGAAAGGCGTGTCTCCACCTCGTCATAAGAGGGAAGGAGTGAACCAGCCCTAACAGCCAATCAACACCGCGGTGAGCGACCCGGTAGGCGTGCCCTCGGAGCCGGCGGCTTGATTTCGCCCGAGGTGATAAAAGCGACTGTAAGGGACTGCTTTGGGAGATGACTTGGAGATGACCCTGGGAGATGAGCAAAGAGGCTGCACCAAGAGAAGCGGTGAGATGCGAAACGCTCCAAGCCAAAGAGGAGAGGTACTCGGCAAGGAAACCAGCTTTGGAGAGACGCGCTGAAAGGAGGGAGATGGCCCCACCCCAAGAAGAGGAGCAGGTGTGCCGAACCAGCGCGTGATGTCTACCGCAGTGGATACACGACGGAGGGTTTCCCGCCAAAACCACGAGGAATTGCGAACTGCGGCCTCCCGACTTTGCCTCCCTCTCAAGCAATCCACCTCAAGCCTTACCTGCCTGCATTATCCCCTGTGTAAGTGTGAACGTCCTGTTCTACTCGTTGTCTTGGGGCTAAGTAAAAATGAATAGTGTAAGTTAATGATTCGCTGTGTTACTGCTTCTTCCATCCATTGCTTGTGTGTGTATAATAAAATCTGTTCTTCCTCCGTATTCTTCTTCTTCTTCTTTTTCATTCTCTTTCGGTCGCTTTAGAGATTTCCCGATTGAATATCTGTGGGGCGATCTGGTCAACGTCGGGTGGAATCGGGTTTTAATCGGGGAGTAACTGTTCAGACGCGGTTAAATACACCACCGCTCGGTCAATATAACATCTAAAAGCCGCGTCTGTAACATTTGGTAGTCAGGAGTGGGGATTTGGAACCCTGGACCAAATTTTGGAACACCAATTGTACCATTAGGGTAACAATTAGTGTTGGGAAGTAGAATTCGATCCGGAGTGCGTTTCACGCGCTCGAAATTATAACGGCGAAATTTGATTTTGTTTTACGAAAATATAAAACCCGAATTTTGAGATCGCGCCATGGACAATCAAGGCGATCGGATGTTGGTGGGGGAAATTGACGGGTTAGGGGTAACCCAGGACTTAGGGAAAGAAAGGGAGGAGGAGAGCAATGAGGAGGCGGTTGAGGGGGTATCAGACGCACAAAATGGCGCCTCGCACATGGCCACGGCGTCCACGCCCGCGACCGTAGTAGCGCCGCTGGTAGATTTGGACCTTTTTTTCATACAAATGAAGGCCCTTATGGCCCAGAATAGCGAGAAAATGAGGGAGGAAATGAGGGCTCAGAGTGAGCAAATGAGGGCTGATAGTGAGCGAATGGGAAACCAAATGGGGTTAATGGGGAACCGGATGGATGCTCAGGGTGAGCGATTGGAGGGCCAAATGGGGATAATGGGAAACCAAATGGGGGTAATGAGGGACGAAGCGAGGGGTACCGGTGAGGAGTTAGACAAGAAACTTGGGAAGTTCGACAATAATTTTGAGGAGTTAGACAAGAAATTTGGGAAGTTAGACAATAATTTTGAGGGGTTAGACAACGGGATAAAAGAGGTAAAGAATGGGTTAACGGGGGTGGAAAACAGAATGGCTGCCCAGGAGAATCAGTTAGAGGGGGTGAAAAATGGGTTAATGGGGTTAGAAAATAGGATGGAGGACAAATTGCGGGAAATAGGGGAACAATCTGCCAGGGAAATCAAACAAATGGGAGAGCAGATAGAGGAGGTGAAAATCGGGGTAGAAACCAAACTGGATGCTCAGAGGGATGAATTGGGACAGATGAGGGTGGCATCTACAAAAGAGATGGAGGAAATACGACGAGGGGTAAGTGAGGAGGTTTCGGGGCTGCGCGAGGAGGTAAAGCGAGGTGAGAAGCGTATGGAGAAAGAGGTGAGAAATAATACGGCTAAGTTACAAGGGGGAATAGAAGATCTGACGGAGGAGGTGGAACAGCTGACAGAGGGACAAACGAAGTTAGTGGAGCAGGTTCAAAAGAACACTGCAATCATCGGGGGTTTGAAAGCGACACAAAAGGACATTAAAAACGAATTAATAGCAACACAAAAGGAATGTCAGATGGTACATGAGGGGTTGACGAAGAAGTTGGAGGAGGTGACAGAAGTGATGGAGACGAAGGACCGAGAGGTGAGGACGCACATCGAAACGGTTAAGGTGGCGTTAGAGGAAGAGATAGAGGGGGCGCACCGGGAGATGAAGGAGGTAAAGGAAAAATTAGAAGAGGTGGAAGAGGGGGTGAGTGAAATTAAGAAGAGACGGAGGGAAACTAAAAGGGAGATAAAGGAGGAAGTCATGGAATATGTACAAGGTCTGTGTTCAAATCATGATGAGGTGCTCACTAACCAAATAAAAAGTTTGCAGGTGGCAAAGGAGGTGCGGAGACGAAGTACGGAGGTGAGTGGCAATGTATATGATGTGAGGAAAGCTTCAGTCGGCTTGGGGATTGGTTTGGATCCGGGTGTTCGTGAAAGGCCGTTGGTGAAGTGTGTGACAGGTCAGGTGTGCGAAAAAAGAGGTGTGCGAGAATGTCCAACCAGGGGGTGTGTGAGGAAAAAGTGCACGCCAAGGAGTGAGTGTGCTGTCAAGAGTGAGTTGGTCGAAGCGCGTGTGCGAGGGGGTACATGGAAGCGCGGTGTGGTGAGTGTTACGGAGGAAGTAACGAGAGAGTGTACACCTGTGGTGAGTGTTACAGAGGATGTAACGAGGAAGTGTACGCCTGTGGTGAGTGTTACAGAGGATGTGACGGGAGGGTGTGCGCGAGAAAGGTGTGTAACGGACGGGTGCATGAGGAAAGAGTGTGCCGTCAAGAGTAAGGGAGAGTGCGCTGTCAAGAGTGGAGGTGAGAGTAGTGAGAGTGAAACGGAGCGTGAGTTGGTTATGACAGGTGAGCGAGGATGTACACCTGGAATGGAAGGATGCACACACACCTGGAATGGTAGAGCGTGTGTGGGAAGGCACATTTGAGTTGGTGGTGAGGCACGTGGTTGGGTGTGCGAATGAGAGCACACCTGTGATTGTCACAGAGGAAGTGACCGAGGAGGGGGCGCGAAGAGGTGTGTTGGTGAGGTGTGCGACCAACGAATGTGTGCCAAAGTGTTCGGTGGTCGGGTGTGTGACCAAGTCGGCGAGCGGAATGAGTGTACCGAAGTGTGTAAGGAAAGGTACGAGGAGAATGGGAACAGCTGCATGTATGAGCAAGAAAGGGGTAGCGTATGCATGTAAGCGTCCAGGTGAAGCGTCGACGGTAACCGGTTTAGCGGTTAGGGCGACTTATAGCCGAATCGGGCCCTCGGTGCGCGTCGGGCAGCTTCGCGTGCCGCGAGGACCAGCGGGGATCCGAACCACGGCGGTTTCGAAAGAACCGCCGTACGCGATCCGCGCTGTGCCTCGCTTGGAACGGCCACGTCCGGGCTCCACTAGGCGGAGCGGGCAGCTGGATAGGAAGGGTCGTTATGGCGACCACGTTTTGTTGAGACGTGCCGGCAGGTCGAGATCGGGACATTGGATGGCTCCACGCCGAGGTGGTGCGTGGGATCTCGGCCCGGGTAAGCCCCCGCCCCTGCCCCGAATGCGGGACGCATCCAGCCGCCGGCATAAAAGAATCCGCGTTCATTGCTCGGCTGTACGAAGCCGGGCTGTAGACGTGAATTGGCGCACCGAGAGGATGTAATAAGTAGACGGGTGATGGTGATGGTGATAGTGAATTGATACGAAATTTCGAAAGGTGGGTAGAATTTGCAGTAAATGGAAAATTTTTGAATTGGTTGGAATCTGGACGAACAAAATTGAGAGTGAGAGACCCCCGATGTGGTGGGATGGCAAATCCACCATCCCTCACAGGTGGGGCAAATGCGCAATAGTTTATGGGGTGGCTATGACAACCGAGCCAGGGAGGGCTTGGATAATTGTAGGGATCTAGCGAAGATGACATTAGGTAACGTTAAGTTTAGTTAGTGACTGATACCTGTAGTGGGGACGCAGGTAGATTAGTGTGGATTATAATGACGTGGGAGCGCAATAGTTTAAAGGGACGACTGGGAAGCGCAAGTTTCAGAGGGGAGTAGTTAGCTGAGATGATGCCGTGTGTGTGAGGATTGAACAGGTGAGAATGGAACAGGTGTGATTGCACAGGTGTGCAACTGAACAGGTGTGTGGAGCAGTGTATGAGGGAGTAGTGGTGATTGCGTGTTGTGTTGACCAAATGGTCCAGGAAGAAAGGAGGGTGCAGGTGGCACCAGGTGTGAGGGCACAGGTGTGCAACAACAGGTGTATGTGGCTGTGTGGAATAAATGGTAGTGTGGAATATCTGGAGTATTGGAATGGATGGTCGTGGAGTGAGAATGGTGGAAATTGTGGAGTGGAGTGGATGGTGCGAAGGTGTGAATGGGGGAAGAGTGGACCCCCATCACGGATACCCGGGGCGGGTAGTGTAAGTGTTAGGTAGAGGGTACAGGTAAATTGTGGTTGGATATTGGCATCTGTGGTGCGAGGTGAAAGAATGGTATTTGGATGGGTGCATTAGTGTTGTGGAAATGGCTGGGCGTGTAGCCTGTTAGTGTGTGTAGTTGGTTTGGGCACTCCACCACTGTGAGGATGTCGGCCAGGTGAGGCCGCAGGTGGGCTCTGGGAGCCGGTAGTAGTTGTTGTGGATGGGGCCCGAGGATCCGGAGGACGGACCCGGGTAGCCCAGTGCCAGAGGGCACCATGGGGTGACAGAGCCAGGAGAGGGGCTGTCCCCAGTTAGTTAGGTTAGGGTGAGGAGCTAGGTAAGCTCGGGTGGCAACTACAGTGGTGGAGGTGTGCAGGTGGGTAGACCTGTTGGGAGAGCTAGACGTCGCAGCCCAGAAATTGTGCGAGAGCACCGGGAGATGAATCGGGGGAGTGAGACCCCAAATTGAGAAGCACCACAGTTTGGCCAATGGGGATTGGTTATTAGTACCCATAGTGTAAGTTGGCCAATGGATTGGCAGGGAAAGACCCCGGGTAGTGTAAAGTGTGTTAAAGTCATTTAGAAAATAGTAGGATGAAGGATCTCCTCGCACCATCTGCATCCACTCACCTGAGGTGACAGGTACTCCACACCATGCCATGTTTTGATTATTTTTTATGATGCAAATGTTTGGATTGTGAGACGCATCATGACGTGGGTGTGACATTGTGCGTAATTCCATCTCTCCCTCCTTATGAGGATTGATGATGAATTGGTGATGGCAAATTTTGAAGTAGAGGGATTGTGGAGACGAATTTGGTATAGGGGAAATATGGGGAAGACGTGACAGTAGTGACGAATTTGTAAATGTGTAGATTTTTGTACATATGGGGTAAGAGCAAGAGCAAGGGTAGGGTAGGTGACAGGGGGGTGACGTACGGTAGGGACGAGCTTTCTCACTTCGCCCTCCGTACGCATTTCACCTTGCATTGCCTTATTGACGTGTACCCTTGTGACCTTACCCCTCGCTCAATTGTCTTTCTTTTGTCTCCCACATGACCTGTGCACCATTGGGTGCCGATGGGAGTGTGCGTGAGGTGGCCATTGTGCGCCCGAGATTCCCAGAACCAGCATGCATTGCGTTGATGTACCACTGTATGGACCGCTGTTCTGCGGCCAAGTACCACTTGATGGACCCCAGGTTCTGGGGCAGGGCACCTCTGTTGGAGACCGGCCATAGTGGCCAGGGAATCTTGCTTGCGGACTTCGGTAAGGTGGCACCTATGCCAAACAGGTGGACCACCCTTAGTTGGCCCCTGAGGCCCTAAATAAAAATGGACACAAGTTGTGCTTTTTATTATTTCCAACTAGGCCGCATGAAGCCAGAAGACGTCGGGAAGAACATCGGCCCAGCAGAGAAAGAGAAGACCACCACCAGTTGTTTTGTTGTGTTTATTATGAACCATGGTGACTGCGCACCGGATGGTGCTTTTGGGTGCTTTTGGGTGCTTTGTGGTGCTTTGTGGTGTTTGGTGCTTTTGGGTGCTTTGGTGGTATTGGTACTGGTGCATCGATGCAATGCGTGCTGTCTCCTCCCTCCCAACAGGAATTTATTTCTCTTGTTCCCTAAAAAGAAAAAAAAAAAGAAAAAAAAACACATGTCCTGGGTTGCGTTGTAAATAAGAAATCACGTCATTGTAAATAATGCTCCCCACCGTAAATGTATAGTTTGAGAATAATTCCGTAATTCGGTTAGCTGTGGGCTTGAGTCTGTTAGACAGGATGCAATGCAATAGGGGGACATACTTATTTGTGTTTTAAGATTGTCACACTCAGGGTCAGGTTAATTGTAGAGGGAATTACACCTACGTGTCACACTAAGTTAAAGTTTAATAGGCCCGAGAACGGGCCTGAAGAAAGGAGGGTGCCGTGTAACGAATGTGGAAACGTTACAATGTGAACGTTACAAAAGTACGGTAACACCCTGTTAATGTAAATAATGGTCGCAGTCGGCGTCCTAGTTAATTGCATGAAACTTACACGCAGGTCACGATATATCTTTTAAATAGTGTATTTCCTTATTCCATGTAGGCTAAATATGTGTTTTCCCACTAGATTGACTTTGCATTGTATCAAACAAAATAAGCGTAGGCCCTTCCAATTTCCCCAAAACCTCCCTTCCAATTGCCTTCCGCATTTTAGGCGGTTTTCTTCAAACCACCATTGGCCACGAGGTAGGTTTGGGGAAGAAAGGCGTGTCTCCACCTCGTCATAAGAGGGAAGGAGTGAACCAGCCCTAACAGCCAATCAACACCGCGGTGAGCGACCCGGTAGGCGTGCCCTTGGAGCCGGCGGCTTGATTTCGCCCGAGGTGATAAAAGCGACTGTAAGGGACTGCTTTGGGAGATGACTTGGAGATGACCCTGGGAGATGAGCAAAGAGGCTGCACCAAGAGAAGCGGTGAGATGCGAAACGCTCCAAGCCAAAGAGGAGAGGTACTCGGCAAGGAAACCAGCTTTGGAGAGACGCGCTGAAAGGAGGGAGACGGCCCCACCCCAAGAAGAGGAGCAGGTGTGCCGAACCAGCGCGTGACGTCTACCGCAGTGGATACACGACGGAGGGTTTCCCGCCAAAACCGCGAGGAATTGCGAACTGCGTCCTCCCGACTTTGCCTCCCTCTCAAGCAATCCACCTCAAGCCTTACCTGCCTGCATTATCCCCTGTGTAAGTGTGAACGTCCTGTCCTACTCGTTGTCTTGGCGCTAAGTAAAAATGAA
Source organism: Myxine glutinosa (assembly GCF_964187855.1). Taxonomy (NCBI): domain Eukaryota; kingdom Metazoa; phylum Chordata; class Myxini; order Myxiniformes; family Myxinidae; genus Myxine; species Myxine glutinosa. The sequence continues at coordinate 88,098,142 of NC_136265.1, forward strand.
TAGTGTAAGTTAACGATTCGCTGTGTTACTGCTTCTTCCATCCATTGCTTGTGTGTGTATAATAAAATCTGTTCTTCCTCCGTATTCTTCTTCTTCTTCTTTTTCATTCTCTTTCGGTCGCTTTAGAGATTTCCCGATTGAATATCTGTGGGGCGATCTGGTCAACGTCGGGTGGAATCGGGTTTTAATCGGGGAGTAACTGTTCGGACGCGGTTAAATACACCACCGCTCGGTCAATATAACATCTAAAAGCTGCGTCTGTAACAATATCATACGAAAATAGGCAATTTAGTGTATCTGTCTATTTGTCTGTCTGACGATTTTTGACCTTGATACATTCGGTTGTTCCTCATCCAATCTCAACCAAAATGTCACATGATGGAGTTTGCAGCGACTTAATTTGACCCCCTCCGCCCCCTCCCCCCAAGGGGTTTTTCTCTGCCAATTGGATTGGGTGTTGAGGTCCATATCGTGTTGGGATAGATTTATTGTGGTGTTTTTTCCAGGTCTAAACAAATCACAAACTGGTCAAACACTTGAAATATTTCCTTCAATCCTGACAAATCTTTCTCTCTCTCTGTGTGAAAGTACCGTCTGGCAACCTCTTCCTCACATTTTGAATTTTGGGATTTTCCGATTCTTCTTCCTCTTTCCTGTGTAAATACGCTCATTTAATTTCCAAAGTAACTTCACTTTCCTCGTGTTCAAACTATCTAATGATACAAATGCTCTTCTTTGAAACCTGTAATACAGGTGATTCAGTCCTACTTCCCAGTGTGATGAACATGAACTGAATTCCCACGGACATGTTCCAGAGGAATGTTGTTGTTCCATCCGATTTTATTTAAAGTGGTTTCTTATTTATCACCTGAAAGTTATTGATGTCCGGAAACTGTCTGCATATCAGCACACCTGTGGCATGGATTACCTGTCAGCACAAGTACTCCTTCATACACATCCCCTGTGCTTGTGTTTGAGGCCTTCTCACCATTGAATGTCTTCATCATAAAATTGCGGAACAGGCCCAGATTTTACATAAATATCGAGACTTTTTAATGTTTTATATGCAGCCAAATCAACGTTCACATCAACATGTTGTACAATTTACAGTATTGTCTTCGGACATGCAATTTTGTTTTTTGGGGGGAGGGAAGGGGGGTCACAGGGTGTGCGTTGGTGTGTGGTGAAAGTTTAAAGTTCTGTAACTGATTTAAGCAGAAGATAAGGCCTCAAGTATGGAGGTACTTCACATATTGGCACTTTGTCAGATCAAGGTACGCAGAGTGGACTAAACATCAGGAAGAGTGGTATGTTTCCCTCCTCTCTGAAGGTTCACCCACCATGTACGCTCAAGTTGGCTGTGAGAAGGATTCCTGTCATGTGCAGCCGGAATCGGAACAGCCGACAGTGCTGGTGTGTGGAATGAAGATTGAGGAGCTGGAAGGATTTCCTGAGATTCTGCAGATAAAAATCGAGGATGTGAACTCGTTTGGTCTGGAGGAAGAGGAGGAGCAATGTGACAAGCCGAATGGTGAGTTGTGTGATTGACATCACTTCCAATGAGGTCTGTGTTGGTTTCATGTGCTTTTTTTTGTGTTATTGAAAAAGGCTCCTGAAGCATCTTGAGCAGAAAGGAACGGAATAAAATGGAAAGTTCCCCCATATATTCCTGCAGGTGGCACAAGAACTGCCAGCAGCCCTCTTCTGGTGAAACTGCCAAAATCAAGACTCTCTGCTCACCTTCACTCTTTCATTCCTCTTTTCTCCTGCCTCTGAAATAACTCCATCACTCTCTTCAATCCCTCTGCTCTCTCCAGGTCTTAAAAACAGCTGTTCGCCACCATCCCTTTGTCTTCCCCCATCCAAAACCTTGATCTTTTCTACCCCCATTAAAACACCCCAAATTCGCAATGTTGGGGTCGCTTGGGGTGGAAAAGATCATGGTTGGATTGAGCATGATCCGAGATTGTGATGAACAGCTGTCTTGAAGATTTAGAGGGAAGAATGAGATTGAAGAGAATGTGGAAGTTGTTTCCACAAGTGGTTAAAAAAGGGGAACGAAAGGGTGAAGGCGAACAGGTTTCCTGTATTTTGGGAATTTCACCAGTGGGGTGTTGCTGTGGGACGTGTTCCCTGCAGAACTGCAGAAACCTGGGGGGAGGAGGGGAGAGAGGGTGATGGGGTGGGGGGGGGGCACAACGCATGGAAAGAGCAGACCAGAAAGGAGACAGGATAAGAAAGTCACACCACTCACCTGTCTGTCGTGAATGTGATAGGCCCATACAGGGGCGTTGATCGCTATTGAAAAGTTGGGGAGACATTTTCTGGGAAAATTGTTTTGAAGTTGCTGTGAAGAAGATGACGATGTTTTTTTGTCATTTTCATGAATTTGATATAATCTAATACATAGTGGCCAATTTGAAATGTGATATAAAATTTAAAATTGAATTGACGATATATCACGAAGTTGGAAGACTTCCTCTGAGGGAATGACACACAATTCCTCGAAAAAGAAAATCGACCAAGATACAACCTATGAAGGTACCTGCCAATCCATCACCTGTGGAGGATTTCACATCACATAACACTGTGTGTACCCTGGTCCCAGTGTGTACCCTGGATAAGAATAGGTTCGCCGTATCCCTGCGTGTCGTAAGAGGCGACTAAGAGGGTTGGCGTCAGGAAGGGCATCCGGCCATAAAAAAAAACATTGCCTCAAAAAGAGAACCATTAATAATTACAACTACATATGGGCAGGGAACAGCCCGAAGTGGAGATCGGTTTCTGAGGTTTAGGACATGGAATCCAGGGACAATGACAGGGAGATCAGGAGAAGTGGTGGAAGTATTGGTCAGAAGAAGAGTGGACATATGTTGTGTGCAAGAGACAAGATGGAAGGGAAGTGGTGTGAGAATGGTGAAGGGTAGGCATGGACAGAAATACAAGTTTGTGTGGCAAGGGTGCCTGGAGGGCGTGAATGGTGTTGGTGGCCTGTTTTCTGAGGAGTTTGTAGACAGTGCGGTGAGTGTGACTAGAGTGAGTGATAGGTTGATGATGGTGAAAATGATGATTGGAAAGCTCTTGGTGAACGTCATCTCGGGATATGCTCCGCAGGTTGGTCGAAGCGATGAAGAGAAGGACACGTTCTGGAGTGCGATAGAGAAGCTGATGGAAAACGTGAAAGATGAGGAAGTTGTTGTGGTAGGAGGAGACCTAAATGGACATGTGGGAAGGAGTATGGATGGTTTTGACGGAGTTCATGGGGGTTACGGATATGGTGTGAGAAATGGAGAAGGTGAAAGGATTTTGGAGTTTGCTGATGGAGATGATTTGTTGATTTGTAATACTCAGTTCCAGAAAGAGGATAATAAGCTTGTTACATACACGTCAGGTGGGTCGACGACAACCGTTGACTACCTGATGGTGTGTAGGCGAGATAGGGGGCACCTCCGGGACACAAAGTTGATCCCGGGGGAGGAGGCTGCTTCACAGCACCACTTGGTTGTCTGCGTTGTAAGGGTGAAAGGTGCGAGGAGAGCTCGGCGGGTGAAGTACCAACCGAGAATGAAGGTGTGGAGGTTGAAAGAGGTGACAGTGAGGGAGGCATTAAAAGAGAGGCTGAGTAGGGTCGAGGATGATGTGATTGAGCTTGAAAGTGGTTGGATGTCAATGAAAGCTAGTCTGTTGGGAGCCGTTGGTGAGGTATGTGGATGGACAAAAGGACCACCGAGGCACTCGGAAACATGGTGGTAGGATGATGAAGTTGGAAAGAGGATTGAGGAGAAGAGGAAGAAGTTCAAGGAGTGGCAGAAGGCGACGGGTACGGGAGCAGAAACAGCAGAGCCTGAATGTTATAAGGCAGCCAGGAAGGCTGCAAAGAAAGAGGTAGCAAAGGCGCAGGAGGCATGGAGGAAAATGTTCGGAGAACGCTTGGATTCGGAAGAGGGTCAGAGAGCAGTATTCAGGATTGCAAAGCAGATTGTGAAAGAGAGGTGTGATGTGATGGGGGTGAGTTGCTTGAAGGATGAAGTGGGATAAATCGTTGTCGACCCAGATGGAATTAAAGGAAGATGGAAAAGATATATGGAAATGCTGTTGAATACAGAGAATGAATGGGATGGCAACATAGAGAGTAACCCAGTTTTCGGACCGGCAGAGAAGATAACTGAGAAGGAAGTTGAGGAAGCGATAAATGCAATGAAGGGTAGAAAAGCGGGAGGGCCGACAGGAGTTGTGCGAGATATGTTGAAGGCAGCAGGAAGTTGGGATGTGAAGAGAATGACAGAGATCTGTAATCTGGTGGTGAAAGAAGGCCGCATTCCAGTGGATTGGGAACTGAGTACCCTCGTCCCTATATACAAGGGGAAAGGTGACCCTCTGGAGTGTTGCTCGTACCGAGCGATAAAGTTATTGGAGCATGGAATGAAGGTATTGGAAAGGGTGTTGGAGAGGAGGATAAGGAAGAAAGTGAAGATCGACGAAATGCAGTTTGGATTCGTGCCAGGAGGAGGAACGACAGATGCGCTTTTCATTGTGAGGCAGTTGCAGGAGAAGTACATGGAGAAGAGGAAGAAGTTGTTTCTTGGGTTTGTTGATCTGGAGAAAGCATTCGATCGGGTTCCACGCAAAGTATTGACATGGGCATTGAGGAAGTTAGGAGTGAAGGAATGGTTGATCAGAGTAGTGATGGCAATGTACAAAAGAGCGCGCACAGCTGTAAGGACGAAGGACGGGAACAGTGGTGAGTTTGAGGTGAAGGTGGGAGTGCATCAGGGATCGGTACTAAGTCCACTACTATTTGTAGCTGTGATGGAGGTGCTGGCTCAGAACGTAAAGGAGGGTTTACCATGGGAGTTGTTGTATGCAGATGATCTGGTGTTGATTGCGGAAAGTATGGATGGACTGAAGGAAAAGATGAACACGTGGAAGGAATGTATGGAGACAAAAGGTCTGAAGGTGAATATCGGAAAGACGAAGGTGATGGCAAGTGGTAAAGCATGTGGTGAGGTGGAAAGAACTGGGAAGTGGCCCTGTGCTATGTGCAGAAAGGGTGTCGGAGTGAACTCCATTCAATGTATAATGTGCGCTGAGTGGGTTCATCAAAAATGTAGTGGTCTGAGAGGGTCATTAACCAGTGTGGCAGCTACATTCAAATGTAAGGTGTGCACAGAGGGAGCTGCAGATGGAGGAAATGTTGAGTTGGATCTTGGAGACGGCGTGAAGCTGGAAGGTGTGAAACATTTTGCTACCTCGGAGACATGCTGAATGGAGAAGGTGGAATAGACTCGGCAATGGTTGCTCGAGTGAGATGTGCATGGAAGAAGTTTCGGGAACTGAATGCCGTGCTGACGAGGAGGGGAGGTGTCGTTGAAGCTGAAGGGAAAGGTGTATGCTGCATGTGTGAGAAGTGTTGATTGATGGGAGCGAGACATGGGTAATGAACGTAGAGCAGCAACAAAGGTTGGAAAGGGTGGAAATGCGAATGGTTCGACGGATGTGCGGAGTATCGTTGAGAGAGAGGAAGCCAAATGATGAATTGCGAAAGATGATGGGAATAGAGCCTGTGATTGATGCTGTGAAGAGGAACAGGTTGAGATAGTTTGGTCATGTGTTGAGGAAGGATGAAAGTGACTGGTTGAGAAGAGTGATGGAAATGAATGTAGAAGGAAGTAGAAGACGCGGAAGGCCGAGAAAGACTTCGCTATAGATGGTGGAAGAAGAAATGCGGGCAAGGGGGTTAACAAGGAGAGATGCAGAAAATATGGCAAAATGGAGAAGATTGTCATGGGACCGCAAGGCTAACCCCCGCTCTAGCAGGGAAAATGGCCTTTTAAAATGCATGTTGTTGTTGTTGTTGTTGTTGTTGTTGTATAACACTCATTAATCCTTTGTGTGCTGCATCTTGTTTGTTTGTTTTCAAAATTTTCATATAAAAACTACTGTTACAGACGCAGTTGTGGATGTTGGTTTACCGAGCGGTTTGGTATGACCGCGTCTGCACGTTTACCCGATTTTACTCGAACGTTGGCCGAGTCGCGCTACGCTAAATCAATTGAGGAAAAGGACACAACGGCTGGGTTAAAATGACACGACACCAAGGGTTCAGTTCTCAAGACCTCCGGAGGAGGTTATAATATTGCGGAAGGTCAGATTACAGGGATGAGAGAGACAGCATAGTAAGGCAGGCACTTAATTACGGTCTTCTAATAGCCCCGACAGACGACAGATAAACAGGTCAAAACTGACTCACACGGGGATTGATGGCAAGGAAAGCGGGTAGTCGATGGCTCAAGGTGCACCTTGGCTCAGGGACAGGGTACAGTACGGTCCAGTAGATGCAGGGAGGTCACAGCGCTCGGAGGTCGCGACTGGTTCTTTCCTCTTCAAGCTCGGGGCGCATCTGACGTCACGTCCGGTAAGTGGCTGCGTATATCCGGCGGGGAGTGACACGCCCTCGGCTCGTTAGCTCCGCCCCAGATGGAATCGGCCCGTTGCTTCTCATTGGGTGCGGGGGTTACCGGCTCCGCCCTTGACGAGGGGCCGACAGGCAGCCCCTTCTTGGTAACCCCGTCGGCGCACATGGGTAATGGCGGCTAACCGAGCCGGAGTGAGGACGCACACTCCCCGCGCCGCGCCGCCCCCAATCTCCTCTGTTGTTGTAGTTGTTGTTGTTGTTGTTGTTGTTGTTTCATGGGGAAGATGGGAGGAGGTAAGGGGAGGTCCTAAACTCACTACTGGTGCCATACAATCACATTCTGGTGCAACGAAGAGTCAGAATTAATGGAAACGAGTCCTTAACTGACATAGACTAAGAATAACTAGCAAGATGTCCGAAAGTTGTCTACGTGAGATGCGGTGGACCTGGGCACGACATTTAATGGGGGAAAAAGGGGAAGGTCGGTTCTACAGAGTGTTATTTACAGGCAATGGGACTAGGGAATGGGGGATTGGGGATAGTTGGGGAGTATTGGGGAAATAGGGGAATATTTACAAGCGGATATGGAGGCCAAATGCCATATCCGCAACATTGCACCCTTCTCTACCCTCGGGGCGTCCCGACCCGATAAATTTTTACCTATTTTAGTGTGGCACTCAGATGTAGTTCCCTCTACTATTAACTCTACCCTGAGTGCGACAGTTTTACAGATATTCACAAATGAGTAAATATGTCCCCCTGCGACGTTGCACCCTTCTCCTCACAGAAACACACCCACAGGATAACCGAATCCGGAAAGAATTCGCAAACTAAACATACAGCCGGTAGGGAGCATTATTTACAAGACTACGCTGATATTTACACTACGATCCAGGACCTGTTTTTGGAGGAACACATGCAGATGTTATGCATAGAGAGAGCACGCATGCCAGCATCGATACACCAACCCACGAGTGCTCTGTGGCCTTATGGCCTTTAATAATGTGCAGAGCACCCCATCCAAGCACCAAAAGCACCACCCCATCACACAGTCAGCACCATCCGGTGCAGTCACCATTGTTCATTAAAATAAAAACAACAACCCCTAACCCTGCAGGTGTCTCTTGCTCTTCGTGTGGTGCACTTGGCCTTCTGGCTTCTTTAAAAATAAAGAAAGGCGCCAACCGCGTCCATTTCTGTATTGTGGCCTTCAGGGTTGTCAACTAAAAGTGGTTCACCTGTATGGCATAGGTGCCACGTTGACCCATAGGTCCATCCACGGGTGGTGCTTGGCCGCAAAAGAACTGCGGTCCATTGTGGGTGGCCACCAAAATTGCGGTCCATATGGTGTATCGATCCAGGCAGCAAGCAGCGAAAGTGCAGGCCCACAACTGCGTAGCCAGCACCTCTCTCTCCTCTCTCTCTGCCCCAAAGCCAGATCCTCGGAGGTGGGAGACAAAAGAAGCAGACAAGTGAGTAAGGTGGTAAGGGCGCAAAAGTGCACGCAATGTAAGGTAATGCACACTGGGGGCACATGGGAACCAGGTGAGACAGGTACGTTCCTACCGTACGCCCCCCCCCCCCCCCCACCAGGTAACCTACATGGCCCCTCCCTTACCCCTTACTGTATCCACAAAACACAACACTACCCATAAACATCTATTTTACAAATCAACAAACATCCCTACTGTCTTCCCCGTTCCTCCCATAAACCAAATTCGTCTTCTCTCCCTCCTAACCAATCAAATTTGCCATTTTCAACTCTCATCAAAATTTGCCATCTCCAACTGAACATCAAAATTTGCCATTACCAATTCATCATCAGTCCCTCCTAAGGAGAGAGAGATGGAATCACCCCAATGTCTCATCCACGTCGTGATGCGTCTCACCAATCCACAGCAATCTCATTTTTCCTGCAACAGAACAAAGGAAACACAGGTGTGGAGTCATCATCATCACCTCAGGTAAGTGGCTGCGTATGGTGCGACAGGTTCATCAATCCTAACTACTTCCTAAATGACTTTAACAACTTTACATTACCCGGGGTCTTTCTCCGGCCAAACCATTGGCCCTCTTACACTATGGGTTCTAAAAACCAATTCCCATTGGCCAAACTGTGGTGCTTTTCAATTTGGGGTCTCACTCCCCCGATTCATCTCCCGGTGCCCTCGCACAATTTCTGGGCTGCGGCGTGCACCTCTCCCAGTGGGTCTACCCACCTGCACACCTCCACCACTGCAGTTGCCTCCGAGCTTACCTGCTCCTTACCCTAACCTAACTACCTGGGGAAGGCCCTCTGGCGCTCTCCCCACTCGGTGCCCTCTCTGGCACTGGGCCACCCGGGTCCGTCCTCCGGATCCTCGGGCCCCACTGACACTAACGGCTCCCAGAGCCCACCTGCGGCCTCACCTGGCCGACATCCTCACAGTGGTGGAGTGCCCAACCAACTACACACACTAACAGGCTACACGCCCAGCCATTTCCACAACACTAGTGCACCCATCCACAACACCATTCTGCAACCGCACCACAAATGCCAATATCCAACCACAATTTACCTGTACCCTCTACCTAACACTTACACTACCCGCCCCGGGTATCCGTGATGGGGGTCCACTCTTCCCCCATTCACACCTTCGCACCATGCACACCACTCCGTACCACTTACTCCAACTCTCTCCACACACCTGTACTTGCACACCTGTGCTCTCACACCTGGTGCCACCTGCACCCTTCTCTCCCCAAGCGCATTCGCGCTGATCCACAACACTCATTACTCACACACTGTTCCACACACCTGTCCAGTTGCACACCTGTGCAATCACACCTGTTCAATTCTCACACACACGGCATCATCTCATCTAACTACTCCCCTCTGAAACTTGCGCTTCCCAGTCGTCCCTTTAAACTATTGCGCTCCCTCATCATTATAATCCACACTAATCTACCTGCGTCCCCACTACAGGTATCAGTCACTAACTAAACTTAACGTTACCTAATGTCATCTTCGCTAGATCCCTATCAATATAACCTAACCCACCCGGGCTAGTTTTCACTGCCATACACCCCATAAGCTATTGCTCCTTTGCCCCACCACCTCTGTGAGGGATGGTGGATTTGCCATCCCACCACATCGGGGGTCTCTCTCTACCAATTTTGCACATCAAATTTCAACAAATCAAAAATTTGCCAATCACTACCCATCATCTGCCAATCATTACTGCCCATCCTTTGCCAATCATCAAATTTTGTTTTTTTCTAATTTTGGGTCCAAAACACTAACCTCATCACCCAGTCTACTCACTAATGCCTCTCGGTGCGCCAATTCCCGTCCAAAGCCCGGCTTCGTAAAGCCGAGCAATGAATGCGGGTTGTTCTGTGCCAGCGGCTGGATGCGTCCGGCACTCGGTGCAGGGACGGGGGCTTACCCGGGCCGAGATCCCACGCACCATCTCGGCGTGGAGCCATCCAATGTCCCGATCTCGACCTGCCGGACTGCCTCAACAAAAAGTGGTCGCCATGACGACCCTTTCTATCGGGCTGCCCGCTCCGCCTAGTGGAGCACGGACGCGGCCGTTCAAAGCGAGGCCCAGCACGCACCGAGGGCCCGATTCGGCTAAAAGTCGCTCTAACCTCTAAACCGGTTACCGTCGATGCTTCACCTGGACGCTTACACCCCGCAGCCCGTTCCTTGCTCACACATCCAGCCGTGCCCATGCTCCTCGTACCTTTCCTTACACACCCAGGTACACCCATTCCACTCACAGCCTTGGTCACACACCTGACCACCGAACACTTTGGCACACATTCGTTGGTCGCACACCTCACCAACACACCTCTTCGCGCCCCCTCCTCTGTCACCTCCTCTGTGACAATCACAGGTGTGCTCTCATTCGCACACCCAACCACGTGCCTCACTACCAACTCCAGCGTGCATTCCCACTCACGCTCTACCATTCCAGGTGTGCATCCTTCCATCCCAGGTGTACATCCTCGCTCACCTGTCACAACCAACTCACTCTCCTTGTCACTCTCACTACTCTCACCTCCATTCTTGACAGCGCACTCACCCTTACTCTTGACAGCGCACTCTTTCCTCATGCACCTGTCCGTCGCACACCTTTCTCGCGCACACTCTCCCGTTACACCCTCTGTAACACTCACCACAGGTGTGCATTCTTCCTTGCCTTTGACAGCGCACTCTTTCCCCATGCACCTGTCCGTTACACACCTCTCTCGCGCACACTCTTGCGCACACTCTCCTGTCACACCCTCTGTAACACTCACCACAGGCGTGCATTCTTCCTTGCCTTTGACAGCGCACTCCTTCCCCATGCACCTGTCCGTCACACACCTTTCTCGCGCACACTCCTGCGCACACTCTCCCGTCACACCCTCTGTAACACTTACCACACCGCGCTTCCATGTGCTCCCTCGCACACGCGCTACGACCGACTCACTCTCGCCAGCACCCTCACTCCTTGGCACGCACTTTTTCCTCACACACCCCAGAGTCGGACTTTCTCGCACACCTCCTTTTTCGCACACCAGACCTTTCGCACACTTCACCAACGGCCTCTCACGAACACCCGGGTCTATCTCGACCCCCAAGCTTCTTAAATCCCCTGGCGCATCATACGCACGACCATATTGGTCACCACTTACACCGGGTCCTCTTCCTCTTCGCTTCTCCTCCATCACCTGCGAATCCCTCATCCGGTTAATGAGCACATCATCACGATCCAAACACAGACTTTGGACCAATTCTTTTACCTCCTCTTTTATCTCTTTCTCATCCTCTCTCCGTCGCTTCTTAATTTCGCTCACCCCTTCTTCCACTTCCTCTAATTTCTGTTTCACCTCCTTCATCTCCTCATGCGCCCCTTTAAGTTCTTCCTCTAACTCCACTTTATTTTTTTCTATGTGCTCCCGCACCTCCCGCTCTTTAACCTCCATCACCTCTACCACCTTGTTCATTTTCCTCGTCAGGTCCTCATGTACCGTCTGACACTCTTTTTTAATTACCCCTACGTCCTTTTTCATCTCTTTCTGCGTCGATTTTAAACCCTCTATTACCGCTGTGTTCTTCTTTACCTGGTCCCCCAACTCCTTTTGTCCCACCGTCAGTTGTTCTACTCCCAGCGTCAACTCCTCTATACCCCCTTGCAATTTTACAGTCCCCTTTCTCACCTCCTTCTCCATGCGCTCCTTACAGTGCCTCACCTCCTCGCGCACTCCTCCGACCTCCTCACTCACTCCTCTTCTGATCTCCTCTCCCATCACTTGCATCTCCTGCCCAGATGCCACCCTCATCTGCTCCATTTCCTCCCTGTGAGCATCCAGTTTGGTTTCTACCCCCATTCTGACCCCCTCTATCTGCTGCCCCATTTGTTTAACTTCCCTTTCCGCTTGGTCCCTCATGTCCCTCAATTTGCCTTCCATTCTGTTTTCTAACCCCTCTAACCCCTGTTGCATCCCTTCCATTTGATTCTCTTGGGCGGCCATTCTGTTTTCTACCCCCATTAACCCATTTCTCACCTCTTTTATCCCGTTGTCTAACTCCTCAAAATTATTGTCTAACTTCCCAAATTTCTTGTCTAACTCCTCAAAATTATTGTCTAACTTCCCAAATTTCTTGTCTAATCCCTTAAAATTATTGTCTAACCCCTCACCGGTACCCCTCGCTTCGTCCCTCATTACCCCCATTTGGTTTCCCATTACCCCCCAATTGCTCACACTGAGCCCTCGCTTCGTCCCTCATTACCCCCATTTGGTTTTCTAATCGCTCACTCATTTGTTCCATAAGGGCCCTCATTTGCAGGAGGAAAAGGTTCGAATCCACCAGGGGCGCTGCCACGGTCGCGGGCGCGGTGACCAGCGAGGCGCCATTTTGCGCGCCCGCTACGTCGGGCGCAACGACGCTATTTTGTGCGTCTGCTACCCTCACTGCTTCGCTCTCCTCACGTCCCTCAATTTGGTCCTGGACCGACCCTGCCTCACTCTCCCCTACCGGACCCCAGCCGACTTGGTCTGCCATAGCGCGACTTTCAAAATTCGGGTTTTTATATTTGGTAAAACACAATCGAATTTCGCCGTTATAATTTCGAGCGCGGGAAACGCGCTCCGGATCGAATTCTACCTCCCAACACCAATTGTTACCCTAGTGGTACAATTGGTGTTCCAAAATTTGGGCCTAATAAATTTAGTCCCAGGTCCGAATCCCACTCCTGACACCAAATGTTACAGACGCGGTTGTGGATGTTGGTTTACCGAGCGGTTTGGTATGACCGCGTCTGCACGTTTACCCGATTTTACTCGAACGTTGGCCGAGTCGCGCTACGCTAAATCAATTGAGGAAAAGGACACAACGGCTGGGTTAAAATGACACGACACCAAGGGTTCAGTTCTCAAGACCTCCGGAGGAGGTTATAATATTGCGGAAGGTCAGATTACAGGGATGAGAGAGACAGCATAGTAAGGCAGGCACTTAATTACGGTCTTATAATAGCCCCGACAGACGACAGATAAACAGGACAAAACTGACTCACACGGGGATTGATGGCAAGGAAAGCGGGTAGTCGATGGCTCAAGGTGCACCTTGGCTCAGGGACAGGGTACAGTACGGTCCAGTAGATGCAGGGAGGTCACAGCGCTCGGAGGTCGCGACTGGTTCTTTCCTCTTCAAGCTCGGGGCGCATCTGACGTCACGTCCGGTAAGTGGCTGCGTATATCCGGCGGGGAGTGACACGCCCTCGGCTCATTAGCTCCGCCCCAGATGGAATCGGCCCGTTGCTTCTCATTGGGTGCGGGGGTTACCGGCTCCGCCCTTGACGAGGGGCCGACAGGCAGCCCCTTCTTGGTAACCCCGTCGGCGCACATGGGTAATGGCGGCTAACCGAGCCGGAGTGAGGACGCACACTCCCCGCGCCGCGCCGCCCCCAATCTCCTCTGTTGTTGTAGTTGTTGTTGTTGTTGTTGTTGTTTCATGGGGAAGATGGGAGGAGGTAAGGGGAGGTCCTAAACTCACTACTGGTGCCATACAATCACATTCTGGTGCAACGAAGAGTCAGAATTAATGGAAACGAGTCCTTAACTGACATAGACTAAGAATAACTAGCAAGATGTCCGAAAGTTGTCTATGTGAGATGCGGTGGACCTGGGCACGACATTTAATGGGGGAAAAAGGGGAAGGTCGGTTCTACAGAGTGTTATTTACAGGCAATGGGACTAGGGAATGGGGGATTGGGGATAGTTGGGGAGTATTGGGGAAATAGGGGAATATTTACAAGCGGATATGGAGGCCAAATGCCATATCCGCAACACTACATTTAAAAAAAAATCTTTTAAGAGTATGAAAACACCTCTGCATGTGACGCAAGATGCCTGCATTTTATAAAAGTTACTTTTTCCAGATTTCTTTGTGAAAGTGGAGGTGAAAGCTGAGCATGACATTGATGTACATCTGGATCGACCCGAACCCAATGATACCAAAGCTTCTTTCCTCAAGAACCATCCTCATGAAGGTTTCTGTCAATGTCGATACATTTTGATTCAAACAGTTTGATGATGAACTCTGGTGTTAAGAAAAAAATAACATGACGTTATGATTTCATTGCTTTGAGAAATAACCACGATGGTAAATCAATTTCTCAAACATCAATTATCACCTTTATCAACAACACAACAACAACATGCATTTTAAAGGCCATTTTCCCTGCTAGAGCGGGGTTAGCCTTGTGGTCCCCATGACAATCTCCTCCATTTTGTCCTATTTTCTGCATCTCTCCTTGTTAACCCCCTTGCCCACATTTATTCTTCCAACATCTTTAGCCAAGTCTTTCTCGGTCTTCCCCGTCCTCTACTTCCTTCGACATTCATTTCCATCACTCTTCTCAACCAGTCACTTTCATCCTTCCTCAACACATGACCAAACCATCTCAACCTATTCCTCTTCACAGCATCAATCACAGGCTCTATTCCCATCATCTTTCGCATTTCATCATTTGTCTTCCTCTCTCTCAACGATACTCCGCACATCCGTCGAACCATTCACATTTCCACCCTTTCCAACCTTTGTTGCTGCTCTACGTTCATTACCCATGTCTCGCTCCCATAAATCATAACACTTCTCACACATGCAGCATACACCTTTCCCTTCAGCTTCAACGACACTCCCCACATCATCAGCACGCCACTCAGTTCCCGAAACTTCTTCCATGCACATCTCACTCGAGCAACCGTTACCGAGTCTGATCCACCTTCTCCATTCAGCATGTCTCCGAGGTAGCAAAATGTTTTCACACCTTCCAGCTTCATGCCGTCTCCAAGATCCAACTCAACATTTCCTCCATCTGCAGCTCCCTCTGTGCACACCTTACATTTGAATGTAGCTGCCACACTGGTGAATGACCCTCTCAGACCACTACATTTTTGATGAACTCACTCAGCGCACTTTGTACACTGAATGGAGTTCAGTCTGACACCCTTCCTACACATAGCACAGGGCCACTTCCCAGTTCTTTCCACCTCACCACATGCTTTACCACTTGCCATCACCTTCGTCTTTCCGATATTCACCTTCAGACCTTTTGTCTCCATACATTCCTTCCACGTGTTCATCTTTCCCTTCAGTCCATCCATACTTTCCGCAATCAACACCAGATCATCTGCATACAACAACTCCCACGGTAAACCCTCCTTTACGTTCTGAGCCAGCACCTCCATAACAGCTACAAATAGTAGTGGACTTAGTACCGACCCCTGATGCACTCCCACCTTCACCTCAAACTCACCACTGTTCCCGTCCTTCGTCCTTACAGCTGTGCGCGCTCTTTTGTACATTGCCATCCCTACTCTGATCAACCATTCCTCCACTCCAAACTTCCTCAATGCCCATGTCAATACTTTGCGTGGAACCCGATCGAATGCTTTCTCCAGATCAACAAACCCAATAAATAACTTCTTCCTCTTCTCCATGTACTTCTCCTGCAACTGCCTCACAATGAAAAGTGCATCTGTCATTCCTCTTCCTGGCATGAATCCAAACTGCATTTCGTCGATCTTCACTTTCTTCCTTATCCTCCTCTCCAACACCCTTTCCAATACCTTCATTCCATGCTCCAATAACTTTTTCGCTCGGTACGAGCCACACTCCAGAGGGTCACCTTTCCCCTTGTATAGAGGGACGAGGGTACTCGGTTCCCAATCCACTGGAATGCGGCCTGCTTTCACCACCAGATTACAGATCTCTGTCATTCTCTTCACACCCCAACTTCCTGCTGCCTTCAACATATCTCCCACAACTCCCGTCGGCCCTCCCGCTTTTCTACCCTTCATTGCTTTTATCGCTTCCTCAACTTCCTTCTCAGTTATCTTCTCTGCTGTTCCTAAAACTGGGTTACTCTCTATGTTGCCATCCCATTCATTCTCTGTATTCAACAGCATTTCCATATATCTTTTCCATCTTCCTTTAATTCCATCTGGGTCGACAACGATTTGTCCCACTTCATCCTTCAAGCAACTCACCCCCATCACATCACACCTCTGTTTCGCTATCTGCTTTGCAATCCTGAATACTGCTTTCTGACCCTCTTCCGCATCCAAGCGTTCTCCGAACATTTTCCTACATGCCTCCTGCGCCTTTGCTACCTCTTTCTTTGCAGCCTTCCTGGCTGCCTTATAACTTTCATGCTCTGCTGTTTCTGCTCCCGTACCCTTCGCCTTCTGCCACTCCTTGAACTTCTTCCTCTTCTCGTCAATCCTCTTTCCAACTTCATCATCCCACCACCATGTTTCCGAGTGCCTCGGTGGTCCTTTTGTCCATCCACATACCTCACCAACGGCTCCCAACAGACGAGCTTTCATTGACATCCAACCACTTTCAAGCTCAACCACATCATCCTCGACCCGACTCAGCCTCTCTTTTAATGCCTCCCTTACTGTCACCTCTTTCAACCTCCACACCTTCATTCTCGGTTGGTACTTCACCCGCCGAGCTCTCCTCGCACATTGCACCCTTTCGTCGCAGACAACGAAGTGGTGCTGTGAAACAGCCTCCTCCCCCTGGATCACCTTTGTGTCCCGGAGGTGCCCCCTATCTCGCCTACGCACCACCAGGTAGTAAACGGTTGTCGTCAACCCACCTGACGTGTATGTAACAAGCTTATGAACCTCTTTCTGGAACTGAGTATTACAAATCAACAAATCAGCTCCATCAGCAAACTCCAAAATCCTTTCACCTTCTCCATTTCTCACACCATATCCGTAACCCCCATGAACTCCGGCAAAACCATCCATACTGCTTCCCACATTTCCATTTAGGTCTCCTCCTACCACAACAACTTCCTCATCTTTCACGTTTTCCATCAGCTTCTCTATCGCACACCAGAACTTGTCCTTCTCTTCATCGCTTCGACCAACCTGCGGAGCATATCCCGAGATGACGTTCACCAAGAGCTTTCCAATCATCATTTTCACCATCATCAACCTATCACTCACTCTAGTCACACTCACCACACTGTCTACAAACTCCTCAGAAAACAGGACACCAACACCATTCACGCCCTCCAGGCACCCTTGTCACACAAACTTGTATTTCTGTCCCTGCCTACCCTTCACCATTCTCACACCACTTCCCTTCCATCTCGTCTCTTGCACACAACATATGTCCACTCTTCTTCTGACCAATACTTCCACCACTTCTCCTGATCTACCTGTCATTGTCCCTACATTCCATGTCCCAAACCTCAGAAACCGATCTCCACTTCGGGCTGTACCCTGCCCATATGTAGTTGTAATTGTCATGGTTCTCTTTTTGAGGCAATGTTTTTTTTTTATGGCCCGATGCCCTTCCTGACGCCATCTGGATTAATTTAGACAACCACCAGAAAATATCTTTCAAGGTTCCATTCGATATAAATGGAACAGCACAGGTACACGTTTGACCCAATATCACAACAGGCCTGACACTGGCTCGGAACAATGAAATTTCACACGAACTAAAATTCAAACTCAACGACTCAAACTTAAACAGCAAATATGTCTGCCTCCCCTCACCAACCTAACTCACAGTTTCCCTGTAATCACGGACAAGCTGGAGCTTCTCTTCACTGCCCTTGCTCTCCTCTTTCTGTTCAATTGAGCTGATGATCCTCCAAGATGCGCGCCGTGCTCCAATAACGTTGTTGTAGGCCACCGAAAGCAAGTTTCACTCCTCTACAGACAGCTCTGTATCCATTCTGGCAACAAGTTTCATGTTCTCCACCATTTCATCATAGCGCTCGGCTTGCTCGGCCAGCTTGGCCTGGTAAACGATCTCGTCTCGGGCCACCATGGCGGCAAATTGACTGAGCGAGGGACGCTCTCGAGCCGCTTGTGTCG
The DNA here is from genome assembly GCF_964187855.1 of Myxine glutinosa. Taxonomy (NCBI): domain Eukaryota; kingdom Metazoa; phylum Chordata; class Myxini; order Myxiniformes; family Myxinidae; genus Myxine; species Myxine glutinosa. The sequence goes on from NC_136265.1 coordinate 88,115,936, forward strand.
GCGGGAAAGGCACCAGGAAACACCCAGCGATGGCCGTCTGACGTCAGCCCACCCAATTATCACCTTTATCATTATACATAAAATATTTTAACCAACAATAATATACCTTGTTGTATCCCATTGTTCTTAATTTGTACTATCGTCAATTCCGATTTAATATTAATTGGACACCTTTTATTAGCACCTATTATTATTTCACCAGTGGGGTCACACGTGGGAATCCCATGGGCATGGACGTCTGTGACATTTGGACATATTGAGGTAGATGCTGCATCTGCACATTCCGTTTTACAAAATGATTCCTGGCAATTTATCAGATCCACAAATGATGTAATCTACACAATGTATTTCATTCTGATAATATGTGAATGCATGTGTGTGCACATCGGAAATACAGCTTGAAATATGTAATTACATCTCAAGTAAAATGTGACTTCAAGAGCTCAAATCCTCTACTTCCCGCCCCCATCCCTCCCACATCACGCACATTGCACTGGGGAGTGGGTCACACACGGGGGAGAGTGGGTCACACACGGGGGAGAGTGTGGGGTCGCTTTACTCATCTACCCTCATTCTTTTCCAACTCCTCCTCACCCCTCCCCTCCTCCCCCAGTCTCCTCTCCCCCTCCCCCAGTCTCCTCTCCCCCTCCCCCTGTCTCCTCTCCCCTTCCCCCAGTCTCCTCTCCCCCTCTCCCATTCTTCTCTGCCCCTCCCCATTCTTCTCTGCCCCTACCCAGTCTCCTCTCCCCCTCCCCCAGTCGCCTCTCCCCCTCCTCCAGTCGCCTCTCCCCCTCCCCCAGTCTCCTCTCCCCCTCCTCCAGTCTCCTCTCCCCCTCTCCCAGTCTTCTCTCCCCCTCCCAAGTCTCCTCTCCCCCCTCACTCCGGCAGTTGTTCCAATCGAGCAGGTTCGGCAAATATTAGAGGTAATTGAACTTTTCTCTTGGAGCAACACAGTGTAAATCTGCCCCCTTGTCCTGTTCATTAATTAGTGAATTGTTTTGCAGAACAGTACATGCATGGTGACGTCATCGTAATTGGCACCGCAATGATTATCTTCAACATTATTATCCGATACTTCATCCGGATTCATTACAGTTGCTCTTGTATGTTTGCTGAACACACATTACTTTCCAATGTCTTTGTTGCTCAGCATCCCGTGCAAGTCTGCATACCTCCGCCAGGCTGAACAATTTAGGTTTTGGATCACACTTGCAGGTCAGATCTGGGTCCGAACCCGACTCAAAATTGAATTTGGTTGTTTTTGTCGCCTAACCAACACATCCACCTAGTTTATGTCGAAAATCGTCCACAACTTGAAATATCTTGCTGCATATATCGTGTTGCGGTTTTGAGTTTTGTACAATAAAGGTTAAATTTCCCCCTCATAGTTTAGTCACACAACAACATGTAGCCTCGCGATAGTTCAGTTATCTCTTCGTATTTGTGAGCATAGTCCTTTTCCTGTGTTAGTTTTGTGTTGAGTAGAATAATGAGAATTAGGTCCTTTTCATGGTTTCATTGCCTTCTGCCGCCTAGCCTGGTTGTGTTTTTTTTTTTTTTTTTTTTTTTTTTTTTTTGGTATACAACATCGAGGCTCGTGAAAGAGCTACCATTAATCACACAAAAACACAAACCGACACACAAAACACAAAAAACAAGGGGAGCGGCAGACAAGATGGGGAGAGAGGGAGAAGGACACAAAAGAGGGGGAAGAGGGGGAAGGACACAAACACAACATTTGAGAGCAGGGACATCGGGAGGACTTGGGGGGAGGTGGGAGAGGATTAAAACATATGAACACTGCAAGGACTCTGGGGTGAATTACCGGGGGTAGAAAAGATCAAGGTTTTCGATGGGGGACGATAAGAGATGGTGGTGAACAGCTGTTTTAAAGACCTGGAGGGAGGAGTGGGATTGAAGGGAGTGAGGGAGTTTGTTCCAGAGGCGGGAGAAAAGGGGAATGAAAGAGTGAAGGTGAGCAGAGAGCCTAGACTTTGGCAGTTTAACCATAAGAGGGTTGCAGGCAGATCTTGTGCGACCTGAAGGAATATTGGGGGGACAGAGCACAGAGAGAGCTGGGGGAGCAAGGCCAGAGAGGAGTCGGTAGAAGACAGAAAGACCACCAACCTGCCTGCGGTGAGTGAGTGAAAGGCCCTCGGCGTTGACTACATCGCAGGAGATTCCAATGATTCTGAAAGCTTTGGCTTCAACAGCGTGAAGCCGAGCAAGGTGTGAGGCAGGAGCACCAGCCCAGAGGGGGGAACAGTATTCCATTGAGCTGCAGATGAAAGCCTTGTATGTGGTGAGGAGCTCAGGTGTGCCAAGGAAGGACTTCGCACGACGGAGGATGCCCAGTCGGCGACTGGCTTTGGAGGCCAGCTTGGAAATGTGGTTTTCCCAAGAAAGATCATGGCAGATAGTGAGACCCAAAAGCTTGAGCGACAGAACATCTTGGAGAGGATTGTTGAGAAAGTAGATGGGAGGGTTGTCCAGTCGGTCCTTTCGGAGAGACATTGTAAGAGTGTGAGATTTGTCAGGATTGAAAGGCATGTTCCACTTGTTTGACCAGTCTGTGATTTTGTCCGGGTCTGCAGAGAGTGAGGAGGCTGCAGACTGCCGATCTGAGGGATGAGGAATGGAGCGACAGAGAGTAGAGTCGTCAGCAAAGAGATAGAGAGGATTTTCAAGAGAGTCAGAGAGATCATTGATGAAGACCAGAAAAAGCACAGGGCCCAGAACACTACCTTGGGGAACTCCAGCCTGAACAGGAAGAGGAGATGAGAGAAACCCATTCAGGGCCACACGTTGACTACGACCAGAGAGGAAGTCCGCCAGCCATGCGTGGAGATTTCCATGGATACCAAAGGAGGAGAGTTTGGAGAGCAGAGCAGGGTGCCAGACCGTATCGAAGGCACGTGAAATGTCAAGGGACACAGCTCTAATTTCCTGTTTGGCATTGAGGACCTCCATCCATTGTTGAGAAAGCAGAAGCAGCATGTCCAGAGTAGAGTGACCAGGTCTGAAACCAAATTGATGATCAGAGATCAAGCCATTGGAGAAGAGGAAAGATTTAATATCTGAAGCAATGATGGATTCCATGACTTTGCTGATAATTGGGAGAAGGCTGATTGGTCTGTAGTTGCTGGGATCTGTTTTTGCACCTTTTTTGTGCAAAGCAGTGATGTTGGCTGATTTCCAAGCAGATGGCAGATGACCTTGAGCAAAAGAGAGGGTGAAGAGAACAGACAGAGGGAGTGAAAGAGCGGAAGAACATGATTTTAGAACCCGTGGGCTGATGCCATCAGGACCAGTTGCAGAATCAGAGTCGAGGGTTGACAGAAACTTTTCCACCTTGTCAGGAGGAAAGGACACAGAGTCCAGGAGCAGCTGGGTACGACTGGGTACGGTGGGTACAGAGAGGGATGGGTTTGGGACACAAGATTTAGAGGCAAACACAGAGTTGAGGCATTCAGCTTTTTCACGTGCGGAGTCAGCCGTTTGAGGTGAGGGAGGGGATGGAGGGGGAACAAACACCAGAAACAGATTTGACCAGACGCCACCAGGATTTGGAAGAGGGAGACAGATAAGAAAGAGAGTTCGGTCTTGAGAATGGTGAGATATTGTTTCCTGGCTCTCCTGAGGGTGGACACACTTGTTTCGGGCTTTGTGAAAGGAAATGAGATTTCCTTCCATTGGATTTGCTTTCCAGGAGACGAAAGCAAGTTGTTTCAGGGCAACAGCCTCACCACAAGATTCCGTGTACCATGGACGGGAGGAAGGGTATGACAACTGAAGACGAGATGGTGTTGGCTTTACGGTTGGGGGTGCCGACTTTGGATCCTAGGATCCTGGGTTCGAATCCCCGTCGATCACTGAATTAACGCCAGGGGGGTTGACTCAGCCTGTCATCCTTCCGAGGTCGGCACATTGAGTACCAGCTTGCTGGGATGAATGATCACGGTGTGTACCCCGGTTTAGAATAGGCACACCGCATCCCTGCGCATCGTAAGAGCGTGACCAAGGGTTGGCGTCAGGAAGGGCATCCGGCCATAAAAACATTGCCTCAAAACAGGGAACCATGATTGTCATGGGGCCCGCAAGGCTAACCCCTGCTCTAGCGGGGAAAAGTGGCCTTAAAAAAGAATCATTCATTCATTCATTGCCTTATGCCGCCTCCATTGCCTTATGCCTCTTTATGCTGCCTTTGGCTTTTTGGCGTGAGTTAACACGAGGCAGGCCTGGCAGGTCGGGTCGGGACCGAATGAGGGCGGCGAAGAAGCTGACGGTAAGCGCAAGCCGCCAATCAGGGCTCAAAGGGAGTAGCTGCGGCCATGCGTCACATGGCGTGGTTGGAACGTTCGAGAGGGCTCAGGGCGTGGTAATAAAACCCGTCACGCAAAGCCCCCGCCAGAGTTAGCAGTTGAGTGAGTGTAGTTTGGGCAGTGGAGTTCGGGGAGAGGTGAGCTTGTGCATTGAGCTATTGGAGAGGCGAGTATTGATGAGAGTTTCGAGATTGGAGAAAAGATGCACATGAACCAAGTATAAGCGCTCGTATTAAAGTGACGCTCGGTTGAGCTTGAGGTTGAGCCTCTATTGCATTGGGTTAGGCGGGTGATAGCGTGCCGGTGACTCAACGTGCTGTGGAAAGCCGCCGAGAGACTCGTACATCCCCTCTCACTTTCCTGCCTCATCATCTGCCCTTTTGTTTGAGAGACGCGCTGCGAGGATCCTTTTCTGCCACGTGGGCGACGTTCCTGGACGACCGAGGCAGTGCGTGAACACCATTCTACCTGCATTTCCCCTCTGTGAGTGTGATCGGGCCCGTGTCTGGGTATTAAGCATAAGACTGTTTAAGTTCTGCTCTGTGTCTGCTTTCTACCGACTTGTACATTGTGTAAATAATAGTAATTAAAACCTGTTATTCCTTTATTCGACCATCTCGTGTTTTCCATCATTGACTAAGCGTGGTACGAATAGAACCGCTCGAATCGGGTTCCAATACTAGAAAACAGCACGGACCCCGTGGTATGCAATCCGCTCGGTGTACTCGAATTACACATGGCTCGTGCGAGGCTTGCTTCCCCGCTTCCGTGGCGGCGCAGGTATTTAGGTACATGCGAGACTGGTCCCGAAACCCTACCTTGCGTTTGCCTGGAAGGTGCGTTTCAAGTCTCAGTTACGCCGGCCCAGAAAGAGCAAGGGGCTTAATCTCCCCTTGGTAAGGGTAGGAAGGGCAGTGGAAAACCACAACAATTGGTAGTCAGGAGTGTGGATTTGGAACCCTGGACAAAATTTTTGGACACCAAAATTCTCGAAATTACGAGCGACCGAAATTTAGTTATTAAATCCAAAATTTTGTATTCATACCATGGCTAGCCAAGGCGGTCGAATGCCAGTGGGGTTAGAAGATGGGGTAGATGACAAGGAAGAATTAATGACCCAGGACCCACAGGAAGAGCTGATAGACGAAGGGAGAATTGAAGAGGGGCCGGCAGCAGGGGAAGAAAATGGGGCGTCTCGCACGTGGCGGCGGACGCCGAGCCCGCTGTACCAACGAGGTTTGACCTGCAGCAGTTCATGACACAATGCCTGGCAACCCAGAATTAATTAATTTATTCGACCTTTACAATCTTTTTTTAATTTAAATTGAATTATGTACTTGAACACTGTGGAACAAAATCACTTTTTAATACTCCCAATAGTATCCAGTTTTATAGGACTTGGACATGTCAAATAGGTTGATGTATAAAGGTGGTCTATATGACTGCTTCCACAGCGCTAAACTTTGGGATTTTTTTTGATGATATTTGAAATCATTATTTTATGAAAATTGAAGTGTATCGTTGAACACTGCATGTGGGTATCATGTTCTATGAACTCTCGAGTTTACTTCATCAGTTTGCCTTTACAAATGCATGTGAAACAATCAATTTACAGTAATAGAAACAAGTGATCTATCACGGACAATTGGATGAATTTACCCTGAAGTATAAATGTCATGGGGAAAACCCAAACTTTTGCACAGTACTGTATATTTACATTAGGAATAGTTTTTTAAAAACTTTTTTTCAGTGTAACAAATACACATGTACTTGTTTACGTACGTCAGAATTATATTGTGAGTATTGAACAAAATCAGATTTTTTTGACAGGTCATGTGATGTATTTACAGGTGGATCCATTGAATCCACAAGGGAGACAGCACCTACTTTTATGAATAGCGAAGACATAGGCCCGCAGGACTCTCCAACTGAAACAAACAAGAGGACTTTTTACAAACACAACAAAATGAATAATGAAATGTTTGCACAAAATAATTTACACCAGGCTCACAAAGGAGAGAAAGATCAACGCCCATACAAATGCAAAACTTGTGGAAAATCTTTTAGTGACTCATCCAGCCTTAAAAGGCACATCAGCATTCACAATGATGAACGTCCATGCAAATGTACAACTTGTGGAAAATCTTTTAGTGACTCATCAAGCCTTAAAAGGCACATCAGCATTCACAATGATGAACGTCCATGCAACTGCACAAGTTGTGGAAAATCTTTTAGTGACTCATCCAGCCTTAAAAGGCACATGATGATTCACAATGATGAACGCCCATACGAATGCACAAGTTGTGGAAAATCTTTTAGTGACTTATCCAGCCTTAAAAGGCACATGATGATTCACAATGATGAACGCCCATACGAATGCACAAGTTGTGGAAAATCTTTTAATCGATCATCCACCCTTAAATCACACATGAGAATTCACAATGATGAACGCCCATACGAATGCACAATTTGTGGAAAATCTTTTAGTGACTTATCCAGCCTTAAAAGGCACATGATGATTCACAATGATGAACGCCCATACGAATGCACAAGTTGTGGAAAATCTTTTAATCGATCATCCACCCTTAAATCACACATGAGAATTCACAATGATGAACGCCCATACGAATGCACAATTTGTGGAAAAACTTTTAATGACTCATCCACCCTCAAATCACACATGAGAATTCACAATGATGAACGCCCATTCAAATGCACAATTTGTGGAAAATCTTTTAATCAATCATCCACCCTGAAAATACACATGAGAATTCATAATGATGAACGCCGATACGAATGCACAGTTTGTGGAAAATCTTTTCATGACTCATCCACCCTTAAAAGGCACTTGATGATTCACAATGGTGAACGCCCATACGAATGCACAAGTTGTGGAAAATATTTTTATCGACCATACACTCTGAAATTACACATGAGAATTCACAATGGTGAACGCCCATATGAATGCACAATTTGTGGAAAATCTTTCAATCGATCATCCAACCTTAAATCACACATGAGAATTCACAATGATGAACGCCCATACGAATGCACAATTTGTGGAAAAACTTTTAATGACTCATCCAACCTTAAATCACACATGAGAATTCATAATGATGAACGCCTATACAAATGCACAATTTGTGGAAAATCTTTTAATGACTCATCTTACCTAAAATCACACATTACAATTCATAATGATGAACGACGATACAAATGCACAACTTGTGGAAAATATTTTAACCAGTCATCGATCCTTAAAAAGCACATGAGTATTCACAATGATGAACGCCCATACAAATGTGCAAGTTGTGGAAAATCTTTTAATAGGTCATCCACCCTTAAAACACACATGAGAATTCACAATAGTGAACGCCCATACGAATGCACAACTTGTGGAAAATCTTTTAACCAGTCATCCATCCTTAAAAGGCACATGAGAATTCACAATGATGAACGCCCATACAAATGTACAAGTTGTGGAAAATCTTTTAATCAGTCATCCACCCTTAAAACACACATGAGAATTCACAATGGTGAATGCCCATATGAATGCACAAGTTGTGGAAAATCTTTTAATCGATCATCCATCCTTAAAATACACGTGAGAATTCACAATGGTGAACGCCCATACGAATGCACAGTTTGTGGAAAATATTTTAGTGACTCATCCAGCCTTAAAAGGCACATGAGAATTAACAATGATGAACGCCCATACGAATGCACAAGTTGTGGAAAATCTTTTAATCGATAATCCCCGTGATGATCGCGGCGATGAAGCTTGGAATCTCCCGCGATGAAGCTAACTCCAAGGGCCTCTCACTCACTCACCGCAGGCAGGTTGGTGGTCTTTCCATCTTCTACCGACTCCTCTCTGGCCTTGCCCCCCCAGCTCTCTCTGGGCTCTGTCCCGCAAATATTCCTACAGGTCACACAAGATCTGCCTGCAACCCTCTTATGGTCAAACTGCCAAAATCAAGACTCTGCTCACCTTCACTCCTTCATTCCTCTTTTCTCCCGCCTCTGGAACAAACTCCCTCACTCTCTTCAATCCCACTCCACCCTCCAGGTCTTTAAAACAGCTGTTCACCACCATCTCTTATCTTCCCCCATCCAAAACCTTAAAACACACATTACAATTCATAATGATGAACGCCGATACAAATGCACAACTTGTGGAAAATCTTTTAACCAGTCATCCATCCTTAAAAGGCACATGAGCATTCACAATGATGAACGCCCATACAAATGTGCAAGTTGTGGAAAATCTTTAAATCGATCATCCATCCAAAGCAGATCGTCAACATACTGAATTAAGGTGGATCCCCCGGGGTATTTGAACACCAAACAAATCTTTGTGGAAGGCCCTTGAAAATATGGTTGGCTATCTGTGAAACTCTGTGGTAATACTGTCCACGTAAGCTGGCGTTCTCCATATGTGAATGCAAAGAGATACTGCAATTTTTCCTCGAGAATAATATATGAATGAATGAATGATCGTTTTAAGGCCATTTTCCATGCCAGAGCAGGGGTTAGCCTTGCGGGCCCCATGACAATCATGGTTCCCTGTTTCAGGCAATGTTTTTATGGCTGGGTGCCCTTCCTGACGCCAACCCTTGGTCACGCTCTTACGATGCGCAGGGATACAGTGTACCTATTCTAAAGCGGCAACACCACCTCAAGATGGACGGAGAAAATGCTGAACACAAGGCTATGACTGAGTCACACTTTGTATCTGGTGGCACGGCAGATAGTATGGTCTCCGGGTTGGGCATGACCGGATGTATGCCCTTTCTACAGTTAAGTGCCCGTAGGTCCTGAGTAGTAGTGTGAAAGCAAAATTAATTGCGTACGTAATTTGTGTAAATCAAGTGGATTTCCCAGAGCCTCGATCTGATGTTGCAAACACTTTAGTTTTAATTGCGTACTTAAGCTTCATAAATACAAATATTGGTCAGCATTGAGTGTATTTCATTTTATTTGTCTGAGAGCTTTGAACAAGTTTGAAATTTGTCCAAATGACAATTCTCGCAGGGCGTGCCCGTGTGCAAACGGACGCCAGGGGCAACCAAGCAGCACGTCTCCACTCCCTTTCAAAATCAAATCAACACGTTTGAATTAAAAGGAATAGGCTTCTTCCAATTAAACACTGTACAATAAATAAATGTACTTTTCATAAAAGAAAAATATATACATATATATACAGTCATGTGAAAAAGTAAGTACACCCCATGTAAAGTTTTGACTTTTTCAACATATTTCAACATACAGCTATTTGATCTTCATTTCAACAATATTGAAAGATAACGGTGATATAATATAACAAATATCATGAAACATTTACATTTTGTAGTCCATTGTATAATTTAAATAAACATAAATGCAAATTTCGCATGTGGAAAACGTAAGTACACCCTTGGCTCTAATAGGTGGTATTGCCCCCTTTGGCAGAAACAACCTCAAGTAGGCGTTTCTTATAACTATCTACCAGTCTCTGACATCGACTGGGAGAAATTTTTGCCCACTCCTCCATGCAGAATTCTTTCAGCTGTGCGATGTTTGAGGGGTTTCTTGCATGCACAGCTCGTTTCAAATCCCCCCACAACAACTCGATGTGATTTAGATCCGGGCTTTGACTTGGCCATTCCAGAACCTTCCATTTCTTTCTTTTCAGCCATTCCTTGGTGGATTTACTGGTATGTTTAGGGTAATTGTCATGTTGCAAGGTCCACCTTCGGTTGAGCTTCAACTTACCGACAGATGGCCTCACATTATCCTCAAGCACCTTCTGGTACAATGAAGAATTCAGAGTGGATTATATGATGGTAAGCTGCCCAGGCCCTGATGCAGCAAAGCTGCCCCAAACCATATTTCCACCACCATGCTTTACAGTTGGTATTAGGTTCTTGTAGTCAAATGCTGTCTTTGGTTTTCGCCAATCATGTCTTCTAATACTGTGGCCAAATAGCTCGACCTTTGACTCATCTGTCCAGAGCACATTGTTCCAGAAGTGCTGGTCTTTGCGTAGGTGTTCATTGGCAAACTTTAGTTTTGCCCTGATGTTATTTTTGGACAGCAAAGGTTTCCTCCTGGCACACCTCCCATGTAGATCAACTTTGTGCAGCCTCTTTCTTATGATAGACTTGTGCACTTTGACATCAACGGTGGCAAAAGCTACCTGTAGGTCCCGTGATGACATTCTGGGGTTCTTAGAGACTTCTTTCAGCATCTTGCGGTCTGCTCTCGGGCTAAACTTGCTGGGGCGGCCTGGCCTGAACAAGTTGGCAGTTGTTTGGAATCTTCTCCCCTTGAAGATGATCTTCCGGACAGTCGAATGATTGATTTCAAATTGTTTGGAGATCTTTTTAAATCCCTTCCCAGACTCGGAGGCATCGAAGCCTTCTTTCTGGAGGCCTCGGAGAGCTCTTTTGATCTAGGCATGGTGACGACGCACACTTCAACAACAAAGAGCAAACCAAACTAAATGTCTGAGGTTTAAATAAGAAAGGTTCCTCCAAGAACCTCTCTAACGATGTTCTAATCATTTGCACCTGAGCTGGTGCACCTGATTCTAATTTTAGGAATTTGAAGTAGTGATAAATGTAGGGGTGTACTTACTTTTTCCACATGCAAAATTTGCATTTACTTTCATTTAAATGATACAATGGACTTCAAAATGTAAATGTTTCATGATATTTGTTATATTATATCACCTTTATCTATCAATATTGTTGAAATGAAGAACAAAGACCTGTATGTTGAAATATGTTGAAAAAGTCAAATCTTTACATGGGGTGTACTTACTTTTTCATGTGACTGTATATATATTGTTACGGAACCCAACGTCGGCCTATGGTTCCCCTTCGAGGGGGGATTAAGCCCCTCGTCTGTTACGGACCGACGTGGTCCCGGGGGTATG